>NC_137688.1:85038895-85083895 GCF_963989245.1 Nansenia antarctica
TAGTATAGTGGATAGTGTACATAGCCTTTATTTATGTAAACCAGCTCCTTTCCCTTCTTGTTTTTCTTTAGTTTTTTTTTCTTTTCCTAGCACCAGGGGAGCCCAAATGTTGTTGTTTGGTACCTGTACTATATCAATGACAATAAAGACCATTCTCCTTCTACGCCCGGTTCGACGAGGGGCGAAAGGAGGTAACCACAACACAAACACCACTCTCTCCAGCTCTCAGCAGCCTCACCCTCACAGAGCATGAAGTGAGATGCATGCTGAAGGCGGTGGACCCCAGGAAAGCCTCTGGGCCGGATGGCGTCCTGGGACGGGTGCTGAGGGACTGCGCCGACCAGCTGGCCGGGGTTTTCACCAACATCTTCAACCAGTCCCTGTCCCAGGCCACCATCCCACCCTGCCTGAAAACCTCAACTATCA
This sequence comes from Nansenia antarctica, assembly GCF_963989245.1. NCBI lineage: Eukaryota > Metazoa > Chordata > Actinopteri > Argentiniformes > Microstomatidae > Nansenia > Nansenia antarctica. The sequence goes on from NC_137688.1 coordinate 85,039,322, forward strand.
TCCCAGTCCCGAAGAAAAGCACGGTGAGCTGCCTAAACGACTACCGCCCGGTGGCACTCACACCAATCATCATGAAGTGCTTCAAGAAACTAGTCCGGGCCCACATAGTCACACGCCTCCCGCCCAACCTGGATCCATACCAGTTCGCCTACAGAGCCCACAGGTCCACAGAGGACGCCATCGCGACGACTCTCCACGCCACTCTATCCCACCTGGAGAGGGGAAACAGCTACGCGAGACTGCTCTTTGTGGACTTCAGCTCTGCCTTCAACACCATCCTTCCAGACAGGCTAGTGACCAAACTACTAGACCTGGGACTATCACACTCTATATGTGCATGGATCAAGGACTTCCTGTCCGACCGCCCCCAGAGGGTGCGGGTGGGCTCCCACACCTCCACAGCCCTCAGACTCAGCACTGGGTCCCCCCAGGGCTGCGTGCTAAGCCCCATCCTCTACAACCTCTACACCTACGACTTCACCCCCGTCCACCCCAGCAACTCCATCGTAAAGTTTGCAGACGACACCACCGTGGTGGGCTGCATCTCGGGGGGGGACGAGGCGGCGTACAGGGATGAGGTAGAGCAGCTGAGCAAGATGTGCAAGGTTAACAACCTGCTGCTGAACCAGTCAAAGACCCAGGAAATCATCGTGGACTTCAGGAGGAAAAAATCTGAGGTCCAGCCCCTGCTCATCGACGGAGAGAGCGTGGAGAGAGTCTCAACCCTCCGATTCCTGGGGGTGCACATACAGGATGACCTGTCCTGGAAGAACAACACAGCAGCCACCATCAAGAAGGCACAACAGCGGCTCTACTTCCTGAGAGTCCTCAGGAAGGAACACAACAAGCAGGAGATACTGGTGGCCTTCTACCGCTGCGCAGTGGAGAGCATCCTCACCTACTGCATCTGCAACTGGTTCTCCAGCTGCACAACCGCAGAGAGAAATGCGCTACAGAGAGTCGTGAGAACAGCCCAGAAGATCACCGGCGCCCCCCTCCCCTCTCTGGAAGAGCTGTACAACACACGCTGCCTCAGGAAGGCCTCCAAGATCTCCAGAGACCCATCCCACCCTGGGTACGAACACTTTGCCCGGCTGCCCTCGAAAAGGCGGTACAGGACCATGGCCGCAAGGACAAACAGACTGACGCTCAGCTTCTACCCCAGGGCCATCCAGGCCCTGAACACAGCAAAGACCTAGGTTCTGGGCCCTGGACAGTCTGGACGGATTGATGGCAGCTGCTGGATTGAAAAAATCAGGTGTAGTGCTGAGGCACAAATGTGTACATTTCAAGCCTGCAAACTGCGACACTTTAAATGAATGTGCAATAACACTATGTGCAATATGACAACCCTAGTCGTTTTATCTGTACAGTATAGTATAGTGGATAGTGTACATAGCCTTTATTTATGTAAACCAGCTCCTTTCCCTTCTTGTTTTTTTAGTTTTTTTTTCTTTCCTAGCACCAGGGGAGCCACCCCTCCCAAATGTCGTTGTTTGGTACCTGTACTATAGCAATGACAATAAAGACCATTCATTCATTCATTAATTCAGTCTGAGAGAGAGAGAGAGAGGGAGGGCAGGGAGAGAGAGAGAAACATGTTTCTCCCTGAGAGAGAGAGAGGGAGGGCAGGGAGAGAGAGAGAGAGAGGGAGGGCAGGGAGAGAGAGAGAGGGAGGGGGAGGGCAGGGAGAAAGAGAGAGAGGGAGGGCAGTGAGAGAGAGAGAAACATGTTTCTCTCTGAGAGAGAGAGAGAGAGAGAGAGAGAGAGAGAGAGGGAGGGAGGGCAGGGAGAGAGAGAGAAACATGTTTCTCTCTGAGAGAGAGAGAGAGAGAGAGAGAGAGAGAGAGAGGGGAGAGAGAGAGAGGGAGGGCAGGGAGAGAGAGAGAGAGAGAGAGGGGGAGGGCAGGGAGAAAGAGAGAGAGAGAGAGGGAGGGCAGGGAGATCTGAGAGGGAGAGAGAGAGAGGGAGGGCAGGGAGAGAGAGAGAGAGAGAGAGAGAGAGAGAGAGAGAGAGAGAGAGACATGTTTCTTGTGTGAACTTAACACAGTGGTGTTTTATGACGGGGAGACGCTGGTTATTCACCTGCTACTCAGCAGCACAGCCAAGCTGGGTCCAGGGATTGATCTGCATGCTGCGTGTGTGTGTGTGTGTGTGTGTGTGTGTGTGTGTCACCAGTCAAGCCAGCAGAGAAGGCCACCTTTGTTCTGTCTGGCCACACAGGGGAGTCAACTCAGGTCAGAATCAAATCAGACTTCAGAAGTTCAGTGACATCGCACACCCAGGACACGGTCTCTTCGCCCCGCTACCCTCAGGCAGGAGGGTGCGGTCTCTAAAGACTGTGAAGGCCCGACACGCACACAGCTTTTTCCCCACAGCCATCCGGCTCCAAAATGCTGCTGCCGCCAGCCCCCCACCCCCCCTGACCTGACCGCTATCTATCTACCCTCCCTCCACCCCCACTGTGACGGATATGAGTAGCCTAGTTGTCTGTGTCTGTGTATTTGTGTGTATGTCTTTTTAACAGCCATAAGTCCAGTCCAGGGGATCCACACACCCCCCCCCCCCCCCCCCGTGATAATTACCAATCAACTCCAGCAGTGGTCAATCAACTCCAGCCAATCATCACCAGCCAATAATCAACCCCCAACCAATCATCAGATGCCACACCCTACAAAAGACCTTGAGGGAGAACCAGCAGCAGCTGTGTGATCCCATCACACAGTTCCCACCATTTTGTGTTGCCTTGCTGGTGGTTTAGTTTGTTAGTTGTGTTCTGTGTTTAGTGATCTTGTTCAGTGATACTTTGGTAGAGATCCTTTTGGTTTGATTTGTTAGTTGTGATATGTGTTTAGTGAATTAAGTGATACCATGTTTAAAACCTTTTTATTGTTATTGTTTATTTAACCATCCACGGGATGAGTTTATTGTTTATTTAAGTAGGAGGCATTTGTTAGTTCTAATTCTGTTTTATTTGTACCATTATGACTTTAAATTACCCTTGTAGTAATAAATATATTTTCTTTACTCATAACACCTGTATTTTGTTACATCTTATTCTCCCTAGCGAATGTAGAACGTAGCACCCACCCAGAGAGCTTTGGACTGTCTGGACATGAACACTTTAACACTTGATTTTTGCACTTCTTATATTTATATTATTTATGACTCTTGCACTTTGATGTTGGTTTGCACTGTCTTGCACCTGTCCTGCTGTAAACCATGCTCCACTGTCCCAAACCAAATTCCTAACATGTTTACATGTCATGGCAATAAAGTCTTCTGATTCTGATTCTGATTCTTCTGTGACCATATATGGTCGTGTTATTCCAATTCCAATACGTCCAGAACTCTGCTGCCCGTCTGCTCACCTTCACTCCCCCCCGTGACCTCATCACCCCTGTCCTCCAAAACCTCCACTGGCTGCCGGTCAAACACAGGACCCAATTCAAAATCCTACTCACCCCTTACAAAGCCATCAACAAGCTGGCCCCCTCCTACCTTGCCGACCTCGTCCCCCTCCACACCCCCTCCCGTTGCCTCAGGTCTGACGACCAAACCACACTCAAGACCACCAGGACCAAGCTCCGGACCTGGGGTGATGGGGCCTTTTCAGCCGCAGCCCCGTCCCTCTGGAACGCCCTCCCCAACCACATCAGACAGTCCAACACCCTCCCAACATTTAAACAGGCCCTCAAAACCCACCTCTTCAAGCTTGCCTTCACCAGTTAACCCTCTCCCCCTCCCCTTCCCATGTGTCCCCAGCACTACCTTCATTAGGCCCCAAAACTTTCTTTTATTGATTTTTTTCTTTTTATTATTACTACTCGATCTATTCAGTTTGTAAAGCGTCTTTGAGTGTCTAGAAAAGCGCTATATAAGTCTAATGTATTATTATTATTATTATGATGATTCAGTAGAAACTTCCTCTTATTGACATGTTTTGACAGTGAGTCAATTGTGGACTTTTTGGATACTGGTATCAGACATTGCAAACATGTGTCAGTCAGGTGTGTTAGATATCGGAGTCAGTCAGGTGGGTTAGGGTTAGATAAATAGGCTCCTCCCCCAACCTTCATGGTTTCATATTGTTCTCCTCCCGCCCCAGCTTCATGCATCTCTGAACACACTTTAGGGCTGCCAAGTTTCACCAAAAGTTTGGAGTGAGATTCTTTGGTGGTGGAGCGACCCAAAACTGTGCACGGTTTGGTAGCGGCGGCCCCTCTCTCCCACACAATTATTTGTGCTAGTTTCCTGCAATTTTAAACCAGCACAAGAAATGAAAATAATTGGAACATTTGATAAAACAAGACAAATTCTGACAATATATCATTTGTGCAGCATAAGAGAGCTCTCAATGTCTAGTATTGATTCTAGGCTTTGCCTTGGAAGTCTGCTATTGGTGTCTGTCAACATGAGGACCATCAAGGTGTCAATGAAAGTCAAGGAAGCCATTATTATTATTATTATTATTATTATTATTAGGCTGAAGAAAACGATTAAACACAGGCAAAGCCTTAGGCTTTAACAGTTTGGAACATCATTAAAAATAATTAAATTACGGATACACGATTGTTAAAAAAGGACTTTATTACAAACATGGACAGACAGGACAGGCAGGAGCTAGCCCAGGAAGCCCACGGTCTGTCTCTTCTTCCCCAGGCCCTCCTCCATCCCCAGCAGCTCCATGAGGGGCGCGTGCAGCGCCTTCCCCACCCGCTTCCCTGTCTGGAAACACACACACCACAACATGACACACTCTACACACACACACACCACAACATGACACACTCTACACACACACACACCACAACATGACACACTCTACACACACACACACCACATACACACACTCTACACACACACACACCACAACATGACACACTCTACACACACACACCACAACATGACACACTCTACACACACTCTACATACACACAGCGCCTTCCCCACCCGCTTCCCTGTCTGGAAACACACACACCACAACATGACACACTCTACACACACACACACACCACAACATGACACACTCTACACACACACACACACCACAACATGACACACTCTACACACACACACCACAACATGACACACTCTACACACACACACACCACAACATGACACACTCTACACACACACACTCTACATACACACACTACACACACACACACACACCACAATAGGGCTGCACGATTTGGGGGGAAAATCGAATTGCGATTATTTGGACAGATATCGCGATTGCGATTAATTTGCGATTATTATTTTTTTAAATAGCAAAAAAAAAAAAAAAAAGGAGGTTTTGTAAAGTGTGGCCATATCTCCGGCTAGGAAGGTCGTATCAACGTGCAGTTTGTTTGTACGTCTTCAGGGGACTTAGAGGCTCCCTCCTCTAGCACCCCCACAGCCCGAGCTACGAGTGAAAGAACTAAACTTACATTGGGTTGCTTTAAAGTTGGGTTGCTTTAAAATCAAGCTTCAGATTAAAACATGTGATGGAGCATTACTAACCTGACTCAGGTGGTTTGTTTCACACAACCATCTAGGAAAGCTTAATTGGAAGCTGTTTGGAAAAGGGCAGGTACTTTCAAAAAATACTTGGCAGGTGATTGGATGAATCTATCTATCACCTATTTTCAGAGAGCATTACCACATGATACCATCAAATTATTAACTGCTCTAATTCTAATGCAAGGATGAGAACTTAAAAGATATGAATTGGGACAACATATTTATTTATGTTTTTTTTAAACAGCAACACCATTTTGTTTCTCTCAACAAGTGTCTTTTTTTTTTACGTTCATTGACGTTGACGTTCATTGACGTTGAATCCGACGCGCTGTATGACGTATCCCATACGGGTAGTGGTGTTTCTCAACCCTCTCCTCGGGGCGCCCCAGCCGCTCCACATATTTGATCTGTTCCACCACCAGCACACCTGATTCAACTAATCAAGTCCAAAGCAATTATGATTTGGACTTGATTAGTTGAATCAGGTGTGCTGGTGGTGGAACAGATCAAATATGTGGAGCGGCTGGGGCGCCCCGAGGAGAGGGTTGAGAAACACATAGTGAGTTGGACTTGTGATCGGAAGGTTGTGAGTTCAAATCCCGCCTGAAACCACACCACTACTAGTGTGCCCTTGAGTAAGGCACTTAGCCCTCAGTTACTCCAGGGGGAATGTCCCTGTAATTCGTAATTGTAAATCGCTTTGGATTAAAAAAGCGTCTGCTAAATGGCAAAAAAAAAAAAAGGAAAAAAAAAAAAAAATCGCAGGCAAATCGCAGGTTTTGCGATTAGCTAATCGCGTCATTTCAAATCGCGATTTCGATTTAAAATCGATTAATCGTGCAGCCCTACACCACAACATGACACACTCTACACACACACCACAACATGACACACTCTACACACACACACCACAACATGACACACACACACACCACAACATGACACACTCTACACACACACACACACACCACAACATGACACACTCTACACACACACCACAACATGACACACTCTACACACACACACACCACAACATGACACACTCTACACACACACACACCACAACATGACACACTCTACACACACACACCACAACATGACACACACTCTACACACACACACACCACAACATGACACACTCTACACACACACCACAACATGACACACTCTACACACACTCTACATACACACAGCGCCTTCCCCACCCGCTTCCCTGTCTGGAAACACACACACCACAACATGACACACTCTACACACACACACACACCACAACATGACACACTCTACACACACACACACACCACAACATGACACACTCTACACACACACACCACAACATGACACACTCTACACACACACACACCACAACATGACACACTCTACACACACACACTCTACATACACACACTACACACACACACACACACACACACACCACAATAGGGCTGCACGATTTGGGGGGAAAATCGAATTGCGATTATTTGGACAGATATCGCGATTGCGATTAATTTGCGATTATTATTTTTTTAAATAGCAAAAAAAAAAAAAAAAAAGGAGGTTTTGTAAAGTGTGGCCATATCTCCGGCTAGGAAGGTCGTATCAACGTGCAGTTTGTTTGTACGTCTTCAGGGGACTTAGAGGCTCCCTCCTCTAGCACCCCCACAGCCCGAGCTACGAGTGAAAGAACTAAACTTACATTGGGTTGCTTTAAAGTTGGGTTGCTTTAAAATCAAGCTTCAGATTAAAACATGTGATGGAGCATTACTAACCTGACTCAGGTGGTTTGTTTCACACAACCATCTAGGAAAGCTTAATTGGAAGCTGTTTGGAAAAGGGCAGGTACTTTCAAAAAATACTTGGCAGGTGATTGGATGAATCTATCTATCACCTATTTTCAGAGAGCATTACCACATGATACCATCAAATTATTAACTGCTCTAATTCTAATGCAAGGATGAGAACTTAAAAGATATGAATTGGGACAACATATTTATTTATGTTTTTTTTAAACAGCAACACCATTTTGTTTCTCTCAACAAGTGTCTTTTTTTTTTACGTTCATTGACGTTGACGTTCATTGACGTTGAATCCGACGCGCTGTATGACGTATCCCATACGGGTAGTGGTGTTTCTCAACCCTCTCCTCGGGGCGCCCCAGCCGCTCCACATATTTGATCTGTTCCACCACCAGCACACCTGATTCAACTAATCAAGTCCAAAGCAATTATGATTTGGACTTGATTAGTTGAATCAGGTGTGCTGGTGGTGGAACAGATCAAATATGTGGAGCGGCTGGGGCGCCCCGAGGAGAGGGTTGAGAAACACATAGTGAGTTGGACTTGTGATCGGAAGGTTGTGAGTTCAAATCCCGCCTGAAACCACACCACTACTAGTGTGCCCTTGAGTAAGGCACTTAGCCCTCAGTTACTCCAGGGGGAATGTCCCTGTAATTCGTAATTGTAAATCGCTTTGGATTAAAAAAGCGTCTGCTAAATGGCAAAGAAAAAAAAAAAAAAAAATATATAAAAATCGCAGGCAAATCGCAGGTTTTGCGATTAGCTAATCGCGTCATTTCAAATCGCGATTTCGATTTAAAATCGATTAATCGTGCAGCCCTACACCACAACATGACACACTCTACACACACACCACAACATGACACACTCTACACACACACACCACAACATGACACACACACACACCACAACATGACACACTCTACACACACACACACACACCACAACATGACACACTCTACACACACACCACAACATGACACACTCTACACACACACACACCACAACATGACACACTCTACACACACACACACCACAACATGACACACTCTACACACACACACCACAACATGACACACACTCTACACACACACACACCACAACATGACACACTCTACACACACACCACAACATGACACACTCTACACACACTCTACATACACACAGCGCCTTCCCCACCCGCTTCCCTGTCTGGAAACACACACACCACAACATGACACACTCTACACACACACACACACCACAACATGACACACTCTACACACACACACACCACAACATGACACACTCTACACACACACACCACAACATGACACACTCTACACACACACACACCACAACATGACACACTCTACACACACACACTCTACATACACACACTACACACACACACACACACACACACACCACAATAGGGCTGCACGATTTGGGGGGAAAATCGAATTGCGATTATTTGGACAGATATCGCGATTGCGATTAATTTGCGATTATTATTTTTTTAAATAGCAAAAAAAAAAAAAAAAAAGGAGGTTTTGTAAAGTGTGGCCATATCTCCGGCTAGGAAGGTCGTATCAACGTGCAGTTTGTTTGTACGTCTTCAGGGGACTTAGAGGCTCCCTCCTCTAGCACCCCCACAGCCCGAGCTACGAGTGAAAGAACTAAACTTACATTGGGTTGCTTTAAAGTTGGGTTGCTTTAAAATCAAGCTTCAGATTAAAACATGTGATGGAGCATTACTAACCTGACTCAGGTGGTTTGTTTCACACAACCATCTAGGAAAGCTTAATTGGAAGCTGTTTGGAAAAGGGCAGGTACTTTCAAAAAATACTTGGCAGGTGATTGGATGAATCTATCTATCACCTATTTTCAGAGAGCATTACCACATGATACCATCAAATTATTAACTGCTCTAATTCTAATGCAAGGATGAGAACTTAAAAGATATGAATTGGGACAACATATTTATTTATGGTTTTTTTAAACAGCAACACCATTTTGTTTCTCTCAACAAGTGTCTTTTTTTTTTACGTTCATTGACGTTGACGTTCATTGACGTTGAATCCGACGCGCTGTATGACGTATCCCATACGGGTAGTGGTGTTTCTCAACCCTCTCCTCGGGGCGCCCCAGCCGCTCCACATATTTGATCTGTTCCACCACCAGCACACCTGATTCAACTAATCAAGTCCAAAGCAATTATGATTTGGACTTGATTAGTTGAATCAGGTGTGCTGGTGGTGGAACAGATCAAATATGTGGAGCGGCTGGGGCGCCCCGAGGAGAGGGTTGAGAAACACATAGTGAGTTGGACTTGTGATCGGAAGGTTGTGAGTTCAAATCCCGCCTGAAACCACACCACTACTAGTGTGCCCTTGAGTAAGGCACTTAGCCCTCAGTTACTCCAGGGGGAATGTCCCTGTAATTCGTAATTGTAAATCGCTTTGGATTAAAAAAGCGTCTGCTAAATGGCAAAGAAAAAAAAAAAAAAAAAAAAAAAAATCGCAGGCAAATCGCAGGTTTTGCGATTAGCTAATCGCGTCATTTCAAATCGCGATTTCGATTTAAAATCGATTAATCGTGCAGCCCTACACCACAACATGACACACTCTACACACACACCACAACATGACACACTCTACACACACACACACCACAACATGACACACACACACACCACAACATGACACACTCTACACACACACACACACCACAACATGACACACTCTACACACACACACACCACAACATGACACACTCTACACACACACACACCACAACATGACACACTCTACACACACACACACCACAACATGACACACTCTACACACACACACCACAACATGACACACACTCTACACACACACACACCACAACATGACACACTCTACACACACACCACAACATGACACACTCTACACACACTCTACATACACACACCAAAACATGACACACTCTACACACACACACACACCACAACATGACACACTCTACACACACACTCTACATACACACACTCTACATACCCACTCTACATACACACACCACAACATGACACACTCTACACACACACAGTACCAAAACATGTCACACTCTACACACACACACACACACCACAACATGACACACTCTACACACACACACACACACCACAACATGACACACTCCACACACACACACCACAACATGACACACTCTACACACACCACAATATGACACACTACATGACACACTCTACATACACACTAGGGCTGCAACTAACGATTATTTTGATAATCGATTAATCTGCCGATTATTTTCCCGGTTAATCGATTAATCGGATACAAAAAAAGCGGGGGGAAAAGATAACAAAAAATACAAATATATATACTTTTTTTTAAATTAAAAAATATTTCTTTTGCAAATTTTATTTTATGTTTTCTAAATCAGCCAGGCCTATACATATACATGTGCAAAATGAATAAGTATTAATACAAAATAAAAAATAATATAAATAAAAAAGGCTTTGCTACATCAAATAAGTTTAACAACAGGCCATGGACTATGGCGGTAGATTGTTTCAATAAAGTAGTTGAACTCTAGCTCAATACATGCATTGTTTTAGGTAATAACTTTGCTTAATGTAAAGGTCAGTAACCCAAAGTGCAATATAGGCTACAGACAAGACACTAATGTTTTTATATAACAGATATGCTCCAAAACAATGCAATGTGTCCTCTCACTCCATACAATAGGCTAGGCAACAGTCAGTGCCTCACTCTAACTCACGGGTAGCTTGGTAGGCTACCACTAGCTAGCCTTTAGCTTATCACCTCTGCTCTACCACTGACGTTAGCCAGCTAGCTAAATACACTTGTCATGCAATATTGAATTCATGAATGCGAGCAAACACTCACTGGCTATCGCATTACATTACAGTCATTTAGCTGACGCTTCGCCAGAACTCACACTAACGCATTTGCATGGAGAGCAGGAGACCATGGAAGGGCTGAGCCCAGGAGGACTTATATAATAAAACAATAGGAAGTTAGCTGTAACCCTCCTCTATAGAAACATAGTTAGTGTAACCCTCCTCTATAGAAACATAGTTAGTGTAACCCTCCTCTATAGAAACATAGTTAGTGTAACCCTCCTCTATAGAAACATAGTTAGTGCTCTGGTTCTCAGCACAGCTACGCAGACTACAGCTGGACGAGCAGCGTAGTGACAGTCAGCTAGCGGCAGCAGCTAGCTAACTCACTAGCATGTCCTGACAGCAGACAGCAGACAGCTTCACTCTCAAGGCTTTTGAGTAGCATGATTTAAATGTAGCCGCCGCGCCGGTGTAGGTACCGGATTTTCCCACTTTTCCGGTTCCGGTCATAGGTTCTGCCCTTTCCGGCCATAGGTAGCGCTAGGATTCGCTATGATTCGCGATGCCTACACCGGCCGCAAGACAGCGTGGCGTGCGTCAACAGGAAGTAGGTTTGTTATGGAAACAAAACCCAAAAAAAAAAAAAAAAGACGAATCGATAATGGCATTCGTCGCCAACGAATTTCGTTATCGATTTTTATCGATTTAATCGATTCGTTGTTGCAGCCCTAATACACACTCTACATACACACACTCTACATACACAGTACCAAAACATGACACACTCTACATACACACACTCTACATACACACAGTACATGCATACATAGCATACAGTACCAGTCTAAAGTTTGGACACACTTCCCCATTCAATTGAACTTTTGACTGGTACTGTACATACAGTGACTATAGAAAGTCAACACACCCTAGGGATGGACGGTTTCCAATTATTGAAACCGAAAAACCGTCAAAGACTAAAACCGCGGTTTTCCGGTTAACCGAAAAACGAACGGAAAAAAAAAAAAAAAAAAAAAAGAGCGACAATTTCAAATAATTGAGCCCTACTGCTACAATACACTCATGTCGAACACCATTAAAACACCGTAAGCACAGTCGCAACACATTTAGGCTACTTAGTTTCACAAATATAAGTGGAAAGGCAGACTTTTGTAAGCTACACCATACATGAAAACACATGAACTCTTAACACACCAGCTCCGCTGATCCAGGGTGCACGCCTGCACGGAAGATCATCTCTTGGAACAGCGTCTTCATTGAATGAACTGCTTTCTCAATATCTTGGTTCTTAGACAAAGTTTCAGCTGCTGCTCAATGTATTTAAATATTTGAATACTGCTCAATAATCACTGAAATATTAGACTTAGAATTATGCAGTGAACATACTTAAAGCTTTTCATAAAAACCACATGCCGCGAGACTGACTCGTCCTGAACTGTCGTAAGTCAATCAACAAAGAATGCCCCATCAAAATAAAAGTGCCCATGGTAGAGCTGTCAAAATAGAGCTTTCAAAATAAATGTACTAGAGATAAATACAGAACTACCTTTGCGTCACTAAGTGACCGCGTATCTTCTGAGACATGCGTTCTGTCATCACTTTCAGTAGCGCCTTCACACACAGTGGTGCTGTGCACAAACACTCTTGATCCGTATAGCTCTTGTTTTATTTTATTGTGGTTTAGTAAATACTGCACTTGGAGTTACATTCAATGCATGATTTGTGCTATAGAACATAAATAAAGTTTGATTGATTGATTGATATCAAATCAAATCACATTTTATTTCTATAGCGCATTTCTCACAAAAGTGACCCAATGCGCTTTACAGAGAGCAGCGAAAATGATCTTATTAAATGTAAGCGAGTAATTGTAAAAAACCTTTCCTATCTACCAATAACTGAAGGCAACTATCTTTCCCATAGAGTGATTCGTTACCCTTATAATCCCAATTAGATATTAATCCTCAGTTATTCTTCACAACTGACCAAACCTCTCACTCATTGCGCGGCAGATTCAGACTGTATCATTGTTATTTTCACACACGACAAACATGTGACATGTTCCAGTTTTATTCTTTGAACAACATAGGAAAAAAAAAAAAAAAAAAAAATAATATTAAAAAAAATCCGGTTTCAGACGGTTTTGATAAAAAACCGTTTCTATTTTTATAAACCCCGGTTTTCGGTTTAACCGAAAAACCGTCCATCCCTAACACACCCCATCACTTTTTCCACATGTTGTGTTATTTTGTTAGGTGTTCCTCAGGGCTCTGTCTTGGGCCCCCTCTCATTTATGATCTACCTCCTACCTCTCGGCCACATACTCAGAAAATACGCTATCCAATTTCACTGTTTTCACTGCGGATGACACCCAGCTCTATCTTTCCACCAAACCCACTTCCACCCCCCCCCCCCCACTTCCCTTTCCGACTGCTTACTGGAAATCAAATCCTGGTTGTCATCCAACTTTCTCAAACTAAACAGTGATAAAACTGAGGTTTTTCTAGTTGGCTCCAAATCCACTCTTTTGTAATGTATGTTTTAAATGTGGACCCCACTAAAAGTAGCTCATGCCTATGGGTATAGCTAATGGGGATCCTTCCAATAAATAAACAAACAAATAAACAAAAAATAAACACTCTGGCCAAAACTGACAAATTCTCCCTTCCCATTGACAACTCCAGTCCCCACCCCCTCCCCCCAAGTGAAGAGTCTGGGTGTCATCCTCGACAGCACCCTGTCTTTTGAAGCTCACATCAACAACATTACTCGGTCTGCCTAGTGCCTACTTCCACCTCCGCAATGTTAACCGTCTCCGCCCGTCACTCACACCCAACAGCACCGCTATTCTTGTCCACGCCCTCGTCACATCCCGTATTGATTATTGCAACTCCATCATCTCTGGACTTCCTCATGAATCTCTGCGTAAGCTCCAACTGGCCCATATCATTACCAGAACTCCTCCCATAGATCATATCACTCCGGTTCTTCAACAACTCCATTGGCTTCCCGTTAAATACTGCATCGATTTTTCAAAATTCTGCTCCTCACTTCCAAGGCCCTTCACAATCTTGCACTTCCATATCTCTCTGAACTCCTTCACACCTACACTCCCACTCGCCTTTTGTTTTGTCTTGTTTTGTTTTTTTGAATCACTGTTTGAACTTGATCTGTTGCTTGTTTTTAATTATGCTTTGTAAGGTGTCCTTGAGTGCTTTGAAAGGCGCCCATAAATAAAATGCGTTATTATTATTATTATTAGTAGTAGTATAGACTACATTTAAAATGGATTAAATAAATACAAATTGGCATCAATCCACACACAATGACCATAATGACAAAGTGCAACAAGTTTTTAGAAATTGAAACACAGAAATCCCTCTGTGTGCACGTGTGCCTCACCTCTGTCATCTCAAAGATGCTCTCGGGGTCCAGGCTGCCCCCCCCCACCTTCCTGAGGCAGGTGACTGTGCCCGTGTGTGTGACGGAGATGATGAGGCTGGCCACCGAACACGCCTTCTCCTGCAGGGTGGCGTCCACAACGTGCCTGTGGCCCACCTGTACACACGCACACGCACACGCATACAGGTATACATGCATACACACACGCGCATACACACACGCGAACACACACACGCACACACAAGCATACACACACACGCACGCGCACATGCATACACACACGCGCATACACACACGCGCATACACATGCACACGCACACACACACACACACACAGCAAATTAAGAGAGGAAAAACTACGTGGGAACATAACCCACCTCCTGTAAAACCCCTAACTGACCTCCAGACAAACACTGGAGATGTTTTATGCTGACAATGCTGCGCATCTGCAGGTGTTGTCATGCCGACGCCTCACCTTGCACAGGGTCACGATGCATGGGACGTTCTCCACGTTGACCCGCATGCAGTCGTACGGGTCATCGGACAGCTCGATCTCCTTCCCTCCCTCCTCGTCCTCAGAGATGTGCACTCTGGCTATTCTGTTGGGAGAGAGGAAGAGGTGAGTTGTGTTCAAGACAAGTCAAGTCTTATTTCTTGTACATGAATACAAGGACACAATCCAACAAAAACGCAGAGGCAAGCAGGCGGGTATTCCATCAACGTTGCTTAAGGAAAATCCAGGCTTATTCTGAAAAAATAAGTCTGGACTTTCCTTTAGCGACGTTGACACAATACCCCCCTGGTCGACAACATCAATCATCATCATCAATAGAATGTAGCAGATCGATAACAGATTAAATATAAACGGTACTAAAAAAGCTGTAAATATAATTTTACTGGGGGGGCGCGGGGGGCAGTTGTGTTGGTGAGCTGTCCACTCTACCAGCCAGACTTTGTTCACATAAACATGCACATTATTTATTGAGCACAACAAATGCCGATGGCCGCTGGCTTAGAGCTAGATTACTCTTCCTGCTACGATTGGTGGATTGATGATTCACTTACTTAGTCAAATGTATTGATTGTAAGTCGCTTTGGAATAAGGCGTCTGCTAAATGCCAAAAATGTAATGAAAAAAATGGTTGGCTGCATATGGTGAGAATCTTCTTCTGTGTGCAGGAACTAATAATAATAATAATAATAATAATATTCTCAGTTAATTGTTGGAATATGGTATTTTATGCTCTAGGCAAGGGGTCGGCCATAGACGGCGACCCTGGAGCAATTAGGGGTTCAGTGCCTTGCTCAAGGACACCTCGACACGTGGACAGTCTGGTTTCGAACCGCCGAACTTACGATCATTAGACGCCAGCTCTACCTCCTGAGCCACTGCCACCCCTATCAGCTAACTATCCCTAGCCTCTTCCCCCCCCTTAATAATAATAATAATCTAAGTTTTTATGTGAACAAAGCTCACGTGTTAACCATCAATGTCCTCGGCCTCCTTTTGTGAGACTGTCCATAGAGAGCATGCAGAGGCTGAAGCGTAGCCCCTTACTTTGTGTTGAAGAGGGCTGCCTTGATCGCTATAGAGATGGCATCATATAGGTTTCCGTCACACTGCAGTAGCTGAGAAAAAAAACAAAAAAAACAGACTTAACACTTTCATAACACGTGCATTTTTACCCCCGAACCCAACAGTAAACCTAAAGTTGGGACATAATTTTCCCAGGCACTGAATTCAACCCTCTGTGACACGTTTTAATCATTCATTTAGTCAAGAATTAAGTCTGATAACGGATGAGCGGCGGCATTTTCAATACACGTTTTAATCGTCACAACGTTGACCCTCTTCCCCCCGAACGGTCGTGAGATCCACAGTCACCGCGGGCAGCGTTCGCCGTCTCTCTCGCTGTGATTGGACGACGATGCTTCCTGACTGACCTGACGGTCGAGGTGGTCACTCACCAGCACGTCCACGTACAACACCCAGCAGTGCTCCCCGGGGCTGATGCAGAGGCTGCGCAGGTCCACGCTGCGCCTGTTGTTGAACACTTTGTACAGCGTGTTACTGAACTCCACGCCCAGCTCCTCGCCCCCTCGCCCCTCGAACTCTGGCGTGGCGTTGGCTGAGCTATGAGAGGAAGAGGGGGAAAAAAAGATACAGGAAGACTCGTCGTGAGAGAGCGGAGGCGACATCGCAGTACTTCTTGGGTCGGGGGTCCTGCAGGTTTTCAACAACTTTTACTTTTTAAATAGTACTTTTTAAGACAGTTTAAGACCACTTTTAATCGAATTCTAGATCTATTTCACAACCATACTGGCACAAAAACAAAAAAAGCAAGTAAAGTAAAGAAGAAATAAGTCCCAGATTTTTCTTACAAAGTGAATTCACGTTTAGCATAAGAACGAACACAACAGTAAATGTATTCATGTTCAAATAAGAACAAACGTAACAGTAAACAGAACTGGTGTCCATTGACATAAGGTTTGGCAGAGTTGTGTAATGTGTGTGAGTCCACATCTCCCCACGGCAACAAGCTGAGCACCTCAGGGCTTGACATTGACATGCTTTTTCAGGTACTTGTCCGAGAGCTCAAGTTACTTGACCAAATATAACAACGCGCGTGCGCGTGCGCGTGCTCGTGCGTGTGTGTGTATGTGTGTGTGTGTCTGTCTGTCTGTCTGTCTGTCTGTCTGTCTGTCTGTCTGTCTACTAATACACTAGAAGCCAGTACATTACATTCCAATTCCAACAATTACTGTGGATATAAGTGCACGCCAGAGAACGTTTGATTTCAAAGTTTCAAGTAAAGGGGTCATGCCAGCATTAATGTTTTGATTCAAAGGCATGATTTGCCAGATTCTCTAAGCATGATTGTTTTAATTTTGAGTTATTTAATTAAGTTGAATTTGGTTTTGGAATTTTCAATATTCCCAATTAATTAGTTGTGTTCTTATTTATTGATAATCCAATGTGACAACTTGTCTGACGTAGTGTGACAATTTACCTGCTGATGGAACAAATTGTCACAAATGCACACTGTCTATTTAGGGTCTACAGCTCTGTACTGAAATAAGATATGAAGATATAATCAATACAAAATATGTGCCCAAGACTTCCTTCTTTCATTTGGTATACCATTGTGATATATTGTGCCCAGCCAATGTTAAGACAGCATGTGACAAAATACCCTGCGCTCCCCTACTCAGCGGACATAGATTGTTTGACAAGGCAGCATACATTGACAAGGAAGCATACATTGACAAGGCAGCTACATTGACAAGGCAGCATACATTGACAAGGCAGCATACATTGACAAGGCAGCATACATTGACAAGGCAGCATACATTGACAAGGCAGCTACATTGACAAGGCAGCATACATTGACAAGGCAGCATACATTGACAAGGCAGCTACATTGACACGGCAGCAGACATTGACAAGGCAGCAGACATTGACAAGGCAGCAGACATTGACAAGGCAGCTACATTGACAAGGCAGCATACATTGACAAGGCAGCTACATTGACACGGCAGCAGACATTGACAAGGCAGCAGACATTGACAAGGCAGCTACATTGACAAGGCAGCAGACATTGACAAGGCAGCATACATTGACAAGGCAGCAGACATTGACAAGGCAGCTACATTGACAAGGCAGCAGACATTGACAAGGCAGCATACATTGACAAGGCAGCAGACAGAAGGTTGGCACTTTTGCGGGCAGTGGAGTTAATAACACGCGCACTGTCATATTTGGACAAGTAACTTCAGCTCTTGAACAAGTAAAAGATAAGTTCACTTGTCCGAAGGACAAGTTCGTGAAAAAGCTTCATGTCAAGCCCTGGGGAGGGTCTGAACCAAGGTTCAATTGTGACCTGCAACAACACACTCACCAGTCGACAACACACTCACCAGCCAACAACACACTCACCAGTTAACAACACACTCACCAGTCAACAACACTCACCAGTCAACGAAAAACTCCAGATAACCCTCGTCAGGGACCATGGGCCTTGGTTTTCCAATTTCAGCTTTGACTCCAACTAAGATGTCTGTATGTCCCTGCAAGATGAAAACAGAATTGAACTTGTGGCACTGTGCTTAAATATAGTTATAGTTAGTATAGTATATATAGTATAGTACCGGTATATAGTTAGTCATTGTGTACTAACACCATAGTGTAGATGGAAAATAGGTCTACATAAATTGCTTGGCTGTTTCAGCTGGTTGTTAGGTTAGGTATGTTACCACTGTGTCCAGGAGGATAGCCCTGCCCAGCCTGAGCGGGCCTCACAACTGTAGTATCTGTGGTACGAAGCTCCCCTATGGTAGCTGCCAAGGGGCATGACTCCTGCAGCACAAAGTCGTCCTACATCGTAGGTCCAATGTCGTAGGTCCTCTGTCGTCTTAGCACCACCTGATTATGAACCTGAAGTCCTCTACTTCCACAACACTTTGACAGAATCTTCTGATCCCCCCCAAAATATAAAGGTTTAATCCGCCGTCTTCGATGAAAACCTACCCGACCATGTTTTGCTGCAGCACCGATATCTACACGTTGTGTCTGAGCAACAACCACTGGTCTGTCCACCTCTGGACACCTGTCAGGTGCCAGTCTAGTGGGACACACCGCCGTAGTGGACAACCACCCAACTAACCTACCCGACCATGTTTTGCTGCAGCACCGATATCTACACGTTGTGTCTGAGCAACAACCACCCAACTAACCCTGACCCCGCATTTCAAGCCTGCAAACTGTGACACTTTAAACCAATGTGAAATAATACTATTGTGCAATATGACAACCCTAGTCGTCTATCTGTACAGTATAGTACAGTGGATAGTGTACATAGCCTTTATTTATGTAAACCAGCTCCTTTCCCTTCTTGTGATTTTTTATAAAAGTTTTTTTTTTTTTCCCTTTCCTAACACCAGGGGAGCCACCCCTCCTAAATTTCGTTGTTTGGTACCTGTACTGTAGCAATGACAATAAAGTCCATTCATTCATTCATTCATTAACGTGTGATGTTGCCGGGCAGATGAGTTGTCGTTGCAGACGCACGGTGAGAGGTCGCGGTCCACTGTGGCTCAGTCGGTAGAGCATGCTGATAACGCTCAGGCTGTGGGTTTGTTTCCCGCTGGGACCACTGGAAAATGTATACACTCACTGTAATGTAAGTCGCCTGTATATAGTTCATAACTGTACATAGTTCATAACTGTATATAGCCCATAACTATACCTCTATACTAAACAGATGTTTTCAATTACTACCTCTGCACATACTGTATATTACATAGTTAGCTATCACTACCATTCTTGCTCTATTTATATCATGCCCTTATATCACTATTTGCACTTCTGGTGGGATGCTAAACTGCATTTTGTTGTATTGTACTTGTCAGGGTTCCCACACCTTCTGAATCATCAAATTCAAGCACCTTTCAAGGACTTTCAAGACTCAATTCCCTCAAATTCAAGGACCCAACACAACGGCATAGTTTGAGAGAGATCTAGATGAGAATTGATATAATAGGAACTATCCGCTCACAGACAACAATTAAAAAGAGAGGCTTGAATGTGTGAACACTAGATGGTCTCTTGCCTTCTCTACCACAGCACAGCAAAACAATATATTGTGAAATATGTGTGAATATTTTTTAGAGAGAGAGAGAGAGAGAGAGTTGGGAATTTTCAATGACCCCATGTCTATTTTCAAAAACCTTTAAGACCTTGATTTCTTTTTCTCAAATTCACAAACTTTCAAGGATGTCAACAAGGACCCGTGGGAACCCTGACTTGTACTCTGCGATGACAATAATGTGGAATCATAAACACGCCATATGACGTGTGGATATCGCAGACTGCAGGTTGTTCAAACTCCCGCCAGCCCATCGATCACCACTACGTCGGTGTGTCCCACTAGACTAGCACCTGACAGATGTCCAGAGGTGGACAGACCGTTTTCAGCTGTTCAGCGATGTGTTCCTGGTGCAACTTTTCACTGAGGCGAGCTAACTAACTAACTAACTGACTAACTAACTGACCAGTGTGACCTTGGCCGAGCCGTCTGTGTTGGACACCACGTCCGTCTCGATCTCCACGTGTCTGTAGTCCTCGCAGCCTCGCCCGTCCACCCGGAGGTCATCCTGACGACCAGGAGGAGAAACAGAGAGATAAAGAGTTAACACAACTGCACATCAGTAGTGTCGTTTGCTAATGAATGAATGAATGAATGAATGGTCTTTATTGTCATTGATATAGTACAGGTACCATACAACGAAATTTAGTAGAGGGGGGGCTCCCCTGGTGCTAGGAAAGAAATAATAAAAAATAAGAAGGGAAAAAGAGCTGGTTGACATAAATAAAGGCTATGTACACTATCCACTATACTATACTGTACAAATAAATCACTGTGCTGTACTCTATGCTATGCTATAAATATCCTAACATTTCCTATCTCTGAACCTTATGTACCCGAGGGTTGTCATATTGCACATAGTGTTATTGCACATTCATTTAAAGTGTCACAGTTTGCAGGTTTGAAATGTTCACAGTTGTGTTTCAGTATTGCACTTGATTACAATCTAGTAGCTGCCTCTATCTCTAATAGAAATAAAGAGTTAACACAACTGCACATCAGTAGCATGTCTGCTAAGTTAGCCAGCTTACTAAGACACATGGCAGCACGAGAACGCCTGTAATGTTTTAGTAAATTACAAATAAATAACTTGATTCAATCGACTTTGTCGGGTTGGCTAAGAAGCAAAAGCATGAAACTATGTCTGGCACGTGAATGGAACCTGATTCCAGGGCACCTTAAAGAATTAGGCACCTTTAAATCGTTTAGAAAGCACCTAAAACAGTGGATGATCAACACACACACCTGCCAACATTGAAATGCACATGTGTGCTTGTTTTTAGTCTGCTTATCGAATATGTACCCTCTTTTTAACCACCTATGATTAATGTATGCTCTTTTAACCCCCTATGTTATGCCCTTAAGCTAAATGCTTGTCCTGTCTACTTGTTTGTGCCTAGGTCTAGCCCTAACCCTATATTTTATCTTTTAAATGTACTTTTTTCCTCCAGGGAGCCGTATACAACATCATGGCATAGGGACTGCGGATGAAAACTAGCTTTCGGGCTAACTCTGGCGTATTTACCATTTATTTTTGTTTTATTAATATGCACTGTCCCTTGAATAAATAAATGATGTGAAAAATGAATCTGAGTGTTTAGAATCCAGCCTTACCCTGACACCGTGTAGGATGTACACCTTCTCTGCCTCGCTGACTTGTACAGCAGCCATGGTGCAGAACACTGACAACCCACGTGGGTCCGCAGCGCTCAGCAACGCGTCATCAGAGAGCGACGGGGGGGAAAGCTGATTTGTAAGCTGTAGTGTTACAGGTAAATGTCTATCCAGAGTGTTGCTAGATCACAGATCAATCGTGAGTTTAGAACTATAAGGTTCTATCTCCGTTTAGGGCAGTTCAGAGATATTGAGCGTCAAAGTTTTTACATTCCATTATGTTCTGTGAGATGGAACCTTTGTATTTTATTAATTACTAACTCAAAAATGTCAACATTTTAAAAACACCACACAGGCATTAATACACACCTAATGGATCAGATTATGTAAAAAACTAAATGTTGACAAAAATGGAGATAGAACCTTATAATTCTAACGTCACGAAATGTTTATCCAGAGTGTTGCTAGATCACAGATAAAGTCTACCCAGAGTGTTGCTAGATCACAGATAAATGTTCATCCAGAGTGTTGCTAGATCACAGATAAATGTTCATCCAGAGTGTTGCTATATCAAAGATAAAGTATATCCAGAGTGTTGCTAGATCACAGATAATGTCTTTCCAGAGTGTTGCTAGATCACAGATAAATGTTCACCCAGAGTGTTGCTATATCACAGATAATGTCTATCCAGAGTGTTGCTAAATCACAGATACTGCCTACCCAGAGTGTTGCTAGATCACAGATAAAGTCTACCCAGAGTGTTGCTAGATCACAGATAAATGTCTATCCAGAGTGTTGCTAGATCACAGATAAATGTTCATCCAGAATGTTGCTAGATCACAGATAAAGTCTACCCAGAGTGTTGCTAGATCACAGATAAAGTCTACCCAGAGTGTTGCTAGATCACAGATAAAGTCTAGGAACATAGGGAACATAGGGCTGAGGGAACATAGGGCTGTGGGAACATAGGGCTGAGGGAACATAGGGCTGAGGGAACATAGGGCTGTGTGTACATAGGGATGACCACCTAGCCACAATAGATACCCTAATGGGAAGCTTTTTTCTTTCTTTTTTCTATTTGCATCTATATGCATTTAACGCTCTATTTCAGAACTTGCCTTTTCAATGTGGTCACTAGGGTCATAATAATAATAATAATAATAATAATAATAATAATAATAATAATAATAATAATAATAATACATTAGATTATATAGCGCTTTTCTAGACACTCAAAACGCTTTACAAACTGAAAAGATTGAGTAGTAAAATAAAAATAAAATAAAATAAAATAAAAACATTTATTACTAAATCTAAATCTAAGTGTCTTATGAATTAATCCTATGGGTATTAAACTATCAATGTGGTCACTAGGGTCATACTCAGTATTAAAGTATCACAAGTAAGAGGAATTGTAGTAACATGATTGTTGTTTTTCCTGTCTCTGTGTCCACCTTTCATTTCCCAGCCTGAATCACGTGGAGCTCCTGGATTTGGCTCTAGATCATCTCAGTCTCAAATAGCAGGTTAGATGAGCCCTCGAGGGAGATGTGTCATGAGAATGTCTAGTGTTTAGTTTTGGCCTCAGTAAGAGGGGGGAAGTTTTGCTGTTTTATTTGTAATTGTACGTTAAATACGTAGTAGACAGTGCAACGAAATGGCTGAGGCAGATCAGGTCTATATCAACAATCAACAGTAGAATAATAATAATAACAATAGTAATAATAACAATAATAATAATAATAATACATAAAACTTATATAGCACTTTTCTAGACACTTTACAAACTGAAAAGATTGAGTAGTAATAATAAAAAGAAACAAAAGGTAAATAGAAGAAAGTATAGGGGCCTAATTAGGGTAGTGCTGGGGACGGGGAGGGGGAGAGGGTTAACTGGTGAAGGCGAGCTTGAAGAGGTGGGTTTTGGGGCCTGATTAAATGTTGGGAGGGTGTTGGCTGATGTGGTTGGGGAGGGTGTTCCGGGGGCGTTACAGAATGTAATGAGGATAGGGCTGCACCTAACCATTAGTTTTGTATCGATTAATCTATACATTTTTTTAAGCCATTTCTAATTTGCAGAGCTTACAGAGCACCATGTTGTTGGGTCTGTCTATTTACCCAGGCCTGATGCTTTTTAAAGTAATATCATTATGTTAAGGGATTTTGTTTTTTTTGCTTTACTTGTTTTACCGCATAACAGTCAGTTTTGTTACATAACATGGAATAGCTTGTGTAACGATGGTCAAACAGCCAAACTTCTTTCATTTAATTCGTTTATTTGACCTGCAGAGAAGACATATAGAACACAATTCTTCTCTGGTCTGCTTGTGAATCCATTGAGGTGGCGGCCATGTTCTACCACCACCGTCTATGTACATTTCACATCAGGACAATTTGTTCACAGAAAGAACACAAACTTCCCTCAAACATTACAAATAACAATTACAAACAACATGTGGAGCGACATACCTGCAGAGAAGACATATAGAACACAATTCTTCTCTGGTCTGCTTGTGAATCTGCATGTTCAAAACAACATACAATAAATGTTCTGTTTCACATCATCACAATACATCACATCATCACAATACATGTAAAAACAAACAGCACAGTACTACACCAACACCTTCACCCTACATTACAAGATTCTTCATACAAACAACAAAACACGAGGAGCATTTTACATAGCGCACATACCCATTGAGGTGGCGGCCATGTTCTGACGCACCACCGCAAGTACGGCAACAAGAGAAGGACAAAGAACGTGCAGACCTGCAGTACACCCAAACTCCAAAGGGGGGCTCCAACAACAACCAGGGCTGCTCAAAGCACGGCGAAACTCATCTACATTCACCACAGCTAAACATACATTCCCAACTCTGTTACACCCACCTCCCCTGAATTTCGCCAACCTTGAGCAGCAACTATACATTTAAATACTACTTTTTACTTTTTACACTATTACATAGGGCCGCCAAAGGACAGGACAGCCAACTTGAAAAGTATCCTATAAGGATGAAGTGGAAAGAGAGGTAAACTACCTCTCCAACCAACTACTGGCGGTAGGATGCGTTCTACACCCCACAAGACCCTATTTTCACTGTGTATTACTAGCCTTCAAGAGGCCACAACCTCTTATGAAACAATCAGAATAACGAACAAACCTATATGTCATAGGATGTCAGTGTGCACAGTGTATACATGCACTGAACTGAGCTTCGGCTTATCTAACTGTGGGAAGCCTGGAACACTGACCTGCAAACAGCTCGAATGTTTGACTTAGTGTCTTGAATAATGTCTTGTCCTGACATAGTATATATCAATCTGTCAACCGGTTTGATAAGGCGACCAAACTTGGACTTGACCTGTGTGACTGTACTAGGATGTTCACACTGTGTGACAGAAGCTAAAGTGTCAGTACGCTGTGTGTCACTAGCATCATCTGTCTGATTTGTGTTACCAGAAACATCAGTACAATCATCAGCGCTAACCACAAATCTAGAATCAGAGTTAATGGACTGATCTACCATTTGCTCCTCAGCCATCTGCTCGGGAACCCTCTGAGGGGCAAACGAGACTGAAGACACTACAGTGTTAGTAGCCTCTGTCCGTGAGTGGTCAGGGAATGGTAACTGGGTGACCCACTCCAGGGTTCTTCCCTTGGGATCCTTGGGCTCTGGAACAGTCAAGGGAACATCCCTCTCCCGAACAGCTCTTCCCCCATACTCCATGTCTTCAACCTCCCCTCCCTCACTCCCAGGACAGGAATCCACTCTCTCCGACTCGAACGCGGTTCCTCTACTCACTTCCCCAGGCAAGGAATCCTGTTCCACTTCCGACACGGACATATCACTTGGCTCATTTGATGTATGAACAGCAGACAGGGATGAAACTGGGTCAGAGATCACACTCGTATCATACACCGGCAGAAAGTTCACCAACAACAATAGATTACGGTGGACTACCTTCTCTCGTCCAGTGACAGTGTCTTGTATCCTATATGTGTGAGTCTCAGAGTTCCTATCCACCACAGTGTATACAGTAGACTCCCAACGATCAGCCACCTTTCTCTTTCCTCTCTCTCTCTTGTTCGCCAACAGCACACGGTCTCCGACGTCAATGGTGGGCCCTTTTACTCGTCTGTTGTAGAGCTCTGTGTGACGGTGCTGTTCTTTTATGACATGTTCCTGGGCTATGACCATAGCTTCTCTCAGATCCTTCGTGAGAGACATCACATACTTGTCGTAGCTGACCACAGCTGGATCATTCAGGACTGTCCGGAAGAGTATATCGACAGGGAGACGAGGAGTACGCCCAAACATCAGATAGAAAGGTGCATAGCCAGTTGACTCATGCGCTGTGCTATTGTACATGAACGTCAGAGTTTGCAAACGCCTCGGCCAGTTGATTTTTGCCTCTGGTTCAAGCGCTCGGATCATGTTACCGAGAGTTCTATTGAAACGTTCCACACTACCGTTACCCATCGGGTGATACGGGGTTGTGTGCGACTTTCTGACACCGGAGACTCTGAGCAGCTCACTCACTAGTTGACTCTCGAAGCTAGCTCCCTGGTCGCTGTGGATACGTTCTGGGAACCCAAAGACGCAGAAGAACTTGTCCCATAGAACTCTCGCCACCTGTTTGGCTGACTGATCTTTGCAGGGGAATGCCTGGGCCATTCTTGTAAAATGGTCAGTAACAACTAACACATCAACTGACTTGTTCCTTGAGTCCTCCGCTGACCAGAAATCAATGCAAACCAGCTGAAGTGGCCTGGTTGATGTGATACTCTGCAAAGGCGCCCTCGCAGCAGGTTCAACAGTCTTACTGACAATACACCGCTGGCAGTTACGGACGTAGTCTCTTACGTCTCTGTCGAGGTTGAGCCAGAAGAACCTCTGTCTGGCCAAGCCAAGACTCCTGAACTGACCTTGATGGCCAGCATGGTCATGAACACCTCTCAGAACTTCAACTTTCTTAGACTCAGGAACCACATACTGGCGGCGTTTTGACTTCACGACTTGATCCCTCGAGACTCTGTAGAGTATCCCATTGCTCACAACAAGTTTCTCCCAGTGCTTCAGGTACCTCATGACTGTGACTGATTCCTTATCTCTCTCTCTCCTGGAGGGTCTCCGATGTCTCTCCACATAGTACAAGACTCGAGAGAGAGTTCTGTCTCTGAGCTGTTCATCCCGGAGTTCCTTCTCACTGTAAGCAGGAAGTGAGTCCTGACCACCTGGGACTAACTGAGGCAAATGGTGCAAGACTGCTACAGCACGCGTTCTTGCTCCGACCTCCCACAGATCGTCATATGACTGTAGAACAACAGACACTTCATCCATCTCCATAGACTGAGCGTGGACATGCAGAGGTGATGGGACACTTTGAGCGTAACTCTCTGCCTGGCGTGGAGTGTCACCACTATCATTGGACGACCGGAAGGCGTCCTGTACAGAAGCACTCGACACATCCTGGACTTCGGAGAGGAGATTCTTGTAGGGCTCTTCAAGTAATCTGTGACTGACTCTCTGCTTGACGAAAGGCACACGACTCAAGGCATCAGCGACAACATTCTGTGGGCCTGGCACGTACTTGATGTCGAAGTTATAGCTCGCTAACTTAGCCACCCATCGTTGCTCGCAGCAGTCCAGCTTGGGCTTCGTCATGATATGAGTCAATGGATTATTGTCCGTCCAAACAGTGAAATCATGCCCCTTCAACCAATGGCTAAACTTGTCACAGACACTCCACTTCAAGGCTAGGAATTCCAACCGATGGGCTGGGTAGTTTCTCTGAGACTGAGAGAGGGACTTGCTGGCGAATGCGATTGGCCTCGCTCGGTCTTCACCCTCTTGGATCTGCGACAGGACAGCACCGATGCCATCAAGGGACGCGTCCGTTGACAGCATGAAGGGACGGCTGAAATCAGGGTGAGCCAGGACAGCCGTCTCAACCAGCGCCGTTTTCAGCTTCTGGAAAGCCTGCTCCGTTTCGGGGGTCCAGTCAGTAACCTTCAACTTCCTGCTTTGTGACCTTTGTTTGGACTGTTTCACCTTCCCTTTTCTCTTCTGGCCCGTCAACAGAGAGAAGAGAGGCTTTGCAATAGCGGAGAAGCTAGGCACAAAGTGCTGGTAATAATTGATCATCCCCAAGAAAGATCTGATTCGTTTCTGTGAGGGGGTTACACCGTCCGCTTCCATCAGGTCAGCACTTGTCATCTTTGCGATGCTCTCAACTTTGCTGGGATCAGTCAACACACCGTTGTCATTAATTATGTGGCCGAGGAATTTGACGGATTTCCGGAGAAAAAAACACTTCTTGGGGGCCAATTTCAGGTTATGACCACGCAGTCTACTGAACACCATCTCCAAGCGTTCCAGAGCTGTCCTCTCATCAGGGGCGTACACCAATAAATCATCCAGATAAACCAGTAAGCTCAGATAGTTCTGGTCTCCGAAAATGCTAGTCATCATACGCATGAAGCTCCCAGGACTATTACAGAGGCCCTGCGGGAGGCGATTATACTCATACAAGCCCATAGGTGTTGTAAAGGCAGAGTACTTTCTGTCATCCTCGTGTAGTGGCATGTTATAAAACCCTGAGGTTAGATCCATAGTACTAAACAAGGAGTTACCTCCAAGTGCAGCTAAGCAGTCGGCCTGGTGAGGGAGAGGGTGAGCATCCTTCAGGGTCCTCTTGTTCAGCCAGCGAAAGTCTGTACAGATACGGAGATCTCCGTTCTTTTTCCATACAAGAACCAACGGAGATGCATATTCACTGGTTGACTTCCTGATTATATCTTTCTCCTCCATCTCACTCAGTACTTGGCGCAACTTCTGATACTGACTGGGGGGCACTCGTCTGAATGGGAGCCGGAATGGCCTGTGATCTGAGAGGTGAATGCGATGTATGAAGCCCTTTGCCTCTCCACAATCCAGGTGATGGCGTGAGAAGATGTCCTTGTAGCGCACAACCAGGTCAGCCATCTTGCTTCTACACTGTTCAGACACGTCACAGGAGTGTATGTCGAGCCCACTCAATCCCATGTACTTCAGTTCCTCATCAACAGTGCGGGCCGCATTTTCACTGGACGGGGTTACTTGACAGCAACTGAGTAGTGGGACCTCAGCAGGTCCGGTCTCATCCATGTCCTCGAGCGCAATGCAGGAGAAGACGTCGGCCAATTTAGCATTGCGTCTTACCAAGACGGGCCTGTCGGACGAGTTGATCAGCTTCAATGGAACCCATCCGTCTCCCCACAAAGGAGTAACAACTCTGGCCACCAGAACCCCTCTTGGAGCTGAGCGACACGATGTGGGCTCTGTCATCACAGCGCTACCAGGAGACACAATAGTGGACTTGGGTAGCTTGCCCCACATCAGGTACTCCCGACCAGGCTCAAGACACACGGCTGAGTTGCACCTGACTGTGCCTATCTTGTCAGGTATGACGTCACCTCGCCAACGGTTCAGACCAGCGAGCATCGAGAGAAACTGTTCAGATTCTGGATCGCCAGCAGGACAGGGCGTAGACACAGCCTTCCAGTAGCCATCACATTGCTTATACTGCCGGAGGATATATTTAATAACATTGGTGCCTAGTATCAACTCATCATGCTGGCCTTCAACTACCAGAGTGGGAACCATAATCCTACAGCCATACACCTCCATTTCCACGTTGAAAGCTGACTCAGGCTTGACACGGCGACCACCACAGCCAACAAGCACCACATTTGAACTGAACTGGTTATGCTCTGTAGCAACTCCAACCTCTCTAAGCTTTCCCTCTGCCGTCTTACTCATTGTACAAGCCATAGACCCACTGTCTAGCATAGCATTTAGAGTCACTGTATTACCAACTGTCACAGGTGTGTAGAAAAGGCTGTCACTACCACTAATTGTATGCGTATTCTGATAAACAATATCTTCAGAGTTATCACTTGAGCTTTTGAGAGCTATATACACTGTCTCAGCACTAGATTCGTCCTCACAATGGGAGTTTACTTGGCGACCTATACTTTCTCCCTCTGAATACAGGCCACCTAGTTTCCCTGAGGCTGAGGTGCTCGGGACGACCTGGTGGGACACTCAACTTGTGTGTGACCTGGGGCTAAACAGACAAAGCACAGCCTCTCTGACATGCAGTGTGAGATGGTAGTGTGTCTACTGTCATCACAGACTCGGCAGGCCTTCTCACGGGCGCCACCCTGGTATCTTCCGCCACGAGGAGCACTGTCACGCTGCTGCACTTTCCCCATCATCTGCTCCAGCCTCTCCATAATGCGAGCAAGAATCCTGTCTTCAGATTGCTGAGTGTTCTGGGCCACAGCAGTCGCGGAGGAGTGGTACGGAAGCTGGCCTAAAGCATGGCCCTGGGAAGGAATGAGGGTAGAAGGCGGACACTGTGTGTGGTACACTGGACTATGGGCAGGAGCAGGGGGGTACTGGGTGGAACACTGCTCAGACACAGACTGAATCGAAGGCTCTGGATGAGACTGCACAGTGTGGAGGGCGGTGGCATGGCTCTTCAATGGCACAGAACTACCGGTCCTGCCAGAGGCTCTCAGCTCTCTCTGATAATTATCAATCTTCAACTGTATGTCTCGTGAGCTCCACTCCTCAATAGCCTTGCATTCCAGAATACGGGATAGTCCAGAGTCCGGGCAATGCCTGACAAACATCCGTGCTACCTCTTCACCCACGTTCTCCATCCTCCTACCTTGTCTGCGAAGGCCCTCACCAGCTACATCAGCTGCTTTGTTGATCCTCAACCAGTAGTCTACAGGGTTCTCATTGGGTCTGGGTAGAGTGGCATAGAAATCTGACAACGGGAGGCATGATGACACATCACTGAAGTACTTGAGAAGGATATCATAGATGAGATCAGGGTTCTGCTTCACATCAAGTGTCTGATCGCTTCGCAAACCAACCCTCACAACATCCTTTGCCTTACCCATCAGCCTTGCCAGTATCTCCTCAGCCTGTTCATGCATTGGACATTTCTGCTTTCTCAGATAAGCTTTAGACATGTCAATCCAGTCCTGGACTGAACACTTATCAGAACTATCACCTCGGAACATTGGTGGTTCCCTGTCTGATGTTACATTCACAGTAACGCACGGAACCTCCTGTCTAACAACATTAGGATCAGTTACAGGATCTGGAGGCGATGTGCAGTTGAGGTGTGCACTGCTCATACTACTTGAGTGAACTACACCAGCTGAAATTAACTTGGTTACAATGGACTCGCCAATCTGAGCACCTAGCTGACCCATCATGTCTGAAAGGTGATGAAGAGCTTCAGTGTCATTAACACTGGGTGTGGATGTGGGAGGAGCCTCCCCTGTAAACTGTCCGACAGCAGCACAACCTGGGTCCTGACCTGACCCTGTGCCTCTACCACTGTCAGTAAACAACTGGGAACACCCCACCTCCCTACTATTGACAGCACTGTCAATGTCTATGACAGCACTGTCTGCTCTGCTCTGACATGCCCCCCATGCACCCCTCCCCATAGGCAACACTGGACTGGCAAAAATCTCATCATTAAAACCTGGCCTCTGAGCCATAGTGGTACAGACTTGCGTTGTGTAATATTACTGAATGAAAAAAATAATAATAATAATAATGTTTAAAAAAATATATAAAGTTACAGCAGGACATAAAAACCAAAACAATCAAAGCACTTTTTAAACTGATATAATCACAGACCTCAGACTGAATGACCATTTACTATAATACTCTGACCACACTTGATCTATCACACTAAGACCTGGCATCCACGCAGCATCCACGGAGATCGGCGTTCAGCTGATCTTGAGATCGACGTGTCACGGCACCAGTGTAACGATGGTCAAACAGCCAAACTTCTTTCATTTAATTCGTTTATTTGACCTGCAGAGAAGACATATAGAACACAATTCTTCTCTGGTCTGCTTGTGAATCCATTGAGGTGGCGGCCATGTTCTACCACCACCGTCTATGTACATTTCACATCAGGACAATTTGTTCACAGAAAGAACACAAACTTCCCTCAAACATTACAAATAACAATTACAAACAACATGTGGAGCGACATACCTGCAGAGAAGACATATAGAACACAATTCTTCTCTGGTCTGCTTGTGAATCTGCATGTTCAAAACAACATACAATAAATGTTCTGTTTCACATCATCACAATACATCACATCATCACAATACATGTAAAAACAAACAGCACAGTACTACACCAACACCTTCACCCTACATTACAAGATTCTTCATACAAACAACAAAACACGAGGAGCATTTTACATAGCGCACATACCCATTGAGGTGGCGGCCATGTTCTGACGCACCACCGCAAGTACGGCAACAAGAGAAGGACAAAGAACGTGCAGACCTGCAGTACACCCAAACTCCAAAGGGGGGCTCCAACAACAACCAGGGCTGCTCAAAGCACGGCGAAACTCATCTACATTCACCACAGCTAAACATACATTCCCAACTCTGTTACACCTGCACCCCCAGTAATATCTCATCCCAATCCGTCTGTCTCACCTGGAAGCAGCTTTGTACAGTACACTGTCTATCACCAGTGTGCCACCCAACATATCAATATGCTTAGGCCTCAATGCAACAATAAGGCTGAGGGGTGAGATGTGGGTTTCTCTCATCTGGGAGATCAGCATTGATAGTGTCGTGGATTTAATTGATTCTTAATAGATTGAGTAAACCTTATAAAGCACAAAGAGCTTAAATCAATAAAGAGGCCTTTTATTAAGCAAAGTCACATGAGCGCAGAGGGAAAGTAGCAGACAAAATCATATTTATAGAACTGTCCAAGGTTACTTGGGAACCAATCATATTATACAAATCTGTGATTGCACAAGTTATGGGCCCTCCTGTCCACAGTCAGAATTATTCACTGCGCCACAGATCTTGGCCCATCCCTTACAGGAAGGAAATGGGCCTTCCTTGAGTGCTAGATTCGCCAAACTATAGAGAGATGTCAATTCTCAGTATAAAATGATATAAAACCACAACCATAGCTTCTTTTAGAATGAATGAATAGAATGAGGGAACGTGTTGTTTATCTGTTGTTGTCCTTCTCTCCTTCTGCTTGTGTAGGGAATGTGTGGCAGAATGCAGAACAAGTCTGCTTCATTCTCAGGCTTCAGGCTTGTGGTTAAATGTTTCATCCGAGCTCTCCGGATGCTACAGTATATTGTTACTGGGCTGGCTGGTTGGACACACTATGATTCAGATTAAATGTAATACTGTAAGTAAGTAAGTAAGTAAAACTTTATTTATATGAATGAATGAATGGTCTTTATTGTCATTGCTATAGTACAGGTACCAAACAACGAAATTTGGGAGGGGGAGCTCCCCTGGTGCTAGGAAAAAAAATAAAAAATAAAATAAATAAAATAAAAACAAGAAGGGAAAGGAGCTGGTTTACATAAATAAAGGCTATGTACACTATCCACTATACTATACTGTACAGATAGACGACTAGGGTTGTCATATTGCACATAGTTTATTGCACATTCATTTAAAGTGTCGCCGTTTGCAGGCTTGAAATGTACATACTTGTGCCTCAGCACTACACCTGCTTTTTTCAATCCAGCAGCTGCCATCAATCCGTCCAGACTGTCCAGGGCCCAGAACCTAGGTCTTATATAGCACCTTTCATACAAGAAATGCAGCTCAAAGTGCTTTACAACAGGAATAAGAACATAAAGTGAATATAAAAACATATATAAAAACATATACATGCATAGAATGAATATAAAAGCAGGGGAAAACACTAAAAAGAGAGACTGTGATTGTTTCCCATCTTCATACCAACTTAAATCCTTTGCCTATGAAAATATTTACTACCACTTGCCTAATGGCAAGACTGGGCTTTATTTTATTGTACAAGAGTACACGTACAAAGACAACGAAACACAGTTTGGCATCTGACCAGAGTGCAATAGTGCTATGGACAGATATATGTACAGTGATATATATATACAAACACTTCTGTCAATGTCTTTTTTCCATTAACTATTGTCTTTTTAAAATGTTTTATCTATTTACTTCTTATGTTTGCTTTTATTCATTGTAACTTTTATTTTCTGACTATGCTCCTCTAAATAATGTATGTAAAGCACTTTGAATTGCCCCTGTTGTATGAAATGTGCTATACAAATAAACTTGCCTTGCCTTGCCTTGCCTTGCCTTGCCTTGCCTTGCCTTGCCTTGCCTACACACACAAGGGCAACGTATTTGACAGCTGCAGGGAAGAATCTGTCCTGTACAGCCTCCCGTGTGGGAGCCTAGACTCCTGTACAGCCTCCCGTGTACAGCCTCCCGTGTGGGAGGAGGGCAAACAGTCCATGACTGGGGTGAGAGGTCTTCACCGATGCTTCGTGCATCACCGCAGACACCGCTTTTCCTGAAGGCCCTCGATGGCAGGCAGTATTGGGCGGTTTTCACCACCCGTCTGCAGGGCCTTCCGGTCAGAGACAGAGCAGCTGCCGTACCACACTGGGTGTCAAGGTGGAGGAGGAGGAGGTGTGGTTGTCAAGCTTAACAAACTGGGGTCTGTTGGTCAGGAAGTCCAGGTTCCAGTTACAGAGAGAGGTGCTGATGCCACGGTCATTGAGCTTGGTGACCAGCTTGGAGGGGATGATAGGGGCTGATAGATGATAGTTGGAGGGGATGATAGGGGCTGATAGATGATAGTTGGAGGGGATGATAGGGGATGATGGATGATAGTTGGAGGGGATGATGGATGATAGTTGGAGGGGATGATAGGGGATGATAGATGATAGTTGGAGGGGATGATAGGGGATGATAGATGATAGTTGGAGGGGATGATAGGGGCTGATAGATGATAGTTGGAGGGGATGATAGGGGATGATGGATGATAGTTGGAGGGGATGATAGATGATAGTTGGAGGGGATGATAGGGGCTGATAGATGATAGTTGGAGGGGCTGATAGATGATAGTTGGAGGGGATGATAGATGATAGTTGGAGGGGATGATAGGGGATGATAGATGATAGTTGGAGGGGATGATAGGGGATGATAGATGATAGTTGGAGGGGATGATAGGGGATGATAGATGATAGTTGGAGGGGATGATAGGGGATGATGGATGATAGTTGGAGGGGATGATAGGGGATGATAGATGATAGTTGGAGGGGATGATAGGGGATGATGGATGATAGTTGGAGGGGATGATAGGGGATGATAGATGATAGTTGGAGGGGATGATAGGGGATGATAGATGATAGTTGGAGGGGATGATAGGGGATGATAGATGATAGTTGGAGGGGATGATAGGGGATGATAGATGATAGTTGGAGGGGATGATAGGGGATGATGGATGATAGTTGGAGGGGATGATAGGGGATGATAGATGATAGTTGGAGGGGATGATAGGGGATGATAGATGATAGTTGGAGGGGATGATAGGGGATGATAGATGATAGTTGGAGGGGATGATAGGGGATGATAGATGATAGTTGGAGGGGATGATAGGGGCTGAGCTGAAGTCAATGAACAGCATCCTTACATACAGTACCAGTCAAACGTTTTGGACACACTTTCCTCCAAACCTTTGACTGGTACTGTAGGTGTTGTTTTGATCCAGGTGTGTCAGGGCAGAGTGTAGTGCCGTGGAGATGTCGTCCTCCGTCAACCTGTTCTTACTGTAGGTAAATTGGTGGTCAGTGTGGGGGGTAGGTGGTCTTTAAAGTAACGCAGTACCAAGCTCTCGAAGCACTTCATGATGGTGGGTGTTAGTGGAACAGGGCAGTCATTTAGGTCCGCTGCAGCGGGGTTCTTCAGCACCGGCACAATGGTTGTTGACTTGAGGCACGTGGGGACGACTGCCTGGGCCTGTGACAGGTTAACACTAGAACAGCCGTGCCTTTTTTACCTACTAAAAGAGCCTCTTTACAACGCTCAAGCTGCTATTTACACACAACGACCACTAGTTGACCGCTTGTAAATTAGCCTGCTTCCTACACAGAAAAATAACTTTATACTAGTTTATCCTGGTGTGATTTTGGATACTGGGGTGGTAGAACGCACATATCTAGGAAAGGTCATGAAAGGAGGGTCCTGACATTTGATTGAGTGCAAAGATAGAACATTTTTCTTTACTCACAGGGGTCAAATGACCCCTCACGGCCAGCTGCCCAACGCACTCCCTGAGGGCACGGCCAGGGACTCCGTCAGTGCCTGCGTTCACCTTCCTCAGGCCACAGCACACTTCCATGGTGTATAGTGTGAGGGGCTGGTCGTCTGGGGGGGGCACAATAACAAGATGGCCGGAACCTTGTTACCCCGGTGGAAGCGAGCGTAGACGTGGTTGAGCTGTGTTTTGGGGTTTATAATCTGTGATGCCTTGCCACATGTGTCTGGGGTCGGAGTTGTTCTGAAAGCGCTCCTCAATCCTACATCTGTGGTTGAGCTTGGCCTCCCGGATGGGAGACGGTCATTGGTCAGATATGGGACCATAAGGCCATGGTGTGAGAGCTCTCTGGTTGCTATTGGCTGGCCCTCTCTCTTGCTCTCTGCTCCCCTGTCAGCAGCGGACACAGGCAACCGTGTCTCAATGACGCCTTATTGTTGAGATGCATCTTGTTAGGGTTCATAGGTGCCACTGCCAAATGGCCTTTTGGGACAACTGACTGATATCATAATGTTGGCTTCTCTTTTTGCTGAAAATTCATGTAAATATTAGATAATCACGAATAGGCTCAGCTTGGAGGAAGAACTAACGCTTATCTTGTAGAAAAGTGGTGTCTGCAATTGGAGTCATGTCAATTCATGCTGTTCCCTTTGGATTCATCATTTGTTAGCCTAATTGTAAAATACATGCATCTCATAGGCCTCATGTTCCATTAGCTGGTCAGTAGTCTTCCTCTTCATTGAGGCTTGGAAAGGAAGAACCTAATGAAGTGGAATCAAAGCCATGTCGGGGTTAAAGAGTGTGTCTGTCTGCTGCAGTTCTCTGTATTTCTCAACCAAAAGGAATGTGATATTCTTCTGAGCCATTGAACCATGACAAAAGAGTTGTTAGAAAAAGACACTTCCCTAATGAGATCTGAAAACTCAAATGTTTCTTTTAGAGGAAGGTCATTTTTTTCTCTTGGGAGATTAGTCCATTGCTACAATTAATACTACGAATAAATACAAATGGATTATGATCGACTATTTACCTGTTTGCCTTGCCTTTTCACAATCGCTTATATGCACTCTGAAATACATTTGTTTGAAAGAGGATAACCTCAGCATTTAGGATACTAAAATCAATCTATCACCTCTAAACATGGCCCCAGTTACAAACACTAGCTGTGTAAAACATGTTTGTATTTGTTTAGTTATTACAGTATGAATAACAGCATGACAAACCGCAATATCTAGGCTGGAGGGCCTAATACACTGTTGTGTCTCAGGTTCTATGGCCTGTTTGTGTTTCAGGTGCTATGGCCTGTTGTGTTTCAGGAGGGCAGCCAGGCATCCACCAGGCTCCAGGCTGGAGATGAGATGGTCAGCATCAACGCTGTTCCCCTGAGCGGCTCCCAGACCGGAGGCCGTCTGCCTGGTGATACGCTCCTACAAGAGCCTGGCCCTAGTGGTCTGAAGGTAATGTAGCTGCTGCACCTCCCTTCTATATCGCTCACTCTATCTTGATTCAACCTCTTAGTGTGCACTCGTTAAAAGCCTTCTCACTGATTAAAAACAGCCATTTGGGAGTCCGCTAATACACTAGTTCTAGCGATGTCTCCAGCCTGTTAGCTCCGTCTCTTACAAGTAGACTAACTAGATAGGATGCCACCATATAGACAGCTAAGTAACTAGCAAGCCAACTAGAGTTATCCTGCGTCATATAAGTTAGTGGGCTGCTATTGCAAGTCCAACTATAATTCTTCACATAACTTAGTATTATTAATCATTATCTATTAGTGTGCAACTATTGTTCTTCCTCATACTTCTTTCTTAAACGTATACTTAATTATAAATGTGCTTTCTCCAGCTGAATTGTCCGAGCTTTTTACTGTCTTTCTCACTTTCTTCAATTCAAGTATAGAAATTAAGTTTACTGTTGACCTAATTAGGTCATTTAAGGTTAAATGTACGTAGAATAGGCCTTGATTAAATAGTCTTCCTCTCATGTCTCACCCTGACAGATGTGTCCAACTAACCTTTAGAATATGACAGGGGATGGTGAAAGTCGGGAAACGTAAAGTTGCGGAAATGGCAAAAAAGGTTGGCATGACACATCATTTGACACATAATTTGACATTTTACAATCTGCACTTCCATAATCTGTCACTGTCTCCCTGTTTGACCACAGGGTGGCACTAATAACCCTTAAACACCCAATGTTGCATATAGACAATGTCTTTAAACACATGATAACATGTGACTTGTGTGAACTTCATAATGTTCACACAACTGTGAATTAAGAAAGCTGAAGAAAGAAAATTCAAATTGTACAACTCACAATGGGTTTCAATGGTCACCAAAAGTGTTCTACAGTGTAGCAAACAGGCTGACCCACGCAGGTTCTGACTTTTGAAACATGAGGTTCTAACCATTATAACCAGTATAATGAAGTGCATTGTTGAAGGGAACTTTAGACCCAGCTCAGGTGTGTCATCTCACCTATTCTGAGGGTTAAAGCCAAGCTGCTGCTGTTGTAATTACTCTAGCATTCAAGTAACGACAAACAACCTGTTTAGGTTCTTCTCTAATATTCTGTTACAGTTTTGAGTTTTTCCTGAAGATGTCTCTGTGCATGTATCTTGATGGTCACTAGGATTGTGTATTTGGTGTGACCACTGACATGCATAGACAGGGGACCATGTTGGACTGTAATTATACAATTTTCGTCCGCAGTTTAGAATGTTGTCAGAGCCTTAAAGTATACCTCAGGGTGTGTTCTCACTAGAACATTTGCTTCACTTGGAATCGGAGTTTAGGATACAATTCTCTTTGCTCTGCGTCGTTTGGAGCTGTGAGAACGCGCATTCGAAGTAACTCCCGGAGCAAAGAACCAACGGATGCTCCGCTTGAAAAGGGTGGTTTCGCTCTGGTTACAAACATCAAACAAGCTTCAACATGCCTTTTCTTCAGTAATGGAGTCCTCCGGGGTGATCGCGAATGGACACCGTGGCGGTGGAGTGCAATGCCTATTGTTTTCTTTGTGACAACTGTACCTGCTGCTTCCAGGTCTGTCTGGAGCTCTGCTGGAGTGGTCCTTGTGCTCCTGGGCTACTCTTCCGACTAACTCTCTGACGGTTAGGCTGATGGTTCTCCAGCCTAATGGCCCATAGAGCAGGGGCCTATCTCCTGTTTCCGTAGCGTGAGGCGGCTTGATGTACAAGTACACCCCCTGGACATGACGCTGGTATGTCGCAGGGCTGGAAACCTTGGTGACAAAATGATGGTTTGCTTGCATTCAGAGGTGGAAACCCTTTTTCAAGGAGTGGAAGTACTTACCGGCCAACATGCACTCACCCAGCTGATTGTAGCCTAATTAGCACAGGGAGGAGAACTCATTAGTGGCATTACCTGGTTTGGGTTTCTTACTGTGTTCAATACTTTTTTCCTGTGTCATTCCACTTTATTGAACATAGATCTTTTTTATGGATTGGAATGCTACAGTTTATTTCCCTGCATAGTTTTATCGAGTTAATACTAGTGTTGTTCCGATACCATTTTTTGATCCCGATACCGATACCGATACCTGACCGTGCAGTACTTGCCGATACCGAGTACCGATCCGATACCACGGCGTTTGAAAAAACAAAACAAAAGAACATGTTTTTTGAGCCGCATACTAACCTCGATGTAAAATTATTGCTAACACTTAGTCTGGCACTGCTCAAAACCTTTGTAAAACTCGTAAAGTTTTTGTAAAACTTAAGTAAAAAAAAAAAAAGAAACTTACGTTTTTGTAAAGTACTCGCCGATACCGATACCAGCATTTTTGTGCGTATCGGCGGCCATGCCGATACTAGTATCGGTATCGGAACAACACTAGTTAATACCAATGTAACATTTCATGTGAATAGCTGCAATGGAAGTATGTTGAATTTTTGTTGAAACAATTGTTGATGTGTTGAATACTTATTTCCCCCACTGTACATATACACATTTCACTACTTTCTAAATCCCCCCCAAAAGACATTGATCTTCATAAAGGATCTTGTGTTTTCAGGAAGTGAGGACCATTCTTCACAGACTATGCTTACGTCACGATGTCTGTGTTGTCGAGGAGGGCTCTCTGGAGCTTACCCCTCTCCTTGCAGCCAGACGTAGGGATTATGTACAGTGTGATTAAAATCAGATTGGAAGTGGGGGATTATCTGTCACCTCAGTGTGAACAGCGCTGGTCAGGGCCTGGTCAGGGCTGGGGGGGGGGGGGGGGGGGCTGGGGGGGGACTGCCCCACCCCTGGAGCTCCCATGATGAGAAGCAGGAAGTACCGGTAGTGCTTTTCCACTGATGAGTTAAACAAGAAGAACACAGCGAAATGAAACGCTGTGCAGCAGTGTTGACCTGTGTGGAAGTATCGAGACCCAACCCCAACCTATGGGCCGCAGCCCTCTGGTGGTCCGCGAGAGTACTGCAAGTGGACCGCCAAATCATGGGCAAAATATTTTTTTAGAACCGTTTTGTTTTACAAAAAGTTTTAATAAAAAAAAGACATGCATGGTACTGTATTTTTTTTTCTTTAAAACCTTCAAAAATGCATCATCAGTGTGCTACTACTAGGCCTACTGCACTGTATGTATGGTGATTGTATGATGATGCATATGAAATATCCAATAAGAATGAGAGATTAATGATGACACGGAAAACAAATGTACGCGTCCGTAAAAATGCCTGTGTGGGCCGCGAATACTTTTGAGATTTCTTAAGTGGGCCTTTGAGTCCAAAAAGGTTGGGAACCGCTGATCTAGACTTGTCTTTTGATAGGAGGGTATTTTGACAGTATTTCCTTTTGTTGTACGGTCCTCCCTTGGTGTAGTGGTTCTTCTCACGCTCCTGGTCGTCTTGGCCGAGGCAGACCAGGGGCCGTAGTGCTCTCTAACAGTAGAGCCATTGTCCAGACTTCACCCCGTCACCGCTGTTATTTCAGGTTAGATAATGACTCGTCAAGTTATAAGGGGGCAGGGGGTGGGGGGCGGGGGGGCACAACAGAGAAATGGCATTTTATGATGGCTGCGGCTGTTCTGAGGCTCAGTCCACCTTCACTCTATGGAACACAGTTCTGGAATGTTCCTCGTGCTTTCAGATTCACCCGTTTACTCTTCCTCTCAAGTCTGCCAACCACAGGTCAGGTGACCTGCCCTGACGCCATTATTGTGAAATCTCACCCTAGCAAAGCCAAAGGGGGATGTTCGCTATGATGAATTGGCCATTAAAAGAACATAAGTGCATACCGTCTCTCTACAACATTCACGTTCTGATACAGCACTGTATTTTAGACTGTCATCTTTAGTTCAGCGTCTAATCTAAACAGACAAATGATATACAGTAGTTGGCTCTTGACAGCGTCATAGACAAAAATGGAACAAAAGGGTACTATTTTTTCCATGTGAGTGCAGCCTGTCACACACAGACAGGCTGTGGGTCAGGCTTTGTTAGGAGGAGCCAGTGTTGTGTCCCGTGGGCTTTGTTTGGATTCCAGTGGCCTGGCTGTGCTGTGAGCTCTACGTCAGGGTTAGGGTGGGGCCTGGCTACGTCAGGGCAGGGTTAGGGCTGTTAGCTCTACGTCAGGGTTAGGGTGGGGCCTGGCTACGTCAGGGCAGGGTTAGGGCCTGGCTACATCAGGGCAGGGTTAGGGCCTGGCTACATCAGGGCAGGGTTAGGACATGGCTACGTCAGGGCAGGGTTAGGGCCTGGCTACATCAGGGCAGGGTTAGGGTGGGGCTACGTCAGGGCAGGGTTAGGGCCTGGCTACATCAGGGCAGGGTTAGGACATGGCTACGTCAGGGCAGGGTTAGGGCCTGGCTACATCAGGGCAGGGTTAGGACATGGCTACGTCAGGGCAGGGTTAGGACATGGCTACGTCAGGGCAGGGTTAGGGTGGGGCTACGTCAGGGCAGGGTTAGGGCCTGGCTACCTCAGGGCAGGGTTAGGGCCTGGCTACGTCAGGGCAGGGTTAGGGCCTGGCTACGTCAGGGCAGGGTTAGGGTGGGGCTACGTCAGGGCAGGGTTAGGGCCTGGCTACGTCAGGGCAGGGTTAGGGCCTGGCTACGTCAGGGCAGGGTTAGGGTGGGGCTACGTCAGGGCAGGGTTAGGGTGGGGTTACATCAGGGCAGGGTTAGGGCCTGGCTACGTCAGGGCAGGGTTAGGGCCTGGCTACGTCAGGGCAGGGTTAGGGCCTGGCTACGTCAGGGCAGGGTTAGGGCCTGGCTACGTCAGGGCAGGGTTAGGACATGGCTACGTCAGGGCAGGGTTAGGGCCTGGCTACGTCAGGGCAGGGTTAGGACATGGCTATGTCAGGGCAGGGTTAGGGCCTGGCTACATCAGGGCAGGGTTAGGGTGGGGCTACGTCAGGGCAGGGTTAGGGCCTGGCTACATCAGGGCAGGGTTAGGACATGGCTACGTCAGGGCAGGGTTAGGGCCTGGCTACATCAGGGCAGGGTTAGGACATGGCTACGTCAGGGCAGGGTTAGGGTGGGGCTACGTCAGGGCAGGGTTAGGGCCTGGCTACGTCAGGGCAGGGTTAGGGCCTGGCTACGTCAGGGCAGGGTTAGGGCCTGGCTACGTCAGGGCAGGGTTAGGGCCTGGCTACGTCAGGGCAGGGTTAGGGTGGGGCTACGTCAGGGCAGGGTTAGGGCCTGGCTACGTCAGGGCAGGGTTAGGGCCTGGCTACGTCAGGGCAGGGTTAGGGTGGGGCTACGTCAGGGCAGGGTTAGGGTGGGGTTACATCAGGGCAGGGTTAGGGCCTGGCTACGTCAGGGCAGGGTTAGGGCCTGGCTACGTCAGGGCAGGGTTAGGGCCTGGCTACGTCAGGGCAGGGTTAGGGCCTGGCTACGTCAGGGCAGGGTTAGGACATGGCTACGTCAGGGCAGGGTTAGGGCCTGGCTACGTCAGGGCAGGGTTAGGACATGGCTACGTCAGGGCAGGGTTAGGGCCTGGCTACGTCAGGGCAGGGTTAGGGCCTGGCTACGTCAGGGCAGGGTTAGGGCCTGGCTACATCAGGGCAGGGTTAGGGCCTGGCTACGTCAGGGCAGGGTTAGGGCCTGGCTACGTCAGGGCAGGGTTAGGGCCTGGTTACATCAGGGCAGGGTTAGGGCCTGGCTACATCAGGGCAGGGTTAGGGCCTGGCTACGTCAGGGCAGGGTTAGGGCCTGGCTACATCAGGGCAGGGTTAGGGCCTGGCTACATCAGGGCAGGGTTAGGGCCTGGCTACGTCAGGGCAGGGTTAGGGCCTGGCTACGTCAGGGCAGGGTTAGGGTGGGGTTACATCAGGGCAGGGTTAGGGCCTGGCTACGTCAGGGCAGGGTTAGGGCCTGGCTACGTCAGGGCAGGGTTAGGGCCTGGCTACATCAGGGCAGGGTTAGGGCCTGGCTACATCAGGGCAGGGTTAGGGCCTGGTTACA
The DNA here is from genome assembly GCF_963989245.1 of Nansenia antarctica. NCBI lineage: Eukaryota > Metazoa > Chordata > Actinopteri > Argentiniformes > Microstomatidae > Nansenia > Nansenia antarctica. The sequence goes on from NC_137688.1 coordinate 85,082,762, forward strand.
TCAGGGCAGGGTTAGGGCCTGGCTACATCAGGGCTGGGTTAGGGCCTGGTTACGTCAGGGCAGGGTTAGGGCCTGGATACATCAGGGCAGGGTTAGGGCCTGGTTACATCAGGGCAGGGTTAGGGCCTGGCTACATCAGGGCTGGGTTAGGGCCTGGCTACGTCAGGGCAGGGTTAGGGCCTGGCTACATCAGGGCTGGGTTAGGGCCTGGTTACGTCAGGGCAGGGTTAGGGCCTGGTTACATCAGGGCAGGGTTAGGTCATGGCTACGTCAGGGCAGGGTTAGGACATGGCTGTGTTCTACGTCAGGGCAGGGTTAGGGCCTGGCTGTGTTCTACGTCAGGGCAGGGTTAGGGCTGTTAGCTCTACGTCAGGGCAGGGTTAGGGCCTGGCTACGTCAGGGCAGGGTTAGGGCCTGGCTACGTCAGGGCAGGGTTAGGGCCTGGCTACGTCAGGGCAGGGTTAGGGTGGGGCCAGCTGTGTAAAGACCACGGCCAGACGACCTTCTGAGAACCAGCATCACCCTCTCTGGCAGCAGCTTCATGGCCAGCCAGCCACCATGCGCTGGTAGAGAAGGCATGCGGAGGGTTCCTCCCCTGTGGCCTTGAGCTCTGTAGACAAACACACACACACACATCTGATACACACACACACACACACACACATCTGATACACACACACACACACATCTGATACACACACACACACACACACATCTGATACACACACACACACACACACACACCTTCAATTGAATAGGAGCAGATGCTGGATCAACCATGATTAATTCAAGCATCCAGTCTTGAATTTTCTCAAGCAGATTTCCACAGCCGGATACGCTGCTGTTAATGTGATTTATGTCTCACTGAGGTGTGACCGGTAGGACTGCTCAACACTCACCACTTCTCACCAACAAACACCAACGCATGGGTCAATTAAACAAACAGTTTTATTGCAGCTATAAAGAACATGCTGTTGAAAAAAAAAAAGAGAACCATTTGTAGACAATGCTTGTGAAATGTGTGGCTATTGGCTCTCCTCTACTCGACACGACACGCGCCACAACACACTGAATAACGCAGTAGGCCCTCTAGTGGCTGAAGTGTGTCTAGTGTCTAGTGTAATCTAGTGTCTG
>NC_137688.1:85088895-85099932 GCF_963989245.1 Nansenia antarctica
AGGGCTGTCTCCCCATGTCTCTAGTCCTGAGGGCCTCCCCATGTCTCTAGTCCTGAGGGTCTCCCCATGTCTCTAGTCCTTAGGGCCTCCCCATGTCTCTTGTCCTGGCTCTAGGGACCGTTAACAGTTCAGTGCCAGAGGACCAGAGGACTTCCAGAGACCTACTTGGTATCTTACAAACATGTCTGACATGTATTCAGATGCGTGACTATGGAGTGATTTATAAACTAATAAGAGAATCTTTAAATCTATTCTAAAACTGACAGGTAAGCCAGGGTAGTGATTGTAAGAGTGGTGTGATGTGTGTCCTCCTTCTGGTCTTAGTGAGGAACTCGTGCTGCAGCATTTTGTATCATTTGAAGTTTACTAATAGCTTTCTCTGGTTGGCCAGACAGGACAGCGTTACAGTAATCCAGCCTGCTGGTAATAAAAGCGTGCATTAGTCTTTCAGTGTCAGCCTGGGAAAGAAAAGGTTTCACCTTAGCAATGTTTCTCAGGTGATAAAAGGATGTCCTTGTCACATTCTTAACACGCGCCTCAAAATGAAGATCTGAATCAAACATGACACCCAGGTTTTTTATCTGGCATTGGGGCGTTCAGTGTCAGTGTAATGGAAGTGCCTAGATCTAGTCTCTCTCCTATCAACCTTTTTTCCCAATTATCAACACATCTGTTTTGTCCTGGTTTAACTGAAGGAAGTTCAGTGGCATCCATGCATGTATATAATATCAGCCACACACCAGGAGGAGGTGGTCAAGGAGAGGAGAGTTCAGCGCCAGCAAGACACCACTGTGTCGCAGGGACCGTACCTCTGTGGTGCACGCTCCCGTGAGGCTCCCTCCCGCCTTTTATTGTGACCACCTGTGCAATAATCATGCTGTCTAATCAGCATGATATGCCACATATCACATCTTGATATGCCACACTTGTCAGGTGGATGGATTATCTTGGCAAAGGAGAAGTGCTCACTAACACATATTTGTGAAAACGTTTTGAGAGAAATAGGCCTTTTGTGTACGTAGAAGAAATCTTTGATTTCAACTTGTGAAAATTGTTATCAAAAACAAAAGTAATTTTTAAAAGCATGAAACAGCCTTAACAGTGTTAATCAGTGTTTGTCATTATGTTATAGCAGCCATTTTGGCAAACCAATTATTAATGAACGAATGAATGATGTTACCTCTCTGCTTTATTTGGAGAGATTTAAATGGAGAATTCCTGAGTTGAGTTTTACCGACATACCAACATGATTGCTTGTCTTTTCCCTCCAGAGGGAATGAGCCTGTCTCCCGGCCCCGTTCATGGCACTCTTCCATGCTCACAGAAGACCACTCCGAACCCTCTGAAACTCTGCCTAAACCTGCACCTGTATGGCAGGCAAAACATGAAGCAAGGTGAGAGATAACGCAGGGAGTGTGGCCTCCATTCCTTGTCTGAATGCACTCAGTTAACTTCAAGATAATCTCTTTCCCCCAAATGATGTGAATTATACAACGTGGAGACATTTGTGCTAAAGCATTTTTACGTCCTCCAAGGTGATGACATGATGATGTTGTCTGGTGTCATCTTCAGAACTTTGAAATGAAAACAGGTAAATGTCACGACGAAGGTAAAGTAGATCATTTATGAAAGATCGTTTGTGATGCAGATGTCTTATCTTTGTGTTTTTCTAGCTCTTCTTCAAAAGACCTTCCCGGCTGTGTGGATCACACCGATCTTGGTCACGTAGGTCAGTATGGAGAGAGTAGAGCGCCCGTCACACCTCCTCCACCGTGCAGGACGCTGCTCCTCTCCCACCAGCCACAGCGGCGGTGCTGAGCCCATCCCTGGCAGCGGAGGAGCCGGCGGCAGGAGAGGTTCCGGCTTCAACTGCTTCTCCGCCAGCTCCAGCCCCCCTGACCCTCCTCTGTCCGACAGCGACGCTGCCGGCGCTGAGAGCATGTTCTATAAGGGGGTCCAGAGTGAGAGGGCCAGGCAGAGCGAGCGGCCCAAGTACCTGCAGCTTCCTGTGGGGAATGGCATGTGGGAGAGCCCTGGGACAGAGAACCTACCAGGGGGCGCCAGGTACTCCAGCTCAGGCAGGTCGAACGTAGGCCCTGTGTGGCACGTCCCTGAGAGGAAGAAGGCGACAGCGACCCCCTCTCCTTCCCCTCCACCCCCTCCTCTGTGCAGTGACAGTTCTACGACCGCCAAGGCCTTCCCCTACACCGAGGGGCCTGACGGTCATACCCAGCTGAAGTCTCAGGGAAGAGCTATGGACAGGCTGTGTGAGCCTGCGGACCACAGCGTCCACAGGAGTCACCGTGTTACCATGGACAGGCTGTGTGAGCCTGCGGACCGCAGCATCCACAGCCGTGTTACTCATAATGAGAAAGGGCCAGATGCCAGGCGCAGTTTGTACGCACCTCCTAAGAAAGACCTTCTCCGCCCTAACAACAACAACACCCTAGCAACAGCAGCTGACTGGAACCACAACCAGCTCAACCCACACAAGCTGTATTCCTTATCTAGTACTGATGTGAGGCAAAGTCAGTCTCCCTTAGCCTATATACCCAACCATCAGAGGCAATATAGTGATGAAAGCACTTTTTACCTGCAAACCAGAGCCATACATCCACCAAAGCCCCACCAAAGTGTAGGCAGCTACTACCGCAGCCTGCAGGATCTCCCTACCGACGTCTGTAACAGGAATCAGGTGAGGACCTCTTTGGCATCCCTGTCCAGCGTCACCGCCGACCAAAGGCCTGACAGCGGAGGACATATCCGTTATTACTGCATCACTTCAGCAAAGCATCCTGCCCAGCCGGAGCCTCATGTTAGGCAGGGAAAGACAGAGGGCTGGAGGACAGACGCACAGGCAGTTCAGGGGACCAATCACAATGACAGGAGCTCCATGAGTTCCCATCAAGCCAATAAGGTCAAGTATCCTCTACCTCAGCCTCGGCCGTCTCATCCCGACAGCAAGGACCGCAATGGGCCTTCAAAACCAGCGAACGGCCTGCTGTACAGGCCCCAATCCTCCAGTCTACCCTCAGCTAGCAGATCCAGCTCAGAGGAGAAGGACGGCCAGAAGAGAGGTGAGGGAAACTCTTCAAAGACCCAGCTCAAACAACGGTTTTCTCCCAGTCAACCCAACGAGCACAAGGTCATTCCACTGAGAGACGTGCAGCAGGACCCATGGCTGTCCAGGGAGGACCAGCGAATCTCCCCCCAGAAGACCCCTCTGCTTCACTGCTTATCCCAGGAGAGCAGGAGCCTGACGGAGAAGGACCAGGTCCTAAACAGCTGCACCTCAGCCACTCAGGAGACACAGGATTCCACCGTCAGCAAACTGGCCAGACGGAGTGACCGCTACGCCACCACTCTCCGCAACGAGATCCAGCTGAAGAGGGCCCAGCTGCAGAAGAGCCGGAGCGCGGCCACCCTGACGTGCCTCAGCGAGGCAGACGAGGAGTCGGAGGCGTGGAGGTCCAGCGAGACGTCCGTCTCCTCCTCCGACGGCTCCTTCTCCAGCACCTATAAGGACCACCTGAAGGAGGCGCAGGCCAGGGTCCTCCAAGCCACTTCCTTCAGGAGGAGGGACCTGGAACCGCCTGGGACAGAGGCTCATAAACCGACCAATGGCCACGTGTCCCGCATCGGTGGCCGCAAGCGCTTCCCTCTGGACAAGAGAATCCGCTCTTACTCTGAGCCGGACCAGATCAATAAGGTTGGGGTGGAGGGGGAACATCCCACAGGGACAGCGGCAGGGTCCTTTGTGGGCCGACGTCAGTTCTTTGAGACGGCAATGAAACCTGCCTTTTCCAGACCCGTCCCAAAGCCCGGCCTGCTGAGCGCCAGTGGGGGGGAGCATGGTGACGGCAAGACCGTAGAAAGAACCCACTCGGGAGACCCCCAGGAGGCCCGGAGGCGGGCCAGTGAGACCCCCTCTGAGCCCCACCGCAGCACAGACCCCCTCAGCCCCGGGCGCAGACAGGCCAAGCTGGAGCAACAGAGACTCGGCACGTTCGCTGAGTATCAGGCCTCCTGGAGTCTGCGGAGAAAACCGACAGAGACAAAGACCCAGGGGCGGTATCACTCTGCTGAGAACATCCTGGACCCGGGAGCAGAGGAGAAGCCCCCCTGTGTCCACGAGAGGTCCCGCTCGTCTCCGTCTGCAGACCTCTACGGACAGGTGAGTGTTCTTGTGGCTTGTGGGATGAGAAACTAATCTGAGAAAGCAATTCTTTGGTCCTAAAAAAGGTGATATGTAATGTCTGACATGTTACAATACCGACATGTTGTTTTAATGCCACAGCACAAATATTGAACCAGCTGACCTTGTACTGTAGAAGCAGAACAGCCGGGTTCGGGGGGCGGCGGTAGCCTAGAGGTTAGAGAGGCCGGCTAGCAAGCGGAAGATTGCTGATTAGATCACCGCCTCAGGAGGGAGCTTGCATGTGCCCTTGAGCAAGGCAGACTTAACCCCTAATTGATCCTGGGGCGCCAACTATGGCTGACCCTGTGCCTAGAGCAAAAAAATACCAAATTCCAACAATTGACTGATAAGATTGCATGGCAAATAAAACATTCTTCTTCTTCATTCTCCTTTTAGCCATATTATGCATGTCATGATCTTCCAGTGGATGATTGAATTGTTATATTTGTGTGTTCTACATGTCAGACTGTCCCTGCGCCGTGGACAGAGGCTGTTGAACTCCCCTGTCTGGAACACAGACACGACCAACCAGGAGGTTCTACTGCCAGGTGAGAAACACACAATATCACAGCTCTCTTTTCTCCTAAGTCAGCAAATCGTGAGCTCAGAATGATAAGGTTCTATCTCCGTTTAGGGCAGTTCAGAGATATTGAGCGTCAACGTTTTTACATTCCATTATGTTTTGGGAGATGGAACCTTTGTATTTTATGAATTACAAACTAAAAAATGTTAACATTTTAAAAAGTAACACCACACAGGCATTAATAAACACCTAATGGATCAGATTATGTAAAAAACTCAATTTTGACAAAAATGGAGATAGAACCTTATAATTCTAACGTCACGAAATGACAAAAATATCAAGGGGGCAAGGGGTTAGTGGCCAGCTAGTATGTGAAATGGGAAATCGGTTTCAGCACTGAATACCATACCATTTTGTGAGTCTCTTTAGACTATTTTTCATTGTCATCTGAACAACATGATAGGAGGGAAGGATGCATATTGTAGAGAGCTGCTCTTTTTTTTCTGAGTGTAGATATCTTGTCCTCCTGTTGACTCTGCAGTAACACATACCCACATTTGACAAAAGCAGTTGAATTATTGAGGGTGGAGAGAGTGTCAGTGTAGTGGTTCTCAGATGATCAGCATTGGGGAGTTTCTCCACTAGTGGTGTAACCCAATCCCAGGCTGTCACTCTCAACCCAGGTCTCATGTGACACATTCATTGACCCGTTCTTTACCTGAGAGAAAAATGACTCCCTGTTTCCAGTCGACGGGTTCGTCCCATGACAGAGCTAAAGAAGCACAGAAATCAACATGGCAATAAGCGTCTTTTCATCATCAGTAAGAGCTGATGTCATGTTTTGTAATTTGATCTTCTGTCATGTAGATAGTCCCCACAGGAACACCAATAAATCAATTCAGACGAGTCTCAACTCAACTCCATCTCTCTGTGTTAACAGTTAAACATGTGCTTCGCCTCAGGATGTTGCCTGATCATTTGTGTCTCCCGTTCTCTGGCAGAGGGCGCATCGAGAGCGCCGTGAGTCACACACCAGTGCGGCTGGACCGGTTCCCACAGCCTTCTGAGTCTGCTCCAAGAGACGAGTCACAGAGCGGAGACGTGGCTGCTCCCCTCCCCTCTGACCACAGACTCCAGCCTGACCCCGGGGACCCCGCCCCTGCCCTCCCCCCGTGCCCCCCCAGCCACAGCCTCGTCCAGGGCCATGTGTCCAAGCCACCGGCCGCTCCCCGGGACCAGGGCCTCCTGCCACAGAAGACTCGCTTATGCCCGGAAACCACATCGTCCTCCTCCTCCTCCTCCTCCTATTCTGGCGACTCCCAGGAATTCCCGCCTGGCTCCCAGGCTGAGCGAGTGGCACAGTCGCACTCCCCAGACGACACCCGGCTGAATCCCTCCTCCCCGGCCTGTGGCTCCTCTCTGGGCCTCGGCTCCTCCTCCCTAGGCCCCTCTGCCTCCCCCGGGAGGAACTCTGGACCGGAGGCGGCGACAGGACACGAGGAGGAGAGAGGAGCAGCAGCAGCAGCGGCGGCAGCACTTCTCTCCACGGTACAACCACCACCTTCCAGCTCCTCCTCCTCTCCTCTCCTCTCCTCCACGCCTGGCGTTCTGAGCGTTCCTTCTCCAGGCGGAACATGCTGTCCGTCGCCACAGTTTGCTCCTCCGAGACCGACCGACAAGCCTCCGCTTACCACGCAGGACGAGGCCCAGAGCAGGTACGCAACTTAAACTGTCAATCATTCAGCCTTTTTTTCCTGTCTTCCTCAGCTCCCCCCCACTCGGCACCACAGTCCATAGTGACGTGACGCCGTTGTCTGCGTGGCTATCACGGCGCCGTGCGTCGTACGGTACCTCAAAGCGATGCAGATGTGTGATTTGAATAATAGGTTTTTAGCGCTCTGCTTTGGGTGCTCATAATTGCTTGCGGCTGTTTGCCCGCTGGGACATTGAGCGCGGAGGAGAAAGCTTAAATGTTATTGAATCATGACTGCATGACCTTTCCGTTGCCCGTGCTGTTACTGAGTCTCTGTTTCCTGTATGAACTGTGCTCCTGTAGTTAAATGCCCTCCGTTTGAGACTTAGTTAATGTACTTACAGTACATTGTTTTTCCCGCAACGTACCTGCTGACAAATACATCTGCTAAAGTTCACATACTCTCAGAGAATGAGTTTGGTCATAATGGGACGTTTTAGGATGTTATTCTGTTGCCTAATTGTCAACATCAAATTTGATACCAGATTTGGTGTCTCTGTACAGGCCAGAAAGCAGGACGGCTAATGTCATGGAGCTGAACGGTGTTGTGAAGAAGATTCCGCTGAAGATAGTCCATGTTGAGAGCAGTGCAGAGAGAGCGGGCCGGCGGTACCTGCCTCCCGGTGAGGCCCTTGGTGGTGATGGGGGGCCCAGCCCTCCCCAGCCCACCCTCCTGGCCTCCCTGGACCAGTCCCACTCCCTGTTCTGTGCCTACACTCGCCTACAGGGGCCCCAGAGGCCCCCAGACCCCAGCCCTCCTAGGGGCAGAACCTCCCAGAGGCCCCCAGACCCCAGCCCTCCTAGGGACGGAACCTTCCGCGCGGCTCCGGGCGAGCGCTCCTCCACGGAGGCGTCCGGAAGCAACGGCGTCCCCGGCGTGGCGGGCCAGCCCCCGGAGGTGGAGGAGGAGGAGGTGAAGAGAGAGGAGCTGGCCAGGGACATCATGGGCAAGGACAAGTCTCTGGCCGACATCCTGGACCAGAGCAGGAGGAGGACCACCATGGACCTGATGGAGGGCATCTTCCCCCAGGGGGGGCAGCTGCTGGAGGGGACACACCAGCGCAGGAAGGGCCCCAAGCACGCCTCCCCCAGGAACACAGACGACAGGTGCGTGTGTGTGTGTGTGTGTGTGTGTGTGTGTGTGTGTGCGTGCATGCGTGCATACAAGCCTGTTTAGACCTGTGGATGACTACTGTTCACATCTACCGTACACATCCACATACATGCAATGTGCACACGTCCCTATATTGTAGTAGTTGAAATGCTTAATAGTTTTGTATGATAATTGGTATATAAAACGCCTGACTTTTGGAGCATTTGTTCAGGTCTTTATCCTGTGGATGTAGATGAGTTACAGCGCATATTATGTTTTCTTTTTAATACCTTGCCACGGTTTGAGGATTAGCTAGAGGGAAAATGTATCCATGAGGTCATTCATGACAAAAACACATGTTGGTAGATTTCTAAACACTGTGCAGCATTGACCCTGCTGCCCTCTGCTGGTTGTATTACAGAAGACATTTCTATTTTGTCTCTGTGTCTCTGTCTCTATGTCTCTGTCTCTGTCTCTGTTTCTGTCTCTGTCTCTGTCTCTGTCTCTGTCTCTGTCTCTGTCTCTCTGTCTGTCTGTCTCTATATCTGTCTCTGTCTCTGTCTCTGTCTCTGTGTCTCTCTGTCTGTCTGTCTGTCTGTCTCTATATCTGTCTCTGTCTCTGTCTCTGTGTCTCTCTGTCTGTCTGTCTCTATATCTGTATCTGTCTCTGTGTCTGTGTCTGTCTCTGTCTGTCTCTGTCTCTGTGTCTCTCTGTCTGTCTGTCTCTGTCTCTGTCTCTGTCTCTGTGTCTCTCTGTCTGTCTGTCTCTATATCTGACTCTGGCTCTGTGTCTGTCTCTGTGTCTGTCTCTGTCTCTCTGTCTCTGTGTCTGTGTCTGTCTCTGTCTCTGTCTCTGCCTCTGTCTCTGTCTCTGTCTCTATGTCTGCCTCTCTGTCCATCTGTCTCTGTCTCTGTCTCTGTCTCTGTCTCTGTCTCTATGTCTGTCTCTCTGTCCATCTGTCTCTGTCTTTGTCTCTGTCTCTCTGTGTCTCTCTGCCTGTCTGTCCCTGTCTCTGTCTCTCTCTCTCTGTGTCTCTCTGCCTGTCTGTGTCTGTGTCTGTCTCTGTCTCTGTCTCTCTCTGACTCTGTCTCTGTCACTGTGTCTGTCTCTCTCTGACTTTGTCTCTGTCACTGTGTCTGTCTGTCTGTCTCTGTCTCTGTCTCTGTCTGTCTCTGTGTCTCTCTGCCTCTCTTGCAGGAGGGAGGAGGAGGGCGTGTCGGCCTGCCTGTCCGTCTCCCTGGCGACCAGCTCCTCCTACTACAGCACGTCAGCCCCCAAGGCAGAGCTGCTGATCAAGCTGAAGGGCATGCAGGAGCAGATGGAGGAGGAGCAGGAGGAGGAGGAGGAGGAGGAGGAGGACGTCAACCTGGCCGGCAAGAAGGTCTGGAGCCTCACACTCACTCTCCTCTAAGACGCCTCAGATGACTCACCTGTGTGTGTGTGTGTGTGTGTGTGTGTGTGTGTGTGTGTGTGTGTGTGTGTGTGTGTGTGTGTGTGGAAGGTTACGGAATACTGTTTACCCACAATTCCACTTTTTGTGGAGAAAGAAAACCCATAGGAATGAATGGTAGAATGTTCAAATCCTTTTACATCTACGTTCAGCGACTTTCACTGTCACTCAAAATATAACAGTATTTTGAAATAAATGTATAATTTTTACTTTATGATTTTTGTTTGACACCTAGCGAACTCAGTTTGACTTGAGTTGTTATGATAACCACCAACTGCCACTTAACTGTTACAGGTGTCCCACTGATCTAGAGCAACAGGAAAGGAGAGAGGGAGCGAGAGAGAGAGAGAGAGAGAGAGGAGAGAGAGAGAGAGAGAGAGGGAGAGAGAGAGAGAAGGAAAGAGGGAGAGAGAGAGGGGGAGAGGCAGAGGGAGAGAGAGAGAGAGAGAGAGAGGGGGGGGGAACGAGGGAGAGAGAGAGAAAGAGACAGAGAGAGGCAGAGAGACATTGGGGTAATATTGCTACTATTGTTACTAGCTAGTGCTAGTTAGCTTGGCAGGAACTAAATAGTGCTAGCTAGCTAATACAAGGTAATTGTTGTGGTGAGTAAGCAAATATGTCTCCACTGACCTGCCCCCTACTGGCTGTTCACTATTTCCACAGGAATTGTCCTTGTCGAGTTACAGTATCGTCCAAAAACACCTTTCTCCTACGTCGACAGTTAACGATTACGGTTGAAATGACCGCCTTTCCTCTCACCAATGACACGTTGTTGTCGTCGTTCCCTCTTCCCTCCACCCCCCCCCCCTCCACCCCCCACAGCAACAGCTGATTGACAGCCTGAGCAGGAAGCTGCAGGTGTTGCGGGAGGCGAGGGAGAGCCTGCAGGAGGACGTGCAGGACAACAACGCCCTGGGATCCCAGGTGGAGGGCACCGTGAGGCGCGTCTGCAGGCCCAACCAGCTGGACAAGTTCTGCATGTTCGTGGGCGACCTGGACAAGGTGGTGAGCCTGCTGCTGTCCCTGGGAGGCAGGCTGGCCCGGGTGGAGAACGCCCTGAACACCCTGGAGGAGGACGCCTCGCCAGAGGAGAAGGTAGTGGAGGGGGGGAGGGTGGGGAGGGGAGGGGGGCGAAGGTAGGGGAGGAGAGGGAGAGGAGGGGAGGGGTAGTGTGTGTGTGTGTGTGTGTGTGTGCGTGTGTGTGTGTGCGTGCGTTCGTTCGTGCGTGCTTGCATGCGTGCGTGCAGGGGGAAGGGGGGGGGCTACATTTTTTCTTGCTCTCTGCAACTTTATTTAAAAGGGCATTTATGTTTATCTTATCCTACAAGTCAAAGTCAAGTTTATTTATATTGCTGTTCATACAAGCAAATGTAGCACAGCAAATGTAGCACACAGTGCTTACCAGAACAGAGGTAGCCTTGAGAACAGATGGTTCTCATTGCCAGGAAAATGTATCTGGAAAAAAGACAAAGAGTTGACAATTAGTCGGATTCATGGAATTCTGTTTGTCCATTTTCAACTGTCAAATGTCTGAAGTCCACTCTTACCTGGATTTCTCCAGCTAAGAGAGAGAGAGAGAGAGAGAGAGAGAGAGAGAGAGAGAGAGAGAGAGAGAGAGAGAGAGAGAGAGAGAGAGAGAGAGAGAGAGAGATGAGTCGGTCATCTTGTCTACCAATTCATGAATGAGATCAAACTGCTATCAACCTACCACAGCCCTCTCATACGTGCCGGCTGGCTGAACCAATCCCTGCTCCGCTGGCCAGTCGGGAAACCAGACTGGTTTCTGGTTCTTTATTATTTTCTCTTCTCTTTCTTCTTTTCGTTTTGCTTTCTTGAATATCTGGCCGTTTTTGATCACACTTATCTGTCTCCGCCTATCCCTCCTCCTCCTCCTCCTCCTCCTCCTCCTCCTCCTCCTCCTCCTCCTCCTCCATAGCTATTCTTTTCTCCTCTTTCTCTATAGCCTCCTCTTTTCTCTCCTCCAATTTTCTCTCTTTCATCTCACACTTTCTTTCCACA
>NC_137688.1:85100132-85102632 GCF_963989245.1 Nansenia antarctica
CCCTGTGATCAATCGGCCCATACATGACGCCCACGGGGCCGGCCCTCCGTGGGCGCCCTGGGCCCAGCCCACCATCCCCTCACAGCCTCACAGCCTGCAGAGCACAGCAGGAGAGATCCCAGCCCCGGGTCGGCTCCCATTAATCCTCTGTTAGGCAGCCAGGGCCGGGGCCACGGGATCTAAGGAAGGACAGCACTGCCTGGAACCCACCACACCACACCGACCCTCCTCCCTCCTCTGCTCCTCGCAACCCACATCATTGTCCCCCGCCACCATCTCAATTATGTCACAGTTTCTTTTCAAATCCATTTAGAAATTCCATGTGAAGTGCAGAGAGAGAAATAAACGGGTATTTGGCTGAGGAGAGAATGTGAGGAAAAGTAAGTTGCAGAGGTTTGCAGAGGTTTGCTTCATTGAGCGCCGGGACTTGTGTTTGAACGGTAGGCGGTGAGTGGGGGGACTAATCCCCGAGCTGCTGTTGTTTTTTCGTGGCTGTTGGGTTGAGATCAAAAACTTAACAGCAATAATAATAATAATGCAGAATGTGTGGCTTCGCTTCAAAGAGGGAAATAATCAACATGACTTCAATACTCAATGACAACACACTCATTTTTGTTTGAATAGTTTCATCAGAACTAATGGGGTTTTTCTTTTTTTTTCTTCGATTTTTGCTTTTTCTTTGTAGAAAATGTCATATAGATCTCTGATAAAGAACAAGTGATGTACCTCGTCCCACCATAAAGGTCAGAGTGCTTCATAAGGTTGCCTGACAGGCAGCTATAAGACAGTTTAATAGTTCATATAGCGATGCTAATGACTGTTATAACATGACATACAATGCACATGAGAGGGGTTTGCCACTAAGGCAGTTGCGTTGTCCTGCATTAGCAGATATGACACAGATTAGCAGGGTGGTAGGCGGTGAGGGGGGGGCGGTGAGGGGGGGGGCGGTGAGGAGTGGGCGTTGAGGGGTCTCTGGTACCTGTGGTGGTCACACACCCGCCTACATGGGCAAATCCCCTCAGGCTTCGAAATACAATTCCCCCTCATTATCACTGTGAGCGTGTGTGGACCGGAGAGAGAGAGAGAGAGAGACAGAGAGAGAGAGAGAGAGAGAGAGAGAGAGAGAGAGAGAGAGAGAGAGAGAGAGAGAGAGAGAGAGAGAGAGAGAGAGAGAGAGAGAGAGAGAGAGAGAGACAGAGAGAGAGAGAGAGAGAGAGAGAAGAGAGAGAGAGAGAGAGAGAGAGAGAGAGAGAGAGAGAGAGAGAGAGAGACAGAGAGAGAGAGAGAGAGAGAGAGAGAGAGAGAGAGAGACAGAGAGAGAGAGAGAGAGAGAGAGAGAGACAGAGAGAGAGAGAGAGAGAGAGAGAGAGAGACAGAGAGAGAGAGAGAGAGAGAGACAGAGAGAGAGAGAGAGAGAGAGAGAGAGAGAGACAGAGAGAGACAGAGAGAGAGAGAGAGAGAGAGAGAGAGAGAGAGGGAGAGGCAGAGACAGAGAGAGAGAGAGAGAGAGAGAGAGAGAGAGAGAGAGAGAGAGAGAGGGCCCCCGCCCCCCCCCCACAGACACTCTGTGTGGGCAGTGCAATCCTAGCCCAGCTCTGTGGCCCGGTTCGGCAGCTGTGGTATTGATTACAATCACAGGCAACACTAATGATACACCTGCATGTTTAGGGTTATCACTGACCTGGCATAGTCACCATAGGGACATGGATCACAAAAACGGGTTAAAGATTTATGTACAACCATAAAACTTTGAAGATTGCTCACTCTCTCATACTGCAGTCCCTATCTCTGCATTTCAGACAACCCCCGCCCACACGAAACACCCACACACACACATCCGCCCACACACACACACTTTCCGCCCACACAGGGACACACATGTTCACTCAGACATAAGCTGCTCATGCCATCCCACACTTTCTCACAAACACACACAAAGTAATGTGCTACAGTCTGCTCAGTAGCCACCTACAAAATTGGTCTTTCTTGACAAACACAACACTCTGGTATAAATCTGTAAGACAAACACACATCCACATATCAACGTTTCCCCCACAAATATAATAGTGTATATAACATTATTGAACATTTTTTAACTGCGAAACTGCATTTTGTGTCTGATACTTCTACTCTGCAATAACAAGAAAGTTGAATCGAATCTAATTTAATCTAATGTGCTGTAATAATGCTCATATACATCGACTACAGTATACAGTTTATCCTTTTTTTGGTTCCCTCACCGTTAAGAGCAAGGAGCTGTTCTATGAGTCGATTATCTTAAAAGTCTCAATGTTACAAAAGAGGAAACTTAGAGGAAAAAGGCTTCCTTTGGTGCATGGGTGTGGGGATGTGGGTTGGTTGGGGGAAGGGTGTGTGTGTGTGTGTGGGGGAGGGAGGGGAAGGGGGGGGTTTGGGTTGCCAGAAGTGTGTGGGTGTTATCACAGAGTGTGGGGCCTGACAGGCTCCTGCGTGGGTTTGACACTGAAGTGTGTTTGAA
>NC_137688.1:85107632-85352632 GCF_963989245.1 Nansenia antarctica
AGACGGACCCGGCGGAGGTCAAGGAGCAGCTGAAGGGCAACAAGAAACTGGCCAAGATGATCAGCCACATCTTCGAGATGAGCGACGACGACCCGCACAGAGAGGAGGAGATCCGCAAGTACAGCGCCATCTACGGACGCTTCGACTCCAAGAGGAGGGACGGCAAGCACCTGACTCTGCATGAGGTACAGTAGAACCAGAACCACTTTTAGTGGTATCTCACTGTAGTGTAGTGAAGTACCCAAGAGTAACATTCTTTGGCTTTGGTTCGTCAACTTTAGCATTGCAGCATTCAGATGCAATAATAATAAGTAACGTAAGTAAGTAAAATAACCCTAGTAATTAAGTGATGGTTTTACACTGGCTTCAATAGTGCAAAAAATGCTGTGCAAAATACGATGATATGAAATGCAATATAATACAGTACAGTGTAATACAGTCGGGAACCTGATGTAGGGCTAGGCTCAGTGCCACTGCATTTTCCTAACCTCAGTTACTACTCAGTAATACTAAAGGGGAGGGTGGAGGGGTTTAAAGTGATTTGTGAATCGTAAGGATAAAAATGAGGGTTGTACAGATGAATAGATGAATCAAACAAATGAATCAACTAATGCTTTAGCTGAATTTTTAGCTGAAAAAAATCTCTGATCTCAGTAGATAGCAAGATGAAGAATATGTGGTAAAATGTCACATTTCCTCGTTAGTTGAATCAATCAATATAATCAACACAAGGGCGTAGGTTTGCATATGGACGGTAGGGACATGTCCCTACCAATATTTGAGCGAACTCATTCGCATTATCTTTGGAGCAAAGTCATTATTAGATCATTCCGATGTCGTGCCCCTACCAAAGTTGAGACCAAATGTTGTATTAGTATTATTAATCGACTGTCAGCCCTGATACGAATGCTAACATTTGTCCCTAATCTTCCCTGCAGCTGACAGTGAACGAGGCAGCAGCCCAGCTGTGTATGAGGGACATGGCCTTGCTGACACGCAGAGATGAGCTGTTTGGATTGGCCCGCCAGATCTCCAGAGAGGTCACCTACAAATACACCTACCGGACCAGCAAGTAAGGCCA
The DNA here is from genome assembly GCF_963989245.1 of Nansenia antarctica. Taxonomy (NCBI): domain Eukaryota; kingdom Metazoa; phylum Chordata; class Actinopteri; order Argentiniformes; family Microstomatidae; genus Nansenia; species Nansenia antarctica. The sequence continues at coordinate 85,108,714 of NC_137688.1, forward strand.
TCTCCACGGCCCCCCACACAATCTGCTCCTCTAGTTTAGATACAGTAGTGAGGAAAGAGTGTGTAGGAGCTTGTGTTGATTCAACACATTGGCCCTCATGTTATGACTGCGTAATGACTGTAATGTGTTAGATTTGATCATGTTCTGTAAGTTATGAAGTACACAGATAAGTTAACCAGACAGATAAGATAGATAAGATAAGATAGCCAGACTGTGTTTACCACCTCAAATTAATAAATGTATGCCCAGCCAAATCCATGTTTAGAGGTAGCTAGCTAACATTACATTGATCATAATATGATTCGTAAGACTTTTCACTTTTAAAAAAATGTCGGTCGAGAGAGGACGCTGGCGTTGCTTGTTCGCCGCTTCTCCGGCCAACATCTAGGTGTAATTGCAGTATACAGAGTAGATTGTCCTACAAAGACACTTAGACTTACATTTACTAATCTAAAAATTAATTAGACCCCTATACTTTCTTTTATTTATTGATTTTTTGTTTCTTTTTAATTTACTACTCGATCTTTTCAGTTTGTAAAGCGTCTTTGAGTGTCTAGAAAAGCACTATATAAGTCTAATGTATTATTATTATTATTATGACATATTGCACACAGACTGACAGTAACTATCATCTCTAGGTCTCGCTGCGGGGACAGAGATGAGCCGTCTCCTAAAAGGATAAAAACCGAGGTAAGAGCCCTGGTAGAAAACAGAAGTGACTTTCTTTAAACGCTCTGATATCAAAGCATTTCACCCGTCCAATATGTCTGTACTGGAAAGTACAGTGTCATGTACGTGTGTGTGCTAACGTTTTACTCAACAGGCACCGACATGTTTTGAAAGCCCACTTTCAATTACTTTTCATGTCGTCTTTTAAGTATATTTTTGCTTTGTGGTCTAATCATGCGTGATGGCAACTAGCAACTTAAGAAAACAATGTTAACTCTCCTGTTCTGCTGGAGCTGTATATGTTGGCGGGTGGATGTTTCGCTACATGCTTCACAGATATCTGAATACCCAGAATAAAAGAAGCTTTCTCTGTCTTCAAAACTCTGGGGGGAAATGATTGTTCTTGAATCGCTAGGCTTGTTCAACGCTTCCTTTATGGATTGTATCACTCTTCTCAGCTGTTGTACGAATGATTGAAAACATATGTACAAGTGTTGACTTCTCAAGTGGGTCTTTGAATAAGGTAGTGTGCGAAAATGAAGAGTCCCCTATTGATCTACAGTATGACGCTGTCTGTACATCCCTCTGAATGCTCACCACACACCAGGAGAAATACCATAGCTTGGCCCACCCTTATCTGTGAGATCCTCTATATCTTCTCTTGTTTTCTTGACGTCCTCAGGAGAACTTCTTTGACATCCAGGAGGCTCTCCAGGCCATCCACATGAGGCAGGAGATCCTTAGGGAGCAGCTAGCGTGCGCTAAGTCCAAAGGGGAGGAGACGGTTGGGCGAAACCTCCAGGTAATTAGAGCCTTGCCTGTACATGCCTCTACAAAGTCGGAACGACTCAGCCCCGTACAGTGGGGGAAATAAGTATTCAACACATCAACAATTGTTTAAGTCAACGTCTTTCTTATTGCAGCTGTTCACATGAAATTTAGACCTGAAATTGGTATCCGCTTGTTAAGTCGTGACGTGTTTCCAGGTCCAACGTTGGCTGAGGCGCTGTCTTCGAAATGCCGAAATAATAATAATAATTAATTATATTTATATAGCGCTTTTCCGAGGCTCAAATACCCTGACAATATGGAGAAAACGGGAAAGTATTGTGTCCCTTGTTGTATGAATAGATCCGAGTATAAAAAAAGTCATTCTACCGCTGTAGTTCACAGGTACTCTGGTGGAGGGAATTTCTGGTTTGGACTCGGAAATGGCTAAACGTCACTTTTGACGTCAGACTTAACAAGCGGATTGGTAACTCAATAAAACTACACAGTTAAAGAAATTGTAACATTCCAGTCCATTAAAAAAAAGCTATGCGCAATAACGTGGAATGGAAAGATATTGAACACTGTAAGAAATAGCACTTAACCAGCTTATGCCATTAATGGGTTCTCCTACCTGTGCTAATCAGAATCAGCTGGGTTAGTGCATGTTGGTGGGTAAGTACTGTACTTCCACTCTTTGAAAAAAGGGTTTCCCACCTCTGAATGCAAGTAAACAAATCATTTGTCACCAAGCTTCCCTGCAAGAAACAGCTCGTGATGGGTAGTGGCAAAGAGCTCTCCCAAGACCTTTGCAACAAGGTTGTTGAGCAGCATAGTAATGGCACTGGCTACAGATGGTTTTCTCAACTCTTAAATGTTCCTATAAGAACACTTTCTAGTCCCTTTTTTCTCCCTCACCTAAAAGGACAATTGTATTTTTTATAATTGTTTACTAATTATTTTGTATAATCTTTTTTGCCCAAACCCCGCCCCCTCATCAGAGGACCTAAGTACTTTGTTTGTTTTATTATTTCTAATCGTTATCATTCTTAGATGAACTTGGTTCCTGTGAACGTTTTGGTGCCTATTGAATGTAGACCCACCTCTTCAGGCTACACCTTAACTGCTCCTCCTGAGACATCTACTACCCCCCAGCACTGTGTCTCCTGAGACATCTACTACCCCCCAGCACTGCTCCTCCTGAGACATCTACTACCCCCCAGCACTGTGTCTCCTGACACATCTACTACCCCCCAGCAATGTGTCTCCTGAGACATCTACTACCCCCCAGCACTGTGTCTCCTGAGACATCTACTACCCCCCAGCACTGTGTCTCCTGACACATCTACTACCCCCCAGCACTGTGTCTCCTGAGACATCTACTACCCCCCAGCACTGTGTCTCCTGAGACATCCACTACCCCCCAGCACTGCGTCTCCTGAGACACCTACTACCCCCCAGCACTGTGTCTCCTGAGACATCTACCACCCCCCAGCACTGTGTCTCCTGAGACATCTACCACCCCCCAGCACTGTGTCTCCTGAGACATCTACTACCCCCCAGCACTGTGTCTCCTGAGACATCCACTACCCCCCAGCACTGCGTCTCCTGAGACACCCGCTTTTCCCCTTTACTGTGTCCCCTAAGACTTCTACTTACTACTACTTGTATTGTTTCTCTGTTTCTCCAGTGTCTATATAAAAACTAAAACAAAAATTGTCTTTTTATTTTTTTTATCTTTATTTTTTCCTTCTATCACGGAGACTGCCAATGGCCCGGGGCCTGAGCTAGATTACTCTTCCTGCTACGGCTGGCGGATTGATGATTCACTTGCTTAGTCAAATGTATTGATTGTAAGTCGCTTTGGAATAAGGCGTCTGCTAAATGTCAAAAATGTAAACGTAACCGTGACGTCTGGCTGTGTCTCCCAGGTGCAGCTGGAGCGTCTGTTGGCCAGGCAGATGGAGATCCTCCATGACGCAGCGGTGCAGGAGCGGTTACAGGCCCTGGACTGGAGAATACCAGCAGGAGCCCTGAAGTACCTCAGTGATGCTCAGGTCAACAACAACATGTCTGCAGACAAGAACAGGGAGAACCAAGGTAATAATAATAATAATAATAATAATAATAATAATAATAATAATAATAATAATAATACATTAGACTTATATAGCGCTTTTCTAGACACTCAAAGACGATTTACAAACTGAAAAGATTGAGTAGTAAAATAATAAAAAGAAACCAAAAAATAAATAAAAGAAAGTATAGGGGTCTAATTAATTTTTAGATTACTAAATCTAAGTCTAAGTGTCTTTGTAGGACAATCTACTCTGTATACTGCAAGTATATCTAGATTTCGGGCGGAGAAGCGGCGAACAAGCAACGCCAGCGTCCTCTCTCGACCAGCATTTCTTTAGTATGCCACTCCTCTTAGCTACTTAGCTCCACTTCCTGCTCCCACTGAGTCTCGCCGTCCCAGGCATATAATAATAATAATAATAATAATAATAATAATAATTCATTGTATTTATATAGCGCTTTTCCGAGGCTCAAAGACGCTGACAATGTGGGGAAAACAGAAAACACAGAAACAACAAGCCACAGATAACATGAGCACATAGAACACAGAGTTAACGAACGGGGAACAAGTAACGCAGCAATGTCCTGGGGGGGAGGGGGGGGGGGGGGGGGGGGGTGGCAGGGTTAGGGGAGATGGTTAGGGGTAGGGGAGGTTGTATGCGTGGGAGAACAGGTAGGTTTTGAGGTGGGATTTAAAAGTGTGAGGGTGAGTCTCTTGAGTGGTTGAGGGAGAGAGTTCCAGAGGCGGGGTGCAGCTCGTGAAAAGGCACGGTCATATAAGTCACTTAATCCCTAAAATCAGCCGTGACACGACCGTGAATCTCCTAAATCTCTAAATTGAGGTTCGGGTTTTTTAGGGGTTATTTTCCTTCACACTTTCTCAAAAGAGGGAGGAATCATTTCTCAGCTCCCAGCCAGCCTTCAGGGACTCGTCTTATTTTTCATCAGTTTTCTCACTCACCCCATAGGCCTGCTGCTGACAGCCCATAGGCCTGCTGCTGACAGCTCATTACTGTATATCCCTGTTCCCATAAATCCCCTCTGCACTGGTAATTACCACTCCCACGCCTGTTTACCTTCAGCCAGTTGCCCAGGGGGTGTCTCTCTCTCTCTCTCTCTCTCTCTCTCTCTCTCTCTCTCTCTCTCTCTCTCTCTCTCTCTCTCTCTCTCTCTCTCTCTCTCTCACTCTGTTTCATAAGGTATGGTTACCAAGAGACGAATGTAAAACAGCAGCTATTAAAAACACCTTATTCAAGTTGAATGAGAGGAGCATAAAGCACTGTAGGCTTATTGAGTAGTGTGTGTATATGTTCACGCAGCAGGAGTGGGGGGATCCTTGAGAGAGGTTTATGCACCGATGGAGCAGATTCAGCCGAGGTGAAAAAAGCGGTCGGCAATGGGATTGAGCATGTAAAAGGATAGTGTTTATCCACACGCTCATGTTTGTTCGTTTGTGTGTGTGTGTGTGTGTGTGTGTGTGTTGTTTCAGTTGAGAGACCGATGAACTTGCGGGTGGTCGGTCAGAACGCGGCGGAGGGGGAGCTTACACTGGGGAAGCAGCTGGCCAATGAGCTGAAGCGTCACCATAACCACAACACAGATGAGGCCAAAACACCAGCAGCAGGTCAGTAGCAGCACAGCAACATGTTCACTGCACAGGGCACTTAGTGGCCAATTACACGCTAATGCATACACCGTAAAATCCCACGGTACCACCTCTCTCTCACCCGTCCTTCCTGCCCAGGGTTCCCGCGCTGGTCTTAAAAAGCCGTAAAGTCTAAAATCCAGCAACCCGATTTGTAAGGCCTAAAAAGGTCTTACATTTCAGTTATTAGGTCTAAAAAAACGAGCTGAACTTTTTTGTCTGTATGGCAGTGAAATCCCTAATTTCATCACCTTGAAGATGACAAATAGCTATCATGCTGTCGCGATAGGTCAAAAATTCTACCCAAAGAGGTCTAAAAAAGGTCTAAAAGGTCTTAAATTTGACTTGTTGAAACTTGTAGGAACCCTGCCTGCCAATCTCTACTGTCTCTATCCCAATAAAGCAGAAATGCCAGAAAAAAAATCATTTTCAATGTTCACGGCATCATACTCCTGATGTGTAATGATCCATCGCTGTACACGCGACAGACATGATAGTGTTCGTCATGCTTTAGTGCACACACCTGCATCTTTACAGGTAATGAGCGACCACTTACTGTGCATCCCTTGCAGTTCCGTGATATAAAGTGGGTCATATTTCCGACTCTTAAATGTTGATCGTTCGTGCGTACACCTTTCTCCTTGATCTCGCGTCCCGTCACACACTGCAGGCTAACACTTTAGTCGGATCCCACTTTAATGTATGCTGCCTCTTTAATCTAGGGTGGCTCTTTGAATCTGACTCCTACAGTAGCATGTTTTGATATTTCCTTATACTCTACACAGCACACTCTCATCCTTATCTTAACCCACCACCTCTAGTAGTATTTTATGTTGCTTCAGTTTTAACTTGCCGTTTCAAGAAGATTCTACCAAAAATATGTGGTTTTCCTCTTTTCAGATAATTCTGAGTGTATTATCCGACCGTCATGTGGAAAAAAGGTGCTAGGTCTTAAAACTTTGATCCTGCAAGGAAGTCCGACCACATCTATTTACGTGGAAATTAATCAAGCTGGAACCCAAAAAATGCCAATTCGCTTCCTTTTTTGCCTGTATGGCAGTGAAATCCCCAATTTCATCACCTTGAGAGATGAGATGAGAGAGATGAGATGAGATGAGATAACGTTTATTGCCATTTATGCATACACATTAAGCATACACATATAGGAATTTGATTTGGCGTTACAGTAAGAGCATTTCTAAATGCAATGCAAACAAAACAACACAGGACAGACAGCAGTGCAGACAGAACACAACAAACTGTAAAACCATAGCTGCCATGTGCGGCGCCTTAGTCCACAGAATACTGTAGAGAAGGGAGGGGGGGGGGGTGGCGGGGTGGCATGGGCGGGGGGAGGGAGGAGGATGACAAAAAGCTATCATAGATCTAAAATTATATTCAAAGAGGTCTAAAAAAGCTCTAAAAGAGTCTTAAATTTGATGTGTTGAAACTTGTAGGAACCCTGGATTGTGATAATGATGATGTTTTTTTCTTTGCGCTTTTGACTCCATAGAGAACGGGACTTCACAGCGAGCAGCCAACCACTCAGACAGGAAGACCATCAAGTCAGAACCAGAGGATTCCACATAGTGCCTCCAGCCCCCCTTCTGTTCCCCCCCCTGTTTTACTCACAGTTTACTGTATGCAGTTTATCAGTCAATAGATACTAAGCAAGCACAGACACAGTAGAGCCTTAACAACCAATGTTGCCTCAAAAATAGCATTTATTTTCTTTAATTTTGTCAAAGGTTTTTTTGCCAAAGCATCTACAGTAGAGCATGCATTCAGTTGTGGGGAAATATTGAACAGGATGTTCTTCGTCCTGTGCAGGTCTTTGTTTATTTATCGATTTGTACATGATGTTATTTAAAAAAGGGACGGTTATTGAAAAGAACACCACAAGTTGCATTTTTTTTCTTTGTACCCCCATCAATTTTTTTAAAAGGCTGAATCATAACTTGAGATCTGCATGCCAAACCTAGATGTTCCACGTAACCTTGGATGTCAACGGTAGATTAGTGTAAAACATTTGGAGTTCAGTGTAGAGATCAAGTTCAGATTCAGCCCTCTGGGTTCAATTCAGAGGAGACAAGAGAACGTTGTCCTTAAGCGGGGTACACACATAAGGAATTTCAAAATCTTAACAGAAATCTTATCTGAGACAGACCCCACACATGAAGAAACAACATCTTGGATTTGAACAGCCTTGATCGTGTTGTGTGTGGTGTGCGCCAATTTCCCCATTTCAGCACCCCACAGACATAAAGATTTTCCACCCTAACCACAGTCTAAAACCGCTAATTTTACCAAACAATCTGGCAACCCTATGGTTTCTGGTCGGAAGTATTGAACGCATTTCACATTTACGATTGCCGGCCACGCCCATTTTCCGAGCAGGTTGCCGGGAGAGTTGATTGCACAATTGAAGAGAATTTACTCTTAACACACCTCACACCCCAGGATTCTGTTATAGGAAAATGTTAAGAGCCATCTGATAACCGGGCGTTTTCTGTCGTTTTCAGACATCCGAAAATTGGGCCAAAACCGGCCAAAAAATCCTTATGTGTGTACCCCGCATTAGAGGAGCCCCCCCCCCCTCCCGTTGTACTGTATGTATTTATGAGTGCTAAATTGACTTGAGGCAGCAGATGTTCTGTTCTGTAACTCCATCCAGAGGTCAGTGTTGTAGGTCAGTCTTAGCCTTGTCGCGTTGCCTGGTACCGAGTCCGACTCTGATCATTTGCTTTGTTTCACTTTTTATTTAGCGAAGCAAAAATTGATCTTATACCGGGGCTACTAGTTGTCCTGTTTTCTACAGTTCTCACTGTCAGACATTATTATCATCAGGCCTGTATATAGTTTGGAAATTACAGAAATAATAGCCTAATATCAAAAGCAGGGTTTTGTCGGTGAGTGTAGTAATTTGCTGTAATGTTGTTGTCAATATAGTGTTTATGTGTGTAGAGCTAAACCGAATTACTGTTGTTTTAAAAACCAGTAAAAGTGTCTGGTACCACGCGCTGTACAAGATTTTAATGTTACTTAGCATAGCCTTAGATCTTACCAGTGTTTCATCACTAGGACCACAAGTGTATAATTGAAGATGTTCCTTGCTGTTAGAATAAGCTAGCAGATGGCTATCAATGTTTTTGTGTTTTCCACTGAGTAAATATGTCTTGTTCTCATGGTCTTTTTTGAGATCCAGTTGATAGTTTGTCTGACGTAGATGCTCTGCACATGGCAGTTAGTTTCGTAATAGTCTCACTCACTAAGACTGCAACCAATGCAATACTTGTTAATAAGTATGTAATTACTCTTTGTAATTTCACTTTCTGGGCCTACCATTGTTCTGTGCTAGGTGACTGTCGTCGACCAGTGCCCATACTGGTTATCAGTGTCATATGATGTTCAGAGATCACCGCATGTCCAGCTGTGTGATAGAGCTATCAATAGTTGATTCATGTTCTTATCACTGTTATTGTATGTGATAGAATTAGATTAGGTTTGCCTTGTTATGCACCTGTTTTTTAAACACTAATATATTTTATTTGTTATACAGCACATGAACATTAAACTTTATTTTTTGAACTCACTTTCTTTGAACTCGTTAGTGGCGTGTGGTGTGAAAAAATGTCCAGGTGCCAAAGAGAAGGAACATTATGTTCTGTGAAAAATTGAAACTGAAAATATTTTATTTGACATCCAAATGTCAGTATGACAGACAGACAACCTAATCCTGCAATTAGTAGAGGTGTGAGTGGTGACAGAGCTGCTGGGGTTATGTCAACACTTTCTCCTGAAAGGAGTGTATGAAGCTCTTGAGTAAACCATTTGCATGAGCGTCACATCAACACATTCTGAAACTAACTCATGACTCACTCTGACGCAGATCCTTTTCATAGTCGCCGTTGTCGTCGTCAACCCACTCCCCCCCCCCACCCAAACCTGCCCGCCCTTCCTCCCTCCCTCTCTCTCTCGTACTCTCACACACACACACACACACACACACGTACACAGATTTTCTCCTGAGAACAGGTCAACTCATCACTGAACGCCCACTCTTAGTAGCTCATCGTCTCAACTCTGTCTGATGACCTCTGCCAATGCAAGTCACTGATGTGTTGCCATGGCAATAATGATTGTGGGCGGAACCAGGAGTGGTGGGAGGGAGCCTGCCTGCCGCTAAGCTGTGTGGGAGTGATCTGGTGAACGCACCATCACCCTCATTTAAAAGAGCAGGAAACTGACTCCTTTAGAGAACATGTGGGCGTTTGTGAATTATCGGCTCACCTCCTCCAATTGTGTTTAGGATTATGTATTATTTGTTTCTTTCTTTTTACCTCCCAATGCATTTATTAACTCTTAAAGGGATAGTTCACCATTTCAACAAATTACGAAATCACACATTTGGTTCCTTACCCTGAAAGAAGGACAGACTTCAATCCCCAATTGAACACATTGGTTCTGTTCATCTGGGCTGTTTTCTCTTTATTATGTCGTCACTAACACCCAGCTAAGAGTTAGCACTTTACAATCAATGGACACTAACTTAGCATGTTTGAAATGCTTGTCATGCTTGTCATGCGCAAATTATATCAGTCATTTAAATCATATTATTTAGTCTCTTCAGAGAATTTGAGATGATTTGGGCATAACATTTCAAACATGCTGAATTAGTGTCAATTCATGCTATTAGTTACAGTGCCCAGGTAAACAGAACCAAAGCCGGTATTGAAGTTTGTACTTTTTTCATTTGTAGGCTACGTGCATTTCGTTTTTTATTATTTATTCCTACATATTTGGATATACATTGAATTTGTAATAATATAACTTGTGTGTAGGCTGCTACACACTCAGTATTCTATAATTTGTATTAATTGCAATATGAATATTGACCACAGGGTGGCAGGCTAAGACAAAAGCAGGGGAGAAACTCACTCAGACAGGAAGAGAGAAAGGACGAAGAAAGTAGGGTCCTATTTATAATCAGGAATATCCTCCAATGAATTATTTTTTTTATTTTTAAGATACTACTCATGGCATACATTTATTCAGAATATTCTAGTAAGAAAGCCTTCCTTTTCAGCATAGTGTCTCCTCTTAACACATTCTTGATTCATATTTTCTGTTCCTGAAACTGGAGGCTAAAATAAATATCACCCCTGTGATTGTTGCTGTTTTTTACCTCCACCCCAGTGAAAGAGTTGGCTTTTGAAAAGGAGAGGATCAGTCCAGGATTGTGTTGTTAGTTCTGGGGCATTGTAATGTCACTCTGGCTTAATCTCAGATGACCAGACAAGCATTTCAGAATGTGTGACGACAAGAGCTGATAGCTTTGCTACTCCGACAAAAAATCTGGATCAATGTCTTTAGGTATTCGTGATTAGTGATCACACTTTGAACAACATGAATGCATACATACACCATGCACTGTGTGGTCCACCTGCATGGCCAGCATCTCTTGTATGTCCTGAATTGAGCAAAGATGTCTAACTCCTGGCCATGGTCTCTATCCAGAGATAGCATAGGACTTGCCAACGTTAACATCCGTTTGGCATCATTCACATTGGACTGGAATGTGGAATGTGTGCCTTTTAGCAGGGCAACAACCACCAACAACCAATGCAATATGCAGGGCTGTTGGAATAAAAGAAGATGGAATATACAGAGGATGGAAAATAAATCATCACATCTTTTATTTCCAGTGTCTCAATATGACTTTCCCTGCACACAGAAACACTACACATTTTGACTTATGGAAGAAAACAATAATAACATAACATGCACGCTTCGCTCGTGCTGCACAGGCAAAAACACATTATTTAATTATAACACCACCAACGCACCCGGCATATTTATTATGCTGCCATGGGGTGCTGAGGAAACGGGATTGTGATTGACAACGGTTCCAACCAATCAGAGCGGGGTTACGCACTAACACTAGCCAATCAGAGTGTTGATTACGCGCAAACACCAGCCAGTAGGGGCGGGAACTAAAGGTCTCAGCGTCGTGAGCGTCACTGAACCGTTCTTCCCCACAGCGCAGAGACACAATCCGACCCCATCGGTATTATTAAACGCGTTGGACTCATTAATAACAGAATCATTAACTGAGTGATTTGACCGGTTTAGCTTAACCATTCACCTCCTTTCTCAGAGAGAAGATACAAATTGAGATGTTACATTTTCGGTCTTCGGTGGCGCTCAAGGAGTTGTTGATTCAGTCCAGCCTGACGCGTCCTCTGATAAGGAATAATAAACCGCCACCATCAGTTAAAGCGGTGAGCTGCTTCAGCACCGCCCGGGTCGTCACGGATGTCAGGTCGGCGGGCAGAGAGCGACCTTGGCGGTATAAGGTAACCCTAACCCTAACCCTCGCATGCGGCGCAGGTTGGTCACCCAGTCGGAAAGCTCTTAGTAATAAAGTGTATTATTATAATGCTACCTGTCCAGTATGTACTGCACCTGTCCCCCTGTCTGGCTGGTCCTGTGTGAGCAGACATGAAGATGGCCTATCTTGCCCAACCTCAGAACCAAGGGTGTCCGAGCTTTTGTAGTGGTGGCTCCCACACTGTGGAACGCCCTCCCAGTGTCGATAAAGATGCTCAATCCGTTAATTGGACTAATTTAAAACACACCTGTTTTGTTTGCACTTTATTCCATGACATTTTCACCTGACCCACTTCTATAGGTCATTGTTTTGTTTTATCTCTTGTTGTGTTATTGCTCTTATGCCCTTATGTGCCTTGTGTTAACTTGTTTTTACCTGATGTCCACTGTACAGAACTTTGTAACTTTGTTTCGAAAGGTGCTTTATAAATAACATGTACTTACTTACTACTATAAGACCCAGGGCAACAGGAGCCTCTGCACCAAGACCGGCGACAGCGGCTCGGTAACGGACCCGACGAATGAAGCCAGCAAGGAGGAGAAGCTGGCGGAAAAGTGAGTGTTTGGCTCTCACACACATACACACACACACACACACACACACACACACACACACACACACACACACACACACACACACACACACACCCACACCCACACCCACACACACACACACACACACACCCACACACACACACACACACCCATGGCTGTGTGATTGACTACACTAGTGTCAGTCTGTCACCGGTCTAATATATAGATATAATCACGTTTCATTCAATTAAACGACATAGATAGTACCAGATTATATCAGTCAATATTTGCTATTTGCTCTGGTTTGACCCAGTGTTGACAAATGTATAATCCTCCTTGTCCGACTCATTATTGATGTTCAGGTTTGGCTCTTAACAATCTGGTTTTCTTCTGATACTAACTAGCCCATACTTATACTACTGACGATTAGACTATTACTATACTTTTTTAATCTGTTATTACATTGTAATACTGGGTTACACCAGTGAACATGAGGAGCGATAACGTCATGTTGATGTTTACTCTGCCGGTAGTAAGGACTGTGGGATGGCACATTGACTGGAGCCACCGGGGTCCCTCTGTCACTGACTGACCCAACGGTACCTCTGTCACTGACCCAACGGTACCTCTGTCACTGACTGACCCAACGGTACCTCTGTCACTGACTGACCCAACGGTACCTCTGTCACTGACCCAACGGTACCTCTGTCACTGACTGACCCACCGGTCCCTCTGTCACTGACTGACCCAACGGTACCTCTGTCACTGACCCAACGGTACCTCTGTCACTGACTGACCCAACGGTACCTCTGTCACTGACTGACCCAACGGTACCTCTGTCACTGACTGACCCAACGGTCCCTCTGTCACTGACTGACCCAACGGTACCTCTGTCACTGACTGACCCAACGGTACCTCTGTCACTGAGCCACCGGTACCTCTGTCACTGACTGACCCACCGGTCCCTCTGTCACTGACTGACCCAACGGTACCTCTGTCACTGACTGACCCAACGGTACCTCTGTCACTGACTGACCCAACGGTACCTCTGTCACTGACTGACCCAACGGTACCTCTGTCACTGACTGACCCAACGGTACCTCTGTCACTGAGCCACCGGTACCTCTGTCACTGACTGACCCAACGGTACCTCTGTCACTGACCCAACGGTCCCTCTGTCACTGACTGACCCAACGGTACCTCTGTCACTGACTGACCCAACGGTACCTCTGTCACTGACTGACCCAACGGTACCTCTGTCACTGACTGACCCAACGGTACCTCTGTCACTGACTGACCCACTGGTCCCTCTGTCACTGACTGACCCAACGGTACCTCTGTCACTGACTGACCCAACGGTACCTCTGTCACTGACTGACCCAACGGTACCTCTGTCACTGACTGACCCAACGGTACCTCTGTCACTGACTGACCCAACGGTACCTCTGTCACTGACCCAACGGTACCTCTGTCACTGACTGACCCAACGGTCCCTCTGTCACTGACTGACCCACCGGTACCTCTGTCACTGACTGACCCAACGGTCCCTCTGTCACTGACTGACCCACCGGTCCCTCTGTCACTGACTGACCCAACGGTACCTCTGTCACTGACTGACCCACCGGTCCCTCTGTCACTGACTGACCCAACGGTACCTCTGTCACTGACTGACCCAACGGTACCTCTGTCACTGACTGACCCACCGGTCCCTCTGTCACTGACTGACCCAACGGTCCCTCTGTCACTGACCCAACGGTACCTCTGTCACTGACTGACCCAACGGTACCTCTGTCACTGACTGACCCAACGGTCCCTCTGTCACTGACTGACCCAACGGTACCTCTGTCACTGACTGACCCAACGGTACCTCTGTCACTGACTGACCCAACGGTACCTCTGTCACTGACTGACCCACTGGTCCCTCTGTCACTGACTGACCCAACGGTACCTCTGTCACTGAGCCACCGGTACCTCTGTCACTGAGCCACTGGTAGGGGAGAGTGGGGTAAGATGAACCAATTTGTACCTTTGTTGTCCTACAGGCAAAGAAAAATGAGACAGAAGTAAAACAAAATCATCTAGGCCCTACCTCTATTTCAGGATGTTTCCTATCGAATTGAAATGATAAGAATGCATCTGTGACAAAGGGCTGTGAAAACACGATAAAATAAAAAAAAGTGGTCTTGTGGTTCAACTTACCCACTGGGTCAACTTGCCACACTCTCCCCTACCTGTCACTGACCCACCGGTACCTCTGTCACTAAACCACCAGTACCTCTGTCTGCTGTACTATAATGATGTGTGGTAGTATAGCTGGTTGTCATTTGCAGATTTCGGTGGGATGAAGGATACATGACCATGTCACAAGCTGCCTATGCCATGCATAGCCTCCTCTAGCGATATGTTGATGGTTTTAGCCCCTGTGTTTTACTGAGGCTTGTGATGGGGGGGTGGTTGGTGTAGCCCCGTTGATGATGTTACAAAGTTAGGGTCTCTTGACTGTACAGGAGAAACGACTGTGAGATGTTCTCATATTGTCTGCTATCAGAAAGAGGGTATTCCCCCCCAGTGATGGAGACAGACCTAGTTTTGCCTGTTCCCAATGTTGCTTGAAGGTCAGTCTGTGCTCAGTCTCCTTGAACTCCCCCCTGTTGTTTCACAGCTGTTTCCTCAGACCGCATGATAATGTCATTCAATTGAATGTTTTGGACGAGGCTTAAACCTGCGTCAGAAAACTGTATTTTGAGTTGGCAGGCTAGGAACCGTTTATCTTGTGGATATTTGCTCTCCTGTTGGACTTGGACCAGTTGATAAGACCATCAACATGTTGTGCCCCTGCCATAAATGTCCAATAATGGCCTTCATATCCAAATGCAAGCGCTGTTCGTCTTAGCATGCAGGGTGGAGGGTCCACTGGTAGGCCAACACAGCATATTCAATGTCCATCATCCAACTCATGATATAATGAATTTTTGAATCCTAGAAAGTTCAGCGTTAGTTGGATAGAATCTGCGGCGCTGGTGAAATTCACCAGATGCATAACCGCCTCCCAGCTCCACTTGAATTCCGATTTGCCGCCACACTCTCTGTTCAAATGGAGGAGGGGGAGGAAGGGGCTATTCTATTACCAAACGTTCACTTTTCCCCCGAAAACATGCATGATAGTGATAGGCCTATGCCTCATTGCTCAAGGTTTATTGTAGCCTACTACAACAAGTCCCCTCTGGGTTTTCTATCGGCCTAGGCTAAATGGTTAATTTGCTAGTTGCCAGCCATCTGTACTTGTGTTGTTAGTGGCAACAGCATCCTCAGTCAAGGCTCAGCCTCAGAAGAATCTTGTGGGATCAGTGTTGGGAGGCTGGGGTGGGGGGCTAGCTTGATATAGACCTACATACTGTAGTGTTGCATTGGGACTGGTTCTTTGAGTGTGTGTTTTTTTCTGCTTTGATTGAGTGGAGTAAGCTTCAGTTTCCGTCTAGTATCCAGGAGATCCAATTTAGTGCCGAGAGAGAGATTTAGATCTTTGTAGGCTACTGCACTGCAGCACCAAGATGAGTCACTCACTATCACTGATTGATTTTTGTGGTGCTGTCAGCAACAGATTATAATCTACAAGACCCCTCTACTCCAACCGGTCTACTGTGACACCGTGGTGATACACTTGGTCAAATAAAGATGGCAGACAAAATGTCAGGTACAAGGGCATTGATCACGTCGTCAGAGCTCAGACTCAGACTATGGTTGATCGGTTGGCCGAGCTGTAACCATCTCGTCAGCCGACGTTGATGACGTTGATGGTTCCGCTTAAACTGGTATGAACACGGGCTGGTTCACCAGAAAGCACCACGGTTCTGAAACTCGAGAAGGGGAACCGGCACAGAGCCTTGGCGGGGTGAAAGGCCCAATAGAGGCCTAGTTTGATTAGCCTATGACTTCAGTTCCATTGTCCACAGTCAATTGTTGGAATTTGGTCTTTTTTTGCTCTAGGCACAGGGTCAGCCATAGTCGGCGTCCCTGGAGCAATTAAAGATTAAGTGCTTTGCTCAAGAGCACATGCAGCTCCCTCCTGAGGCGGGGATCAAACCAGCAACCTTCCGATCGCTAGCCGGCCTCTCTAACCTCTAGGCTCCTGCCGCCGCCACCAGTCAACGGAGCTGGGGACAGACGAAGCTCGGCTGTCGCCGCTACAAGCCATCGCATCCATCGTATGTAGTGGTCAGCTTTAAGAGTCATGCCGAGACATACAAATACCGGTGCTGTATGGATCCCAGCTCCTACTGTATCATCCAGTGTTAGTCTGGGCTATCATCCGCCCAGCCGTAGTCTAGTTTGGGAGATGTGTTTAGTTATTTTCCACAGGGGGGATCAAAGCGGGGCCGCGTGCTGTTGTTGGCTCTGTGGCGTGCCGGGCTTATAACGAGGCCCTGTGAGCCACGCACACAGCTGACCTCACACGCAGAAGAGACTGAGCGGGGGAGGGGGCAGAGAAGGAAGGGCATATTGATTGAGAATTGATTGCAGCCCCCCTGTCCCCTCCAGATGTCTCCCTCTCTCCACCTCTCACCTGCCGCTTCTGGTAGCATGCCTCTAGTAGGAGGCAATCTGTCGAGTACAGTGGACATGGCAAAAATTACACTGGATTCTTTGATGTTCTGGTCATAGCAACAACATCTCTTAGTTAGTTAGTTAGTTAGTTAGTTAGTTAGTTAATTGACCAAGAGGAAGTAATGATTTTTCTTTTTCGTTGCATCTATGGTTGAGTGTCCTGATTATTGAATTCAAGTCTGTTGTTAATCATGAATCAGCATATCTTGTTTTGACCTCTTTCTGTTTGAAATGGTATCTGCCTGATGATGATGATGATGATGATGATGATGATGTGTATGCTATTGAGTTTGTTGCCACTTATTTACTCACTGCATATTTTCTCTCCCTCCTGTTGATCTGCTTGCTTTGCATTTGTCTGTAAGTATTTGTATCTATTTATTCATACACTGTAGATGTGACGTGTCGTTTTGACAGGCTAAGCCTTGCAGCTGACTGCTCTTCATTTCTTTTTACCTTGAAATGTCCTCAGCCCCCCCCCAAGCGACTGCGCTTGACCCCCCCCCCCCCCCTACTTACGCGTATCGTAGCATTCCTCACTAGCAGGTATCGGTCATCTAGTAATGACGTCACAAATGGACCCACACAATTAAACAGGCCCCTTCTACCAGATTTCGGGAAAAGAATAGGCCTACAAATGGGCCTCCTCCTACAAGAGTTTTCTAGGCCAGAAAAGGGTATAGGCCCCAGAGTTGACCCCAGTGTGACCCCCAATCAACCTCAGTGGGAAACACAAAGAGGAGGAGAGAGTCTTAAGTCATTACTGGATGTCCGATGAAGGGATCTACCTACTAAAGCTCTACTTTCTTAAACGTCTTCTCTAGAGCAGACGGCGGAGCGGGGTCGACCGCTCCCTTGTCTGTCCGCGACGCACCGCAGGACACGGCCTGAGCTCCCCGTCAACCCGGAGCTTTTACAAATCCAATCAGTTGCATATGAATCATAGCAGAGAGCTTTTGCTGTGAGCTCGTTTGACTATTCCTATCTCCCTCCTCTAACATACACTAACTCTCCTTCCATTTGGGAAAGGATTTAGAACTGCTACTGCATAATACTAGTCAGTGACCAGCAAGAAATGCTATGGTCATACGTACTATGTGCGTGACTCTACACAACAGCTGTGGCTGTAACCGATCTAGGTTGGGATCTTTTAAGGTGATGTCAAACTGACAAAGCTAACCCTTGCGAACAGCTAGTAAATAGCCTCATGTGATTCCAAACTCTCCTTGAACCATAATGGCTTGAAAAAAAAAAACTCTGACTGGTATTCTGAGAGCAGTGTTCCAAATCTTTTCCTTCAAGCTGGGGCAGTAAACTGTTAAAACACTCACCGCCTCTCCCTCCAGTATAGCTAGTCGCCCCCCTGCTGCAGTTAACCTGTTGTCCTCTAGAGCTCCTTGTTCTCGTCAGAGGGCCTGGATGTTCCTTACCGTCTGTCTGTGGTGTCTCTCTCCCCTCCCCAGGAGAAGAAAGGCAGGCATCCTGCCTAGTCTCGAGGACCTGCTGTTCTACACCATCGCAGAGGGCCAAGAAAAAATCCCAGCTCACAAATTTACCACAGTGAGTGGTCCGAAGTCTGTTCCGTGGTTTTGCGCCCTGCACAAATGATGGTCACTGGTCATGGTGCCTTTGACCACAGGGACTATTTCTGTCTGGGTTAGGGTGTGTGTGTGTAGGGTAGGCCCAGTATAGGCCTATAACCCTGTGTTCATTTTTGTTGCAATTCGTCCATCGGATGACATTATGACTGGAGACGATCGATCTCATTGGTCAAGGTGATAGGCCTAACATTTCAATGTTTTTTGTTTGTTGGTGCTCTGAAAATGTAAACAGACAGTTGGATGGTTGAACGATCAGGAAAGGTCTGCAGCATCATTGAACCTGCTTGACATCCTCCAATCCAATGTGTCTGGGAGGCCGGCGTAATGATTCTCTGTCTGACCCCTACTCTCTTTTCTCTGGATATCTCAAGAAAAGACCTGATCCTATTCTGGACATGACACAGTATCTTTGTTGTTAGAATATACAGGGTTCCCGCGCTGGTCTTAAAAAGCCTTAAAGTCTAAAATCCGGCAAACCAAATTTTAAGGCCTAAAAAGGTCTTGTATTCCAGTTATTCAGCCTAAAAATGAGGTGCTGGGTCTTAAAAATGAGATCCTGCAAGGAAATCAGTCCGACCAGTCCGTCTATTTACGAGGAAATTAATCAAGCTGGAACCCAAAAAATGCCAATTCGCTTCCTTTTTTGTCTGTATGGCAGTGAAATCCCTAATTTCATCACCTCGGGGATGACAAAAAAGTATCATATGGTGTCACGAATAGGTCAGAAATCCTATTCAAAGAGATCTAAAAAAAGGTCTAAAAAGGTCTTAAATCTGACTTGTTGAAACTTGTAGGAACCCTGAATATACAACCCTGCTGTTTGTGAAGCCTGCAAAAAAAAAACGAGCCATGTTCTTGCAGGCGCTGAAGGCCACAGGGTTGCGTACTGGAGACCCCCGGCTGAAGGAGTGTATGGAGATGCTGAAGATCACGGTGAAGACCACCTCAGACGGAACCTTGGACCGGGACCTCTTCAAGAAGTAAGTTGGTTGGGGGGCGCTTAGGTGGTGTAGTGGGTTAAGCGTCGACCACGTAACCGCAGGGTTCCCGGTTCGATTCCGGCCGTGGACATGTCCTGCATGTCATCCCTCCTCTCTCTCTCTCACCCATCCTTTCTGTCTAAATCTCTACTGTATCTGTCGATAAAAGGAAAAATATGAGTGGGACCGCCCCCACTCAGAAAATAAAAAATAAAAAATAAAAACATAAAAGTAAGTCGGCCTGTCTCCATCTCTAGCTAGGTTGTCATGGTAAACTGTCCAGCATTAGGGTAATTTTGTAATAGAAGGATATTGCTGTTGTGTGCCCTTTGTCTTCATCTGAAATATATTTTGCTAGCATATCAGCCCAATAGAGCTCTCAGGTCTTCTGACGCTGGTTTTCTCAAAAGGAGAGATTTGGTGAGGCTGCATTCTCATTTTATGCACCCAGATTGTGTCTCACTGCCAGTTTACATTAGGGATGCAACCTCAGCAAATATGTTCAAGTCAAGACTAAAAACCCATCTTTTTAATATTACCTAAATGACTAAATCATTGAATTATCATTATATAATGATTGGAGCACTTTGAGCTGCAACATTTGCAGGAAAAGTGCTATACAAATAAATAGTTATTATTATAATTATTATTATTATTATTATCTGAACAGTTCATCACATTCAATAGTCAGGATCTAAAGGGAAAGTCCCCGCGTGCGTCACATTAATTATTCACGTTCATTCACGGTCTGTGGAAGCATACTAGCTTCCTCTCCGATGTCTCAGGTCATCTATTGATCTCATTCTGTTTGAGACGCCTCCCTCTTACTGCAGCCGCACGTTGGGAAAACACACGCCACGCCATTTGTCAAGAGACTCATGTCTGTTTCCTGAGCAGCTGAAAAAAGAACGTAAACTCTGCTCCTCTATTTCCCACAGTTATTTATTCCAACAAACAAGGGTTGTTACTCTCCATCTCCTCGAGGTCAAAGCACACACAGCCTAGTGAGTGACTCTGGGACACTCAACCCTGGGACATACACACACACACACACACACACACACACACACACACACAGCCTAGTGAGTGACTCTGGGACACTCAACCCTGGGACATACACACACACACACACACACACACACACACACACACACACACAGCCTAGTGAGTGACTCTGGGACACTCAACCCTGGGACATACACACACACACACACACACACACACACACACACACACACACAGCCTAGTGAGTGACTCTGGGACACTCAACCCTGGGACATACACACACACACACACACACACACACACAGCCTAGTGAGTGACTCTGGGACACTCAACCCTGGGACACACACACACACACACACACACACACACACACAGCCCAGTTGAGTGACTCTGGGACACTCAACCCTGGGACATACACACACACACACACACACACACAGCCTAGTGAGTGACTCTGGGACACTCAACCCTGGGACATACACACACACACACACACACACACACACACACACACAGCCCAGTTGAGTGACAGCTTGGGGAACAGCCCTGAAGCGAATCACGCTGCAGGATTCAGGAAATAAGACGACACACCACCAGTCAGGGAGGCAAAACACAAACACACCAGGCACGACAGCTTTTGACTCCACGCCAACTCACTCTGCATTTATTTATAGGCACCAGGCTTGGCCAGGAAGCGCGTGATGACACACTCTTGAGAGAGCATATAGACCCTACAGTAAGGGCAGGAAAAGCAGAGTACATCTGATTTAACTCCTATAGCTGCAGGGCAACATATCAGAGCCAATTGCTTCTGGTGTTATTTCTCAGTAATGTGTTCTTCCATTGGTGTACGTGTGCCACCTCTTAGAGGTTGTTTGAGCGAGGGCAGTCCCACTCTTATATTTGTTGTCTTTATTGGCTAAAGACAGTGGAGAGAGACAGGAACGTGTCTGCGTGCGTGCGCTCACATAGGCCACTGGACCACCCCAGGCCACGTATGTCACATCTCGACTCTGACACATGCAGGGAAGGATTAAATGGATAGATTACACTAGGCAGACATATGTATTCCTGCACATTGGCGCTAACGTAAGGTTGTATATGTTAAAATAAAGGTTTTAATAATAATAATTTAAAAATAAATAATAATAATTAAAACATACATATATATATATTAATAAGTATAATTTAATCATCATTTAATTTAGTTATTTATTTAATTAAGTTATAATTAATTATTATAGTTAATTAATTAATAATAGTAATAATAATAATAATATATATGTTCTCTCTCTCTCTCTCTCTATATATATATATATATATATATATATATATATATAGATATAGATATAGATATATAGGCTATATAAACAGTGAAATAAAGTTTTAGAAAGGATTATATATTTAAAAAATATATGTTTAACATTATTTAGGCAGTTGATGTTCTTTAGCCCTCTCTGTCTGAGCCCCCTAGTGGCGAGAAGGCCCTAGGCATGTGCCTAGAATGCCTGTGCCTAAATCCCTACTGTCCTCTCCTTCTCTCCCAGGTGCGTCCAGAGCAACATTGTGCTGCTCACACAGGCCTTCAGGAAGAAGTTCGTCATCCCAGACTTCATGTCCTTCGCCTCCCACATTGACGAGCTCCATGCCAGCGCCAAGAACCTCTCAGGAGGGCAGGTGGGTTGCAGGAGAGGGTGTCATCGTTTTTGAGACTTCCTGTGTAGGCTAAACGACTCTGAGGAATAAGGAAGCCAGTGTTATATGTACCCCGCCTCTGGAACTCTCTCCCTCAACCACTCAGAGACTCACCCTCACTCTCCACTTTTAAATCCCACCACAAAACCTACCTGTTCTCCCATGCATACAACCTCCCTACCGCTAACCATCTCCCCTAACCAACTCCCCTAACCCTGCCACCCCCCTCCCCCCCTGGACATTGCTGTGTTAGTTGTTCCCAGTTCGTTAACTCTGTGTTCTATGTGGTGATGTTATCTGTTGCTTGTTGTTTCTGTGTGTTCTGTTTTAATGAATTATTATAATTATTATTATTATTATTATTATTATTATTATTATTATATGTGGTTGTCCTGTGTTGTCAACATTTAAACAGGCCCTCAAAACCCACCTCTTCAAGCTCGCCTTCACCAGTTAACCCTCTCCCCCTCCCCTTCCCATGTGTCCCCAGCACTACCTCAATTAGGCCCCTATACTTTCTTTTATTTATTTTTTGTTTCTTTTTATTATTACTACTCTATCTTTTCAGTTTGTAAAGCGTCTTTGAGTGTCTAGAAAAGCGCTTTATAAGTCTACTCTAATGTATTATTATTGTTGTTATTGTTATTATTATTATTATTATTATTATTATTATTATTATTATTATTATTATATGTGGTTGTCCTGTGTTGTGTGGTGCAGGTGGCTGACTACATCCCCCAGCTGGCCAGGTTCAGTCCTGACCTCTGGGCCGTGTCCCTGTGCACTGTCGACGGACAAAGGTAGCTTTTTTTCTTCCTAACCCTAACCCTAACCCTAACCCTAACCCTAACTCATTCAGTGCGGAGGGTGAATAAAGTCGCCCGAATCGTCAACATTCTAGAGTGCTAGAAAGGGTGACTTAATTCACCAAAAATGCATAGATCATTCATTTTGTAGGCAAATTATTGTTGATGGGTAAATACCATGTGTAACATCTGTTGGTGAGTGTTCCAGAATTCTTTGCCAGTTAGTGAGTGAATGCATTATGTCGTTCTCAAGCGGCAGCGATATGGCAAATGTGATTTATTCTACATGAACTGTAATCACATTCTATGACTAAGGGAGACGCTCCATAAACCCCTCTGGGTGCCTTGTCTGCGTTGTCTACCTACTCTCTATGATGTGTCATGGTTGTTGTGTGTATGAATTATGTGTTTTTTTTTACTGTGGGCTAAATA
This sequence comes from Nansenia antarctica, assembly GCF_963989245.1. NCBI lineage: Eukaryota > Metazoa > Chordata > Actinopteri > Argentiniformes > Microstomatidae > Nansenia > Nansenia antarctica. The sequence continues at coordinate 85,131,923 of NC_137688.1, forward strand.
AAATACAAATACAAATGTGGCCCCAGCGTTCTGTCATGTTGACATACTGTACAGTAGTAGCTCACAGTGTTTCCCACGGGATTGTGTGAGACTGTGGCGGGTGGACCTCGGCCTCTCTAAAGTCTGGGGTGGGGGGGGAGGGGGGGGAGAATTATCGATAGAGCTACTGAGGTCACTAAGGTCATCCGACCAGGAGCTCCTGGTCGTACCCAGGACGAGACTTAAAACGAAAGGGGACAGAGCGTTTGAGGTGACGCCCCCAAGACTCTGGAACGCCCTCCCCCCTGACCTGAGAGCCTCTGGAACGCCCTCCCCCCTGACCTGAGAGCCTCTGGAACGCCCTCCCCCCTGACCTGAGAGCCGCTCCCTCAGAACAATTTTTTAAGCCGCAATTAAAGACTCACCTGTTTAGGCAGGCCGGTAGTCACCTTAAGCCTTCTTATTGTTCCTGTTTATGTTTATGTTTATGTTGTCCCCTTTTTTGTTTTTAACCATTGATGTTTTGATTGCACTTTTCTCGTTTTTGATGTAAAGCACCCTGTGCATCCGTGCTGTGAAGGGCGCTATAGAAATAAAGTTTGACTTACTTACTTACTGAATCGTATGGACCTACTACAGTAGATGCAGTGCGAATCCTAAAGGTCGCATCACTCAAGTGTAAAAGTCACGACACTTGTGTGTTATTTTCGGTTAGTTTGGGACACCATGGCGGGCCACCACAGTCTGGTAATTCATGGGAAACACTGAGCTCATTGGATGAAGTAGAAGCCGCACACTCTTGTTCCAGATGCAAAAGTGTCGATTTTAATTGACAACGGTTTTCGGCCGTAGTCTTTGTCAAGTCTTACTTACAGCCGAAACCGTTGTCAATTAAAATACACTTTTGCATCTGGAACAAGAGTGTGCGGCTTCTACTTCATTCAATAGTATTCTGCTCCGTCGCCAGCACCTCTCCTAAGTGAACTGCAGTGTGCGTTCTCTTCTTTTTCAATTAAACACTGAGCTGATGACAATGACAAAACTGCTTGTTGACACGTCGCTTTCCCGGTTCTCTCTCTCTCTCCCTCCCTCAGACATACTGTGGGTGACACCAAAGTCCCCTTCTGCCTGCAGTCCTGTGTGAAGCCCCTGAAGTACGCCATCGCCGTGCACGACCACGGCACGGAGTACGTGCACCGCTTCATCGGGAAGGAGCCCAGTGGCCTCCGCTTCAACAAGCTCTTCCTGAACGAGGACGGTGAGACACACTCACAACTGACATGGTTACTGCACACTAACATCAGCACAACCCTGCTCGGATGTCAATACTCATTGCAGTGCATATTAACCATGATCCAGGATCGTGTCTTATACATTTTTCATGCAGGCTATTGTTTCCGACCTTGATTTGCAAAGAACTCGTCTCCCCCTGGCTTATCTGTCTTATGATTCAGCGCGAGGTGATGTCGTCTGTTGCCATGGTAGTGTGATGAAATGTTAATGAGCTGTGCAGTGTTGCCGGTGCAGAATTAAAATCAGTGTTGTGTCCGTAGGCTCTGTACAATCTACAACGCACCAAAATACATTATTGTTTGATCAAAATAAAAAAAACAGTTGGTCACGTACATTGCATAGAGCCGTAATTGATATAATGAAACGCTTTGGAAACAACAGTCCACAACAACCAACAAATCAACAATACAATATAATATAGTAATAATAAAACAGTGACAGAAGTAGTGCATAAGGGTGTCGCATAAGTAGCGGCAGTAATGATTGTAATAACAATAGTAATACATTGTCAAAGTGTATGTAGCAGCAATAGTCAGCTTTATACAGGTGTATTGTGTAGCGGCAGCAGTGGGAAGCTGTGCTCATAACAATGTAGCCTAGTTGTGTTGGTAAACAACGGACTGAGATGAAAGCTCAGGATCTAATGAGTTTAGAGAAGACAATGGACTGCACTTATATAGCGCCTTTATCCAAAGCGCTTTACAACGGCCTCTCATTCACACATTCACACACACATTCACACACCAATAGCGGCAAGCTACCATGCTAGGCGCCGGCCCGCTCACTGGGAGCAATTTGGGGTTTAGTGTCTTGCCCAAGGACACTTGTGGCCAGCAGGGGCTCGAACCGCCGATCTGCCAACCTCGCGATCATTAGACGGCGGCTCTACCTCCTGCGCCACAGCCTCCCCTTGAGGAGGAAGGGTTTAGAGAACCTGTTCGGAGGAAGAAGGGCTTTTATTGTTTTGTCCTGTGTTGTTGTTCTGTTGCGTAAGGAGATTAAAGCGACAGGGGGAAGTGGACACAGCAGAAGTAGGGATTGGGCTATTGTTAGTGCAATTAAAGAAAGGCAGCCTGCTTCGTTTCAAAATGCATAAGAAAAAGATATTTAATGTTTTCCTCTATAGAAGGAGAAAGTTTACAGGTTCGTCAGACGAGTCTGAGCAGTCAAAGTTTCTCGCAAAGTCCAGATCATTCATTCAATTTCAGTATATATGCCCTCAGGCACCCTCAGGTAACACGTCCGCCCTCGGGTGAGGTCTAGGCCAATCATTTACAAGGGGTGTGGATTTGTACATTGAGGAAGATGATGGGGATGAAGGTTAGGGGGGAATCTGGCCCTCCCTTCCTTACAGTATAACAAAGGTGAGGAATGATGGCACCAGAGTGAACAATGCAGGCCAATCACTCTGGTGTGACTCAGCATTGTCTTGAGTTTCTAGGGTCAGAGACAGACTATGGAACACAAAAGGGTAATTGCATATATTCAAATGTATGGCACAGGAGGACAAGTAGAGAAAACAGGTTTCATTGTGTGCTAGGCTGAGGTCGTCAATGTTGGTTCTGCCCTGAAAGAATATTCTTATTAATGTATAAAATGTCTTAGGCAATATTATTCCATCACACTATGTACAGTGCCCTCCACAATTATTGGCACCCCTGGTAAAGATGTTTATAACGGGTTATTAAAAAATCCACCTTCTGGTGAATTAGCTTAATGTCACACTGAAAACTTTTTGAAACATTTAACTGAGGTAAATGTATTCTGAGAAAATAAATGAATAAATCTGTCATCAAGAAGTAATTATTTAATCTTTACCTGTAATTGTGGAGGGCACTGTACCTCGTTATTTCTGTGCTCCACGACACCGCCGTGTGGCCTGTGACCCGGAAGCATTCATTATCAGTTTTATTGCTCCTCATTCACCTTCTGGAGTGTTCTAAAACTGCTTACAAACAGCTGCCTATGCCTGAAATGTGTCATGTCTAGTTTCATGGTTCAATGGTTGAGTGGATTCAGAAACCACTTGGAAGCCTCATTTAGACAGTCTCACTTTGTCACGCTTCATCACCTCCAATGAATGATAGGAAGGTTGTCTTCTAACGTCTGTTATGTTTTGAGAAACTCAAATTGACCTCAGTGACTGAATGTTCCCTCCTAATGCATCTTTAAACATTGTATTCACATTAATTCCCCCACAGACAAACCCCATAACCCCATGGTAAACGCCGGCGCGATCGTGTGCACGTCCCTCATCAAGGTAACATTTAAATTTCATGTGGTTTAATGTATGTTTTTGGAAAAACATGTTGAAAAAGGAAAAATGGAACCTTTGCCTGTGTTCAGTTCAATAGTGTAGTTCTACCAAATGCTACTGTCGCTGGTCGCACTCGTGTAATTACGTAGGCTTGTCACCTTCTGACTGACAAAGTCGAATTGAATGAAATATGTTACAAAATAAATTAATAAAAGGGGGGGGGGGTTACTTTAGCCAGATTACCAGCTTCTATAGGATTAAGATTACACTGTAGATAAGGGGATTTGTTTGAGTGAAAGCATCACTGAGCTTGCTGCCTCCCAAAGTTGTACACACAGCTCACACAGAACAGTGTGTTTTGGGTCTGGATGGGGCTAGGGAGAGGCCGTTCTGTAAGCACATATAATCGTGGATAATTGCCATCTGAATGAAAGACCGGTGGGTGGCTGGGTGGGTGGGAGTGCATGTCTGTGAACAGGCAGGCCCGGCGACTTCCTCCCTGTCAGGAAGTGCTGTTAGACATAAGGGGTGGCGCCCTCTTCTGTTCAATGTGGGATTTGATTTCTGAAATCTCACTCTGCACTGTTTATCTGTTTGTGGGACCATAGTAGGGGTTAAACACATTCACCTCCAATGCCATATTGTAGGTGGTTCGCTGAAGACTAGACCAAGAGCGGGGACACGTATGTTTGTGTGCATACGATTTCTTCTTGTAGTGCTTTTACTACATAACCCACCAGCCCATGTTTCATTTTCACGTGAGGACGCAAGTATGTTTCATACTAAACTCCCAGCAATCACTTTAACTACATGCCGTCGATCAAGGATTAGGGGTACTATCGAAATGATTCCTCTCTTCCTCTTTTCCTCTTATTCTCCCAAAAAATAATACTTTTAGACCTTCTCTTGTAGAGCCTTTGTTTTCATGTCATCCCAACAATTGATGGTATTTGATGATATCTGCTTGGCCACAATACTCAGACATTATATGGAAACTACACTGTACACACTAAACACATCAAGCACTCCAATTATAACCCCTAAAACACACCGCAAGCGTCAACCTCAGCAGAGCGTTGCGGAACTGCTGCGGCTCTCACTGTTGCGGCTTCCACACTGGCTGCTGCGTGTCGTCTGTGGCTCTAACTGCGGAGCTGCTACTGCCAGCCCTCTCTTTGTACATTGAGTTTTGCCTGCAACACGCAGCACTCTGAAAAACTAGGCGAGAGTCCTAATCTTTAGATGGTGTGCCGCGGCAGCCAGCCTAGACACGCTTGAGACACGTGCCTCACGCGCCCTATACGGCTGCTCTAACCCGTTAACATGGGCGCCGAAATTGCGGTGTGTTTTTTGCCGTAAGAAAAGCAGCCACAGTTAAAGAGGTCCTGGTTCTAGGTCCTGGTCTAATGTTCTTCACGTTGTTCCACAGCAGGTGGGCTGCACGACTGATAACTTCCCAGGTCATTCAGGTCATTGTACTGTGGCCAGGCAATGTCAAAATTTTAGCAACATAATCCAGTAGATTAGAGCTTCCTTTATCTCTGATTTGGATCTATTTGTTCCTTCTCCTCTTGATACAAATTCAGGAAATGATGCCCTGTGCCTCAATGATTTGAGATACAGGTGTTCAACTCAAAATAAGTTAAACTTTATTATTAATCATTTTAGTTTCCATGTAACCTTGTAACGAGCGACCTATTCCCGATACATTTTTTAAAATCTTATTCTAGTGTTGCTTCTTTTCTATTGATCATGAATCAAAGAACAGATATCGAGTTTAAGACAATTTAATCAGTTACAGGCAGATTTATACATTACGTCTGTTCCCCGTGGACCCTGGGCTGGAAGAGCGCGCTCTCCCTCCCTCTCTCCCCGTTCCGCTCCAGAGGGGAGGGGCCAGCGTGCATGTGTGTCTTTGCCCAACCCCCAGAGTTGGTCATCTGGTTGCCATAGAACCCTCATTGTTAGAGGGCATCATTCATGTCCTTGCATGCCCTGGTATGTGTGTGTGTTTAAAATATACTACATATTCATACATAGATCATACATACTACAGAAATATACGACACTAGCTCTAGGGATGCAAACTAAGTCTGTCTTACCTCTTCAGCTTCAGCAATAATATTACCACCTTCAAAAACATGACTGTCATAATTATGAGTTCCATATTTCAGTTAATCTTGCCATATTTTCCCAGATAGATGAGGCATGTCTTGTCTATCTACAGACGCAAACCACTGAGCTTGCGTCTCCCAACCATAACCAAGCTAGTTCTTAAGAGTGTTCCTACTTCCTGTCTGGTTGTTAAGAGGGTTCCTATCTGGTTGGATTTTTTGGGGTTGAAATCTGATGGAAAGGTGCTCTATGATTATCCTGTCTGAGAGGAAAAGTGGATATACCTAAAACAGGAGTGAATGTTCACATTGGCTTTATTGATACTGTCATCCCGTACTCAACACATGCACACATAGATACTAAAATGGTAAATGGACTGCACTTATAGAGCGCCTTTATCCAAAGCGCTTTACAATGGCCTCTCATTCACCCATTCACACACACATTCACACACCAATGGCGGCAAGCTACATGCAAGGCACCGGCCCGCTCACTGGGAGCAATTTTTGCCCAAGGACACTTCGACATGTGGTCAGCCGGGGCTCGAACCGCCGATCTGCCAACCTTGCGATCATAAGACGGCGGCTTTACCTCCTGCACCACAGCCGCCCTACTACCTTACCTAATAGATTTGGTTTGGGTGTTTGTTCGACAGGGTAATCATGTGGTGCCTTTCTGTTTATGTTGCAAGCTAATCTTTCCTCAACTTTAACCCAATCACTGTACACTGTTATATAGGCTGGGGCGGTTTGATCCTCTGATTGGATGCTTCCCCACAGTGTAGCCTAGTGCATCCATCAATAAAAAGCATATGTGTCTCAGATGGTGAAATAATCGGAAACAATGCATGATCTACATGTGTTTTCTCTATGGTAAATCAGGGTCCAAAACTATGGAACTTGTGAATGTATTTTGAAGGCTCGTTTGTGGTTTATTTGTTGTTGCATATTTTACAGCAATAGGATCTGTGGGATATTATGACCACTGCAACAGGTCAATGACGTTGGTAATTTTTTCTTTCAATTATTTTCCCTGTTGAAAATCCAAATCTGGATTTGCTCTACAGCTGCACATACTGTATTCACTACTCGTAGTTTTAAAACTGTTTATATACTCGATTATCGAGTATTAACGGCTCACAATAGTCACTATGGTCCTAACAGCTGGTTTAGTTACAAACATGTGCCATTTTTCATAGATGATTAATTATTTGTGTTTATTGTTTTATTGTTATTTATTTGGCTTCTGTATTATTTGCCCTATTTGTAATTATTATAGCCAAACATTCTGTTTTTATTTATTTTATATTTGAGCTGTAAACTATGGATCATCCTATAGTACAGTACTCCTCATATCCCACAATGCAGTGTGTTCCACCATACTGGGTGGTGACGTGTTGAGCACCCCTTATCACACACGTCTGCACTCCTAGAGCTCTCCACTACTTTGAAACCTCTCCACCCCACCGCATTAACCACACGCTAGTGGTAGAAAATCGGCACATACTATACTCACATAGATGGACTTCAGATAGAGCCCACCTGTTAATAGAGACCTACAGTCATGGATTGTACTTAACTATATGTTTATTCTGATCATTGAAACCAAACCGCTCCTTTTAACAGTAACAATTTTTTTAGTGTTGTGCAGTTGGTGTTACAGTAGAATATCTTCCCATTTGAAAATGCTTGAATGTTGTTTATTATTTGTTAATCTCCTTCATCTCCAACTAGTTGGGCACTAATCCTAACTCCTTTTTAATATTATGACTTAATTAGTTACTAAATACTGTTTTATTTCCGATTATTGATTAACAAAATCTATCAAATATATACAGTTATCAACCCACATCCAATTTATTGTTAATTTCATCAACATTATAGACAATATAGTTAATTATTAGGCAAATGTATAGATGTATTATCTTGATGTTTGTGTAATGTTACTGATAGCTTCATCTTGTAATTGTTTGAATTGGTCTAAAGTTTTCCCTCTAGGGGATGTCAATCCAAATGTTTATTTTGTCATTTATACTTGTGATTTTCTTTTTGTCTTACAGCAAGGGGCAAGCAATGCTGAAAAATTTGATTATGTGAGTAATGCATAGCTTTTATGTTTGTTTGGCCAAACTCTATCTGGCCAAAAGTGCATTTATTATGTTTGATCTGTCTTGGTGTGATAGCGATGTTCTCATTGTTACTGCAGGTCATGAACTTCATGAATAAACTGGCAGGAAACGAGTATGTGGGTTTTAGCAATGCCACGTGAGTACACAAGAGGAAACACAACAAATTAAATAGTTGTTGCGGTTAACCACCTTGGGTTCAGGATTCTGCTATGTTGTTTCTCAGATGCTTTAACCCAGCACAACAATGCCAGCGATAGATAGATAGATAGATAGATAGATAGATAGATAGATAGCAATCACTGGTTTGGAGAATAGAAAGTGAAGAAAGCTGCAGCAAACCTGATTCCGACAACCCTACTGTCTCTAGATTCCAGTCTGAGCGGGAGTCTGGAGATCGAAACTTTGCTATTGGCTACTACCTGAAGGAGAAGAAGGTGAGTGTTGATAGCACGACTACAGAACAACAGACAGGCTGATGTCATAGACACCTCGTGTTCTGGAATAGAGCCATTTGGCAACCATCTTAACTCTGGTCCCGTTCTAAACCAGCTGTAATCGGAACACACGGCAGAAGTGGTCTGTATAGTGTTTGCTGTTCTCTCTCTATGGGTGTATAGGGTGAGGACGGTGGAATGTGCTTAACACGTGCTTTCCCCCCATATACCGGTAGATATACAGTGGCAAGAAAAAGTAATGTGAACCCTTTGGAATTACCTGGTTTTCTGCATTAATTGGTCATAAAATGTGAACTGATCTTCATCTAAGTCTAACCTAAGTACCGTATTTTCCGGACTATAAGTCACACTTTTTTTCATAGTTTGGCTGGTCCTGCGACTTATAGTCAGGTGCAACTTATATATCAAAATATATAATTTCATGCCTTTCCAGATTAAATGTCTGTTCTTGGTCTTGGATTTTATGGAATACATTTCTAAATAAATGCGACTTATAGTCCAGTGCGACTTATATACATTTTTTTTCCTCTTCATGGCGCATTTCTGGACTGATGCGACTTATACTCCGGTGCGATTTATAGTCCGTAGAATACGGTATAGACAAACACAATGTGCTTATAAGCTAATAACACACAAACAATTATAGTCTTTCATGTCTTTATTAGTGGACCATATTCAGACCATACCGTCGGACCATATTGTATTTGACTAATGTATACATAAATGCAGGTAATTCCAAAGGGTTCACTTACTTTTTCTTGCCACTGTCGATATGATCACATTAAGTATACACATGTTTTATTTAAGTGAGTGGTTTTAAGTGCTCTGTGTCATTATGTTCACAACCCTTTTTAGTTGTTGCTGTTTTTGCAAGCCTCTGACTGTCGGTGTGCTGTTTCCTCCTCCAGTGTTTTCCCGAGGGGACGGACATGACCTCCATACTGGACTTCTACTTCCAGGTGAGCGAGGCCCTGCATTTCTTCTTTTTATTCTACATTTTAACCATTTAGCAGGACGTTTTTATCCAAAGGAGTTACAATTACAGATTTCAAGTAGTGGTGGTGTTCCCAGGTGGTGATTTGAACTCATGTCCTTCTGATCTTACCCTCTGATCATCAGCCCAACTCACTATCCACTACCCCTGCAGGCCCTGGTCGTGGTGTGTGAGCTCTCTCTCCCCCAGCCATCACCGTACCTTGCCTCACCATCTGTTCAGGCACACAATTAGCTCCCATCTAGCTCTCTCCTCTCTCTGCCTCCAACCACCTACAGGGACGCGGATGTCTGCGCTCTCACGTACATTAGCGTGGGCGTGTCCTATGTTGAACATTCACACAACAGCTCAGTGACACTCTGTAATAGCATTCGTACCCTCGACAATGTCTAACGTGTGTGTATGAAAATCTTAACCGTGGCGTCCCTGTGTAGTGTGTCTGTGTGCATTCGTGTGTTTACTGATTTTGAATACAGTCGAGTGTTGTTTTTTGTTTTGTACACAGCTCACATCTGGAGCTGTGATTTGACTGTGTTCATGTGTGTCCTCTGCGTGCGTTTGACTGATCTTTATTGTCATTGTACGTTTGAATGATCTTTATTGTCATTGTACGGGTACAACGAAATTGAAATGCAAACCCTAGGTGCTAACAATCAACACTGTCCTAGGATAATAAAACACAGTCCTAAGATAATAAAAAACAAGAATGAGACATAAATAGACATAAATAGGGGGGATATAAATAGGGGGATAAGTAATCGGTAGGAATCTGAGAATATATCTATTATGTAAACATATACCGTATAGGCTACTTATATACACTATGGCCTATTCACAGGGGGCTGTTAGCATGTAACTATGTACTTTAAACATAAACTAGTAACTTATATACAGTATATGTAAACCTAAACACAAGAATGGAAACATATTGCACGGTTATAGAACATTGCACTATTCCCTTGGTTATTGCACAGTAGTTTCTCATATTGCATGGGGGGGGGGAGGTTACAGAGGGGATTTCTTGTTAAGTTTTGCTTAGATCTTAGCTGAGTTTAGTGCACTTATGGCCCTGGGTTTCTCTGTGTCCCTGTAGCTGTGCTCCATCGAGGTGACCTGCGAGAGCGCCAGCGTCATGGCGGCCACCCTGGCCAACGGGGGCTTCTGCCCAATCACGGGCGAGCGCGTGCTGAGCCCCGAGGCCGTGAGGAACACCCTGAGCCTCATGCACTCCTGCGGCATGTACGACTTCTCCGGCCAGTTTGCCTTCCACGTGAGTCTGCGCTGCTAGAACATTCTTGCTCTCTCTCTCCCCTCGCTTTGTTTCCTCCTCCTCCTCCTCCTCCTCTCTCTGGCCCTGCTGTTCCCCCTGTTTTTTCCCTGTGTTTCCCCACTGTGTCGTCCCCAATCTGCCAACCTCCACAGCACCTCACCCTGCAGTAGGTTCTGGCTGACTCTGTAATAATATAATCATTGTTTTATTGCCATGCAATCAACTTGTCAGTCAGTTGTTGGAATTTGGTGTTTTTTGCTCTAGGCACAGGATCAGCCATAGTCGGTGCCCCTGGAACAATTAGGGGTTAATAATAATAATAGATTTTTATTTAAAAGTGCCTTTCTCAAAGTCAAGGACACTGTACAGGGCAAGCCTGTACTTTTTTTTACTATTTTATTTGACTTGTACTCTTTAGTTGTATCCTTGTAATACCTGACGATGTTGCATTTTGGGAATTGCTTGGAACCAAATCATACTAGACATGTATGCCTGGCAGCTTGTTGTTTGTTTGTTAGTTAATTTGTTTGTTTGACTTGTGTATAAAACTGAAGATAAAATATATATTTTTAAAAAAGGACACTGTACAGAAAAAAAGAAGAGAAGCAGGACAATAACCAACAAAAAGAAACACAACAAACAAAAAGGAAAAGGCAGCTATGGGGGATAGTCTGAACAGATGCGAGTCTGGTCTTGAAAGTGTTGAGCGTATCAGAGCATGGGATGGCTGGTGGAAGGGTGTTCCACAGCTTGGGTTCAGCAGCAGAAAAGGCACGGTCGCCAAGTATGCGTTGCCTAGTGCGGGGTATGAGATCAGCATCGGAGGATCAGAGACCATGTGTAGGGGAGTAGGGTTGGAGTAGGTCAGTTAGGTAGGTAGGAGCCAGGCCATGGAGTGCCTTAAAGGTGAGGAGGAGGATTTTAAAGGAGATTCTATGTTTTATGGGGAGCCAGTGAAGTTGTTACAGGGTGGGAGTGATGTGCTCCCAGGGTTTAGTGTGGGTGAGGATCCTGGCAGCTGAGTTTTGGACATATTGTAGTCGGTTCAGGGCCTTGCTGGAAACACCAAGAAGAACAATAATCCAGGTGGGAGGTGACAAAAGCATGTATTAATGTTTCGGCAGAGGTATCAGAGAGTGAGGGTCGGAGACGGGAGATGGTTTTGAGATGGAAGAAGGCAGACTTGGTGACTGACCGTATGTGGGGTTCAAAGGAAAGGGTTGGGTCCAGTAGACCCCCAGGTTCCTGACCTCTGAGGAGGGGCAGATGGAACAGCTGTCAATGGTGAGGACGAGGCTACTGATCTTTTGAAGGGGGTTCTTGGGTGCAACAACCATGAGTTCCGTTTTATTGCTGTTGAGTTTGAGAAGGTTGGTGGTCATCCGTTCTTTGATTTCGTGGAGGCAGGAGATGAGGGAGGGGGAGGAAGGGCGACAGAGGGTTTGGTGTGGAGGTAGAGCTGGGTATCGTCAGCATATTATGTGTGGAATTTGAGGCCGTGTTTCCGAATTATTTCGCCAAGTAGGAGGAGGTAGATGGTGAACAGTAGCTGGCCAAGAACGGAGCCCTGAGGGACGCAACATTGCTAGAGGAAAATCCAGGCTTATTCTGATCAATCTCACAAGATTTGTCTACAAATCCAGGCTTATTTTGATAAATCTTATGAGTTACCAAAAATAAGCCTGGATTTTCCTTTAGTGACGTTGATGGAATACCCCCCTGCAATTTTATTCCAACCACTACTGTATGACTATGAGGTTCTTGTTCCTCTACTGTATAACTCAGGTTCTTGTTCCTCTACTGTATAACTCAGGTGGGACTTCCAGCTAAGTCTGGCGTGGCAGGGGGCATTCTGCTGGTGGTGCCCAACGTGATGGGGGTCATGTGCTGGTCCCCCCCGCTGGACAAGCTGGGCAACAGCGTACGGGGCATCCAGTTCTGCACGGTACGATTCTCACCACCCTCGTACTTATTTGTCAATGCTGAAATGAGTGACTGATGAATGTGTGTGTGTGTGTGTGTGTGTGTGTGTGTGTGTGTTATTAGAGAACCATTCTAAAGCAGTACCAAACCTGACCAACATGGGGATGTTTTGTGTGTTGCAGGATCTGGTGTCTCTCTGTAACTTCCACAACTACGACAACATGAGGCACTTTGCTAAGAAGCTGGACCCCCGTAGGGAGGGGGGAGACCAGCGGGTGAGTACTGACGGGAGCAGCACAGCGGCACCACCACCTGGATACGCTGTGATTGGCTCTGATGTTTTTAAAGGAGAACATCTGCAGATTTGGGATATGTGTCGATGTGCCTTAACCTCTCTGACTCAGTGGAAGAGTGTCTTGTCAAAGTGCACAGAGAGAGAGCGGATTACACCCCCCCCCCCCAACTCTCACTACAGAGAAGGATTGTAGGATTGTAGTGAAGGATTGTAGGATTCAGCAAATCTCCCCCCAAAACTTTTTTTTATATTCTGTCGCAGAGAGCAGATTATGACCAGGAAGCCCTGATCATGACATGGCATCACCCCTTGTGGTTGATCGTAGGAGGCCGTACAGTTTGGGATTAGCCGAGACAACTACCGGTACAATCAACTCCTGTGTCCTCCATTTTTGTCAAGTAGTAGCTTGAGTGTGTGGAACCAATGTTTCTCAAATTAATATCCAGTCGGAAGACAACCAGCCATTTTGCTCTCGCTCTGAGAAGTTCACACTCATTTAAATTAATATTCAGACAGATTCAACATTTCTCATTGCGCTACCCAGCCTACTTCGCTCACGCACAGTCCCATTATGCACTGCATGATAGGAGCCAATATATTTATATCCGAAATTGGATCTGGTGGATTGAGCCCGTAAAATAACCCTAACCCTGAAAGGTAAGACGCATTTCCCACGTTTTGCAGTTGTTCCCATTTAAAGCAATACGGACATCTTCTGGACGATTCAGGTAGTGCACCATGAAGGTGATTGAATGTCAAACAATTCAAAAGCTTCAGCCCCAGCTTTCATATTTTATTGATAGCAATGAAAAGCACTGATTCTGAGTTGGCACATGTTGGTTGTCCCCCATGCCAGATTGAAAACCAAGGGTGATGGAGCATTCCAAACCGTGGCTCCTAAGCTTTGGAAAGCTCTCCCCTTGGATCTTAGATCAGCGGTCTCGGTCGAGGCTTTTAAAAACAGCTAAAGACTGTCCTGTATAGACAGGCTTTTGGTTAACCCCAAAAGCCTGTCTTTCTGTGTCCTGTTGATATTGTTGTACACTTTGTTGTTTGTTACTTGTTCTTATTTTCACTTGTTTGCCTATTTTAACCTGCTATGACTTTTGCTCTTTAATTATGTTCTTGTATATGTAAAGCACTTTGTGACCCCTGGTCTGGGATAGGTGCTATAGAAATACATTTGACTTACCTTACTATGACAAAGTGTGACATGACAAACAGTGTTGTTGTAACTCCCCTTGTGGTTCTCTCTCAGGTGAAGTCTGTCATCAACCTCCTGTTCGCTGCCTACACCGGGGACGTGTCTGCACTGAGAAGGTTGGTTGATTGATTTTATTAGATAATTAGATAATAGTCCTCCGCTCCAGCTGGAGACATTAGTGCAGACATTAAAAACAAATATTGAGGATTAAAACCCAACAAAACCCAAAGGCTTGTTTCCACTGTGGTCCTCCAGTGAGATGGCAGAGGGCGGGCAAGACTGGCACGTTTTCAAAATAGCTTGGCAGTCCGTTGTAGAGAAAAAAAAGGTTTTAGTAGAAGGCGATAGGGAGAAGGTTTTTCCTTCTATCAGTGGCCCCGGGCCCGAGCTAGATTACTCTTCCTGCAACGAATGATGGATTGCTGATTCACATGCTTAGTATTCAAATGTATTGATTGTAAGTCGCTTTGGAATAAGGCGTCTGCTAAATGCCAAAAATGTAAATGTAAATGTAAATGTAGAGAACTGCAGCAGAGTACAGCAATGTGTTTTTCCTCATGGAGTTCTTGAATCTACAGTAGAGCTCCCTCTGGTGGTCATTCCTCCAGTTGAAATAGTTGCGCAGATATTTGGGGACATGGAACATCCAGAGTAGTAAACCTGGTCGCCCTGTGTTTCTACCTTGAGCCATTTCAGCTCGTCAAAGTGAGAGGGATGGAGATGGGTGTGGAGAAGGAACAAATGTATTCTGCTCATTCTTGACACCCTGGTGGGAAACCAGCTGTACCAAGAGGCAGAGCGCTGAATTCTCTTCTTATCGTTGGCTTTTTATGCATGCGTTACACGTGGGCTCGTTTGACTCATCCTGGTCTCTGTCCTCAGGTTTGCTCTGTCGTCCATGGACATGGAGCAGAGAGACTACGACTCCAGGACCGCCCTCCACGTGGCCGCAGCTGAAGGTGAGGACACCGCCGCCCCACCCCCTTCACATGGAGCTACTGTCTTCTATACTGCTCACTATGGGGCGGCTGTGGCGCAGGAGGTAGAGCTGCCGTCTAATGATCGCAAGGTCGGCAGATTGGCAGTTCGAGCCCCGGCTGGCCACATGTCGAAGTGTCCTTGGGCAAGACACTTAACCCCAAATTGCGTGGTAGCTTGCCGCCATTGGTGTGTGAATGTGTGTGTGAATAGGTGAATGAGAGGCCGGTGTAAAGCGCTTTGGATAACGGCGCTACAAGTGCAGTCCCTATGTTGTGCCTCTCTCCTACTGAGTCTATACCGTCACTCTTTCTCCGTCTTCCAGCGGACCGTGCCACCGATGATAAGTAGTTTCGATGTTAAGTCGTCTGGTTTGTGTTTCAGGACACGGTGAGGTGGTGCGTTTCCTGTTGGAGGCATGCAAAGTCAACCCCGTGCCCAAAGACAGGTGAGCGAACACCTTTTTTGGGGGGATGAGGCTGTTTTACAGTGTTTTGTGTGTGTGTGTGTGTGTGTGTGTGTTCTAGGTGGGGGAACACACCCATGGATGAGGCTGAGTTACAGTGTTGTGTGTGTGTGTGTTCTAGGTGGGGGAACACACCATTGGACGAGGCCGTGCACTTTGGCCACCATGACGTAGTGACGATCCTCCAGGACTACCACAAGAAGTACAGCCCCCAGGAGACCTCCTCCGACAAGGAGACGGCCGAGAAGAACCTGGACGGCCTGCTGTGAGCCCCGCCGACCGGACCGGTCCAGAGTGTATGTATATGTACAAGTGGGAAGATATTTCGTGTACGGTTCCCTGTCATGTTGTCGTGTGATGATACTGTATTGTTAATTTTGTACAATAAGCCTAGTATTTGTGTGCATTTCTAAGACGAACACATTTGGTTTTGATTTGAATCGACCTCTCCCTCATGTTTGGTCTCTTGGTTGGTTTATGTTTGGCTTTTTGTATATGTAGTCTTACTCACTTTGTGTAACTTTCTTCCCTCGACGTTGGCACTATGTGGAATGTACAGTATTGTCTATATTGAAGTGCACAACAATTGGTCATTCATGTACAATAGTGTGTAAACCTTTAACCTATTTATAAGATATAAACTGTACATTTATGTAGTGTGCGTGCGTGTGTGCGTGCGTGTGTGTGTGTGAAATGACTTTAATATAATAGTGGTAGGATTCTGTGTAAATACTATTTTATCTGTAGTAAAAATAACTCACACTGGCACAGCTTTTGAAGGGGATGGATTTAAGCACCGTGCAGTTGATTCTAGGAAGCAGACTTGATGTCTAATATCAGCCAGGTTCAGTGATCATATTTTAATTTGAAAGCTTCATGTGAATTCAGAGTAGGGATGCACCGATGCCACTTTCAGACCAAGTACAGGTACTTACATTTGGGTACTTGCTGATACTGAGTACCGATACCGAGTACTTAATAATACCACTACAGTTCTAACAGTGACTTTGATGTTTTATTTTCATCAGCTGTTCCTCATTTTCTGACTGTAACAAATTAAATATGTGACAGGGTCCGATGTGTTGGTCCCCAGGCCAACATTATTTTATTTTTTTACAAAGTATGAAAAGTGCAGATTGTAAGCTTTGAAATTATGTGTCATTCATTGAGATCTGAAAATAGTTGAAGAAGATTATGCTTATTTGAATGCTGCTACACCGCAAACCGAATACCGGAGAAAATCGCTCTTAATCAAAACAGATGCATTTTCTACCATCACATTGGTCGCTAGCTAGTAGCTAACAAAAAACATTGCTATGTAACATCTAACTGCATGTTTAGCAGCACATCACAACTGGCTGATAGAACATGAACAAGCTAAAAACACATAACTACACATAACCTGATGATCACAGTCCTTGAGTACGAGTACATGAGCACAGTACCAGTATCGGTGCATCCCTTATTCAGAGGATTGGCATGTGGAGCACTTTTTGTTTATGTTTTTGCTATCTGATAGCTAGCCATTTTTTTTGCACCTTTCTCCAAAATGACAAATGTTCATACTTGATTGTCTTCTTTGATTTGTAGTAGAATGGACTAAGTAACAGTGTCAGCCAAAGCTTTATGTGTGTTGTTCACTCCACAATTCAGCAAGTTTCCAAACAAACATATCAAACACAAGCCTCCTTTACAATTTAAAAAGCAAATTGGACTCGAGAGACAAATGACCCACCTATAGTAGTCGGCTATGCTTAATCACAAGTCAAATTTGAAAACAAAACATGAAAAACTCATGAAACTTGATGATAATTCACCTCATATTTTTTTTTATAGACAACTCATTACAATATTCTAGTGCTTTACTCTTGTCACCCAAGTCACATATTCAGTTTAGAAGAAATCTATGAGCTCAGAATATTGGACTTTAATCTCACCATACTATAAATGACCTCCCTCAGGTCTGAAAGGTGACCAAATGAAAGCTCAACTCTAAGACGATCCCAAACAAAACTGATGGAGCACTTTGTATGCAGATATGCACATTGATTGTTTAACTGTTAGAGTAAGAGTGTAATAATAACCTTGCCTATACTTGAAAAGTTAAAGCAGTAAATCCAGTTGCTAGTTTTGTCTGTGTATATGCGTGTTTGATAATTCGGTTGTTAAGTCGTGACGTGTTTCCGGGTCCAACGTTGGCTGAGGCGCTCTCTTGGAAATGCCGCAGTAATAATAATAATTCATTATATTTGTATACTGCTTTTCCGAGGCTCAAAGACGCTGACAATATTGGAAAAACGGGAAAGTGCTGTGTCCCTTGTTGTATGAATAGATCAGTCTAAAAAACGATTGAACTGTCATTCTACCGCTTTAGTACACTGGTACTCTGGTGCGGGGAATTTTTTATTTGGACCCGGAAATTGCTAAACGTCCCGTTTGACGTCAGACTTAACAACCGAATTGTGCTAAAAGGAACTGGCAAGTGATCAAAGTGAATTGATATTGACATTAATACAACATTGTATTCAGTAACGAGTCTGAAGTGTAAAACTGTAGCGTTGCCTTCGTTGGATTCAATTGACTTTGACTTCTCAGTCCTTTTGCAAACGTTGTACGAGTGTTTACAACATGGTCCGTTGGTCAACATTAACTATTTTGAATGTACTATATTGATGTCATCAGTTTGTTTCCTGTTCAAAGTGTATTTGCTTTAGTCCCTATGGCAGCGAGTAACTGTTTGTCGCAGGCAATTTAAAATATTTATTTCACTGAGAAAACATTAAATAAAGTAAAGCTTTATTTTATTCCTATTCTGTGTTTTTATTCCCATTGTATCAAACAAAAGGCATGGAAAGACCAAACAGGAAATTAATGTGTTAGTATTAAATACATGTGTGGATGGAAAATAATCCTTTCTTCCTAATAAGTTCAATTTGGTAAAAAAAAATCTAACTCCAAAATTCAGTGAAGGAAGATGTACAAATCCAATAACAATATCCCTCGGGCTTACAATCTGCTCCAACACTCCGTAGACGTCAGGTGACATGGGCATGATGCTCTCTTGAAGTCTCGATGGGGGACTACACGCATTTGTAAATTATTCAACTGCCAACAATCAATCAATCATACATTTACAGTTTTTCTCAATTGCTAAAACACATTTCACAAAACTTTCCTCCATTTCCCCAAAACTCTAAACACAACACACTTTTCTAAAGCTACATAAACAAAACCACACCTTCTCTCTTCAAAACTCAAACTTTCACACCAAAACAGCTGCTCAAAGCCTGCAAAAATCTAAACCCTATACGCATCATTACAGACCACTGTGTCCTAACCCCAACCCTAATATATGCAACTGTAGTTATACAAAATGATATGTATAGTTATATAGAATGATTGGCCTTCCACACATGGTAACAAAGCGATGTATGTTAATATAATAACCACAACAGTACAGAGTACAGATCCAGTACAACTAACGGTATATATTTTTTATGAATTTCATTTGATAATGTCTTAATGTGCTCTGTTAGAAAAAGAATAAAGTGGTTTGAGACGTGAAAGATAAGATGTAATCCAGTCAGACAGGCTTGGTCAACAGGCTTCAGCCTGGGCCATGTCTTAGCTGTGATCCAGGGCAGCCCCCTCCTCAAACTCAGCGTTCATCTACAGAAGAAAACAACAGTTGACATGAGCAACAACATTTCATATTCATGAATCCAAAACCAGGTACAGTACGTGGCCCGAAAAGTAATTAAGTAATGTTTATTTATATAGCACATTTTACAATGACAAAAACAGCCGCCCAAAGTGCTCAACAGAAAACACTAGTAAGCTGCCCCGCGGTGGTGTAGCGGTCTACGCACTGGCCGCTAGTGCATGCTGCCCACCGGGGCCGGGGTTCGTATCCCGGCTCGCCAGATCCAGATAATGGCCGAGGCACACGGGAAGCGGCATATTGGCCGGCCGCTTCCGAGGGGGGGTATAGGAGTATTTCTGGACTAGGATCCGTCGCGCAACACCGCCCCCTGGGGTGCCGGAATAACGGTACTGGGCTCGAGGAGCCAGTCAGCCTAGTCTGCCTGGCGCCCTCCTCTGGGACTGCCGGCCACGGGGTCGGGCGGCGGATCCAATGCAATAGGCAGGGGATAATTGGATGCTAAGTTGGGTTAAATTGGCTACCAAATTGGGTGAAAAAGGGATAAAATCTGAAAAAAAAAAAAAAAAAAAAAAAAAAAACTAGTAAAAGAGAAACAACAAATAAAATACACTAAAAACAAGGTGCGATACAAAATACAAGTGCAGAAATAAAAGTACAAAAGTGCAGTGTCAGGAGGCAGGCTCACCTCAGGTCAAAGACCAGGGAGAAAAGGTGTGTTTTAGCTAATTTTTTAAAAGCCTCAACGCTCTGGGCGTGAGTGAGTGATGACAGAATGCATTCAAATTCGAAACACACCCGTCAATCAAAAACATCCTCAACCATGACAGGCAGCATGTATTGAGTGTGGTTATAGTTAGTGTTGTTCCGATACCATTTTTTGATCCCGATACCGATACCTGACCGTGCAGTACTTGCCGATACCGAGTACCGATCCGATACCACGGCGTTTGAAAAAACAAAACAAAAAAACATGTTTTTTGAGCCGCATACTCACCTCGATGTAAAATTATTGCTAACACTTAGTCTGGCATCGGGTGTTTGGTATCGTGAAAAGTATCAACAAAAATCTATTAACCAACTCAATCAAGGTACCATTTGGTTCTGTAACTAATCATAACAGCAGGGCCGGCCTGTGGGACTGGGGAGTGAAGGCGGTGTCGCCCATCAAAAGAAGAATGTGGCCAGGTACTAATATATGTGAAGGCACACGATTTGTCAAAGTGCAGTTCAATGAATTTGTGAAATCACTTCCATATTCGACTAGGTTTGACACGGAGACTGGCCCGGACTTCTTCCGAGTTATTCCATCCGGGTAGTTTTGAAGCCTGACAAGCAAAGAATGCTGCTAGGGTTTAAACCTTCTAGTCGGAGACTCCTAGCAAAGTTTCTAGCTAAACGCAAGTAGACTTAAAAGTTCTAGACACTGGTTTTTATAACTTTGACAGTCCGGTGTGTGCTTCATGAAACGGGGTTGGTTTTTTAGCTACCATGCATTGGCCAACAGAATTAGTTACCCTGGTGAAAAGTGGGCAAACGTGGCACCATTGTTGAAATCAAAAGTCAAGAACGCTAGCTAGTTATTAGTTACGCGTATAACATTACATAGCTCTTCATCCCCAGCAGTGCCTGTCGCTTTGCATGTTCTGTTCATTGAACAGTAGCAGCAACTCAACCACACACTGTCTGTATGAGTAACGCCGGTAAAACAAAACGTACCTTTCTCTGCCACATAATCCTTAGGGGCCATGCTTGCCGATCACAGGTGATGATATACTTGTTAACGGGACTTGTAAAATCCTATTTACTTTGCTCAACTTTAAAAATTGAATGTTTCTCGTGTCTTCACACCGTCACCGTCACCGGAGACAATTCATTCACCGAGTTGCGGGACGCTGTGGGTGCGTTCGTAAATTCGCTCTGGAAATCTGATCACCACTCAAGGAATGCCTCTTGTCCAATCAAATTGCTTGGTCCCTTTATGACGTTGATACCACTGTGCGCTCCAGCGTTCTAAGAGCGAATTACGAATGCAGCCTGTGCAAAACGCGCATCACAAGTTTGGTATCGGGTGTTATTTGTTAGTACTCGCCGATACCGATACCAGCATTTTTGTGCGTATCGGTGGCCATGCCGATACTAGTATCGGTATCGGAACAACACTAGTTATAGTGAGGGGATATGAGGAACAGTGGACTGAACTGTACTCACCACAGCATCGATATCCCTCGGGCTTACAATCTGCTCCAATACTCCGTAGACGTCAGGTGACATGGGCATGATGCTCTCTTGAAGTCTCGATGGGGGACTACACACATTTGTACATTATTCAGCCGCCAACAATCAATCATTAATTGATTTCACATTAACGTTATTATTTAGAAATTACAACCCTTTTTATACATAGTCAGGGCACCACAAATATTGTTTTGACAGGTGTTTCTGTCTTTTAAATTGTTTCATTAAAGCTAATAATCTCTATATTTGAAATCAAACAATTCCTATGAGGTCAAATATAGAGTATGGAGCTAAAAGAAGACAAAATCCTTCCTCTTTCCAATCCTCATGGAGGGCTCTGTACTGTATATGTGTGATACTCTGTAAACACTTACACATTAGATATTGATATGAGCTCTGTCGGCATGTAACCTGTGGTCGCGGGGCCCTCCACGTCCATGGGCTCTGATGCTGGAAAACAAAATGGCCAACCAGAAATGTACAGTAAGCTTCAATGGCCAAACAGCTGTCAGTTTGTACTATAAACGTAAAGCTTAAACAACCCATTTACAGTACAGTCCCAGTAAACAAAGAGGCTAAAAGACGTCCTCAGGGAAGCCGGAATGTGGGTTCAGATGACGTCTTTCTAGGACGTACAGTTGACGTCTTTAGAATGAATGAATGAATGAATGAATGAATGAATGAATGAATCTTATGGACTAAGACGTCCTAAAGACGTCACCTGGACGTCCTAGAAAGACGTCATCTGAACCCACATTCCGGCTTCCCTGAGGACGTCTTTTGGACTCTTTGTTTACTGGGGTAGGTCCACCAGACATGGTGGACTGGAGAAACGAGGTCCTTGCTTACTCTCGGCGGGCCTGTAGTACTTCCCGAAGGCCTTGTCCTTGGGGATGTCTGGGTAGAGGAAGCGTAGAGGGTTCTCTGGGATGTTCTCCGCAGCCATGACCTTGTACGTGCGGATGATGTCAGACAGAGGGACCGCAGTAAGCTCCTTCTTCGTGTAGGGCTCCACCGCATGGAACACAGGCTTCTCTGTGGAAACACACACACACACAGGCAATTATTTCAACGTGTGCGTGTGTGTGTGTGTGTGTGTGTGTACTTTGCCCAGAGAAGAGGCCTCCCTTCCTCTCTCACCGTTCACCCAGGGAGGAGAGTCTTTCTCCCTCTCTCCCTCCCTCCCTCTCTCCCTCTCTCTCTCTCTCTCTCTCTCTCTCTCTCTCTCTCTCACCGTTCACGTCGTACTCCACCCAGGTGAAGGTGATGGCGCCCTCTCTGCTACTCTCACTGAAGCGCAGCAGGAACGTTCCTGGCCACCTGCTCGTCAGCATGGCCTTCTCTCGCTCCTTACTGACGAAGCCCAGGATGCACCTGGAGGACCGAGAGAAACACAGAGAAGAAGTGACATCGATTTTAGGACGAGAATGCAGTCGTTTGCTTTTCTAATGTGTCACTCAGCAGATACGTCTAATTAACTTCGGGGTCCGTTCTCATGCACCACCATCTTACCCGCACAGATCTGTGATCGACACGCCAAATGTGTGTGTGGATGTCGAGCGCAGATTCTAATGTTGGCTAATGTTGTTCTGATGATTGGTTCTAGGTAACATGTGGATGAGTAACTTACCCATCATTCCACAGGGTTAGCAAATGTCTCTTGATGAGATCCAGGATCCCCTCGATCCACAGCCAGAAAGGGAAGTTCTTCTCACCCTGATCCAGAAAGAACCATGAACACTCAGACCCCATGTGTCCTAAATGATCGGTGTGAATTAATATGTAACCTTGTATTCTGTATCCTGTCCTCACGACCCACCTTACAGAACTTAGTCCAGGGGACCAGACCATCTGGGTTCCTTGCTGCGCTCGGACCTGTAGAAGAAAAAACCATTCTGGGTTACAGACTCGTCAGGGTATCTGAATCTGGTAAATCGACCCACAATGCTGTAGGTATAGTAACGTAACAGACATCCAATAATCTGTATGTTGACCGAGGAGGGAGATGGAACTCTCAACAAACATCAGATCCCTCAGGCTCACCCATAGTGGAGCGGCTTAGCACAAGAATTGTGCACTTTTTTTAAGAAAGCATGACATTTCTACCATAGGTAGTTTATACCATAAGGTTCATTTTCAGATGGTTTCAGACCCCAGAGGCCCAGGAGAGGTGCTAATGTCTAATGTTCAAACACCCTTACTTTTGGAACCAAACAGAGTAGAAAAACACTTACGGTGTCATTTCCAACTAAGTTAGGGATGCCCGTTAATTTGGTGATACTTTTGAGCTCCCAGGGGCTTGTCTGATGGGGACAGAGGAGGGAGATGGAACTCTAAAAACAAACATCAGATCCCCCAGACTCACCCAGGAGCTTGTCTCCCAGCATGCCCAGCTGCTCCTCGTTGAGGCCCCGCTTAGTGATGGAGGAGAACTGCCAGCTCAGGACCTCAGACAGCTGGCCCCACGTCGCCGGCGGGGGCTTCAGGAAGAACTTCAGGTTCTGTCCACAACAAGCCCAGAGTAACAGAGATCAGTCAGGGAGAAGAGAGGGGGAGAGATTTAGATCCGTCTGGTGTTTGTATCTCACCCCATAGAGCTAATTATGTTCCGCCTCCTAACCCCTAATGCACCTTCATTTAGCATCCTCTACCCTGCAAGGGTCCTACTCCGTAGCTAATACCTTTCTTCCAGTTCCTAGTCTGGTTCTTACAGCAGGTTCCTAGTCTGGTTCCTAGGGTGGTTCTAACAGCAGGTTCCTAGGGTGGTTCTAACAGCTGGTTCCTAGGGTGGTTCTAACAGCAGGTTCCTAGTTTGGTTCTAACAGCAGGTTCCTAGGGTGGTTCTAACAGCAGGTTCCTAGGGTGGTTCTAACAACAGGTTCCTAGGGTGGTTCTAACAGCAGGTTCCTAGGGTGGTTCTAACAGCAGGTTCCTAGGGTGGTTCTAACAGCAGGTTCCTAGTTTGGTTCTAACAGCAGGTTCCTAGGGTGGTTCTAACAGCAGGTTCCTAGGGTGGTTCTAACAACAGGTTCCTAGGGTGGTTCTAACAGCAGGTTCCTAGGGTGGTTCTAACAGCAGGTTCCTAGGGTGGTTCTAACAGCAGGTTCCTAGGGTGGTTCTAACAGCAGGTTCCTAGGGTGGTTCTAACAGCATGTTCCTAGGGTGGTTCTAACAGCAGGTTCCTAGGGTGGTTCTAACAGCAGGTTCCTAGGGTGGTTCTAACAGCAGGTTCCTAGGGTGGTTCTAACAGCAGGTTCCTAGGGTGGTTCCAGTGCCTACCTTGGGCTCGCTGGTCAACATGTTGTACCACAGGATAGAGGCCCAGCCGCAGGGCAGCTGGCTGACGTTAGAGATGACCACGATGGGCAGGGAGATGGTCTAGGACAGGGTCAGAGAAGACAGGTCTGTCAGAAACTGGCCAGGAATCTGGTGGACCTCAGGACAATGTGAGTGTAGAAAAACTACTCCAATTGTTCTCAGATGTTTTCAGTGAGTTCAGCTTACCTCCAGTTTGATCTGCAGGCCTGCCTGACTGAGTTCAGACTCAAAGCAGATGGTGTGCAGCTCCTCCGTCACGATGAGAGGGCCCTGAGACACCAAGGCCAGAGACACGTCAGTATAACGACTGTACTGTAATTACCATACCATAGCAAACATGTTAATGACCCAGCGAGATGCTGGAAAGGTTTCTTACCTCACTGTTTCTGTTGCCGGTTACTTTCTGTTCTTTCAGTTGCTGTGTTGAGATCATAAGAGTACACTGTAAAGACTGACACCAGTGCAGGTCCAAATGGACGTTTCCTAATAAATCAGTGTATCTCATTTGAGATTGGGCTACTGCTTACCAAATGGCGGAATTCTGCAGCTAAGCTTCCATTGGACTCCTCCATATTCATAACTTTGGTGTTGGTCCCCAATATGTTGAATTTACGTAACCTGTCGGTGTTAAAGCCAGTTTTGATCAATAAATGTAGTAGAGCAAATATATAGAGAGATTCAACATTAAATGACATGGCACATACCCCTTCTTCTCTGTGACATCCCTGGGGGGGAAAGAAAACATGCAGTCATTTGAGGTACTGTATGTTCAGAGAATAAGTCTGTTAAGATCATTACAATGAATTCATTGAATTAAAGACAGTCAACCTACTTGTCAAACAAGGCTTTGACTTTGAGTTGATAGTTAAACTCCTGGAGCTTCACAAGAAATCTGGAGAGAAAACAGAAATTATAATAATAATAATAAAAATAATGATAATAATATAATAATAACAGATTTGATTTAAAAGCGCCTCAAACTCAAGGACACTGTACAGAAAAGAGAGGAAAAAAAGAAAAAAAAACAGGACAATAAACAAAAGAAACACAACAAACAAAAATAGAGACACGCAGAGAAAATAGGAGAGAGTCGGACACTCTGTAGCTGCCGTGCCGCGGCAGCCAGCATGAGACACGCGTGAGACGCAGCTGTATGGTTGCTCTAACCCAGCGGTTCCCAAACTTTTTCAATCAGGCCCCCCTTGGGTAATTGGAAATATTTTCGAGCCCCCCCTAACCCGGTCCCCACCTAGATTGATATAATTAATTGTATAAAGTTGTACAAACATTACATTTTCTCTTCTAATAATAACAAGACACATACAGTATATCCAACTATAGTTGTATATTTGATTATGGGTTGAAAAGGAACATAAGTGCTTGGCAAATGATCCTGTGCCACTGAAATATTCAACATATCAACATTAACTAATTTCTACTGCATCACTATTCTTACTCTACACATTCCTATCACAATTACGATCAATGACTTGTGTGTGCTTGCTTTGCCTTGCAAATCTTCTCAAAGCGGGGTTGTTGTTTTGAGACTGCCACTCTCAGTTCATTCTCAATGTTCAACTTCGACCTGTATTTGCTTTTGATAGCAGCAACAGCAGAAAAGCCTATCTCACACAGGTACGATGTTGCAAAAGGCAGCAGTATTCCCACAGCTTTTTTTTAATTTTTTAATTTTTTTTAATTTCTGCGCCCCCCCTGCAGTACCCCCGCGCCCCACTAGGGGGGCGCGCCCCACAGTTTGGGAAACGCTGCTCTAACCCGTTAACATGGGTGCCAAAATGAAACTCACACGTGCTGCTAAGGTTGACGCTTCTGGTGTAATTTAGCCGAGTGAGAATAATAATAATAATAATACATTAGACTTATATAGCGCTTTTCTAGACACTCAAACACTCTGGACAGTCTGGACGGATTGATGGCAGCTGCTGGATTGAAAAAATCAGGTGTAGTGCTGAGGCACAAATGTGTACATTTCAAGCCTGCAAACTGCGACACTTTAAATTAATGTGCAGTATAGTATAGTGGATAGTTGTTGTTGAATATTATTTTTATTTTTTTTATTTCCTAGTACCAGGGGAGCCCCCCCTCCCAAATGTCGTTGTTTGGTACCTGTACTATAGCAATGACAATAAAGACCATTCATTCATTCATTCATTCATTCATTCATTCATTCAGAGAAGCGGCGAACACGCAACGCCAGCGTCCTCTCTCGACTGTCATTTTTTGAAAAGTGAGAAGTTATTTTTTTTGAGAAGTGCCCATGTCCAGAAGAACAAGTAGAGACGAACTGAAAGAGCTGATATATCTTGACTCACCTGAGCTTTACTGTGAACTGCACCTGCGTCTTCAGCACCAGGGGCCTCTGTGGATGTGTGGGCATACAGGGCTGCCTCTCTACCACCATGGAGCTGACACACACACACACACACACACACACACACACACACAATTAGTGATGACCAGCAGCTATGAACCACGGACGAGCACCACACACCGGCCACGGAGGCCTTTTACTCTACATTGCTTCCACCTGACTGACATCAGGGAGCAGTTGTAATCGTGATCACATCATTGAGTTCTGAGAGGTGTTGTTTTCTATTACAAATATGCAAACATTTCTATATGACGAACATCAACTTCAGTTGAGTCACTGGGAGTAGACCTGGACACAAACAAACAAGAGTTCACCATCCATCTGCTACTTTAACGGTTCAGTGACTTCCCGACCCCAATGGACCTATCGCTAAGCCACGCCCCGAAATAGAAATTGTCCAATCACATCACAGCAAAAGTCAGTACGGACAGAAAACAAACAACTCGCTAATATCTGATGGTGAAAAGCTTCTAGATGAAAAATATTCTTGTCATCTTTAAAAAAACATGTCTATTACTTGCTGTGGTAAATCAGAAATCAGAAATTTGCCAACTCCCGCCATTGTAAGTCATTGAATGTCATTCAGTCACGGTCGGTCAGTCAGTCACTGTCAGTGAAGCGATGTTTGTTTGTCCGAGTTTACAAACGAGGCGTGGCTTAGCTATAGCCAGGTCCATTCGTGACGGCCACTCTCTCTCGTCTACATGTGAAAGCTTCGCACTGTTCTATGAGGTTCTTGAAGAGGGAGAGGGCCCGCTCCTCCAGGAAGCTCTTCTGCAGGGGGATGGGGTCGTTGTCGTAGGTGTACTTCTGCTCCAGCTCCTGCAGCTTCTTCAGCTGTTGCCTCACCTGCTGCAGGCTCTCAGCCACCGCCGTGAACCTACAGGACAGGGCACAGGGCAGGAAGGCTCGTTACTGTGAACCTACAGAACAGGGCAGGAAGGCTCGTTACTGTGAACCTACAGGACAGGGCAGGAAGGCTGGTTACTGTGAACCTACAGGACAGGGCAGGAAGGCTGGTTACCGTGAACCTACAGGACAGGGCAGGAAGGCTGGTTACTGTGAACCTACAGAACAGGGCAGGAAGGCTCGTTACCGTGAACCTACAGGACAGGGCAGGAAGGCTCGTTACTGTGTACCTACAGGACAGGGCAGGAAGGCTGGTTACCGTGAACCTACAGGACAGGACAGGAAGGCTCGTTACTGTGAACCTACAGGACAGGGCAGGAAGGCTCGTTACTGTGAACCTACAGGACAGGGCAGGAAGGCTGGTTACTGTGAACCTACAGGACAGGGCAGGAAGGCTCGTTACTGTGAACCTACAGGACAGGGCAGGAAGGCTGGTTACTGTGAACCTACAGGACAGGGCAGGAAGGCTCGTTACTGTGTACCTACAGGACAGGGCAGGAAGGCTGGTTACCGTGAACCTACAGGACAGGACAGGAAGGCTCGTTACTGTGAACCTACAGGACAGGGCAGGAAGGCTGGTTACTGTGAACCTACAGGACAGGGCAGGAAGGCTCGTTACTGTGAACCTACAGGACAGGGCAGGAAGGCTCGTTACTGTGAACCTACAGGACAGGGCAGGAAGGCTCGTTACCGTGAACCTACAGGACAGGGCAGGAAGGCTCGTTACTGTGAACCTACAGGACAGGGCAGGAAGGCTGGTTACTGTGAACCTACAGGACAGGGCAGGAAGGCTCGTTACTGTGAACCTACAGGACAGGGCAGGAAGGCTCGTTACTGTGAACCTACAGGACAGGGCAGGAAGGCTGGTTACTGTGAACCTACAGGACAGGGCAGGAAGGCTCGTTACTGTGAACCTACAGGACACGGCAGGAAGGCTGGTTACTGTGAACCTACAGGACAGGGCAGGAAGGCTTGTTACTGTGAACCTACAGGACAGGGCAGGAAGGCTCGTTACTGTGAACCTACAGGACAGGACAGGAAGGCTTGTTACTGTGAACCTACAGGACAGGGCAGGAAGGCTGGTTACTGTGAACCTACAGGACAGGGCAGGAAGGCTGGTTACTGTGAACCTACAGGACAGGGCAGGAAGGCTGGTTACTGTGAACCTACAGGACAGGGCAGGAAGGCTCGTTACTGTGAACCTACAGGACAGGACAGGAAGGCTGGTTACTGTGAACCTACAGGACAGGGCAGGAAGGCTGGTTACTGTGAACCTACAGGACAGGGCAGGAAGGCTGGTTACTGTGAACCTACAGGACAGGGCAGGAAGGCTCGTTACTGTGAACCTACAGGACAGGGCAGGAAGGCTGGTTACTGTGAACCTACAGGACAGGGCAGGAAGGCTGGTTACTGTGAACCTACAGGACAGGGCAGGAAGGCTGGTTACTGTGAACCTACAGGACAGGGCAGGAAGGCTCGTTACTGTGAACCTACAGGACAGGGCAGGAAGGCTGGTTACTGTGAACCTACAGGACAGGGCAGGAAGGCTGGTTACTGTGAACCTACAGGACAGGGCAGGAAGGCTCGTTACTGTGAACCTACAGGACAGGGCAGGAAGGCTCGTTACTGTGAACCTACAGGACAGGGCAGGAAGGCTGGTTACTGTGAACCTACAGGACAGGGCAGGAAGGCTGGTTACTGTGAACCTACAGGACAGGACAGGAAGGCTGGTTACTGTGAACCTACAGGACAGGGCAGGAAGGCTGGTTACTGTGAACCTACAGGACAGGGCAGGAAGGCTGGTTACTGTGAACCTACAGGACAGGGCAGGAAGGCTGGTTACTGTGAACCTACAGGACAGGGCAGGAAGGCTGGTTACTGTGAACCTACAGGACAGGGCAGGAAGGCTGGTTACTGTGAACCTACAGGACAGGGCAGGAAGGCTCGTTACTGTGAACCTACAGGACAGGGCAGGAAGGCTCGTTACTGTGAACCTACAGGACAGGGCAGGAAGGCTCGTTACTGTGAACCTACAGGACAGGGCAGGAAGGCTCGTTACTGTGAACCTACAGGACAGGGCAGGAAGGCTCGTTACTGTGAACCTACAGGACAGGGCAGGAAGGCTGGTTACTGTGAACCTACAGGACAGGGCAGGAAGGCTCGTTACTGTGAACCTACAGGACAGGGCAGGAAGGCTCGTTACTGTGAACCTACAGGACAGGGCAGGAAGGCTGGTTACTGTGAACCTACAGGACAGGGCAGGAAGGCTGGTTACTGTGAACCTACAGGACAGGGCAGGAAGGCTGGTTACTGTGAACCTACAGGACAGGGCAGGAAGGCTCGTTACTGTGAACCTACAGGACTGGGCAGGAAGGCTCGTTACTGTGAACCTACAGGACAGGGCAGGAAGGCTCGTTACTGTGAACCTACAGGACAGGGCAGGAAGGCTGGTTACTGTGAACCTACAGGACAGGGCAGGAAGGCTGGTTACTGTGAACCTACAGGACAGGGCAGGAAGGCTGGTTACTGTGAACCTACAGGACAGGGCAGGAAGGCTGGTTACTGTGAACCTACAGGACAGGGCAGGAAGGCTGGTTACTGTGAACCTACAGGACAGGGCAGGAAGGCTCGTTACTGTGAACCTACAGGACTGGGCAGGAAGGCTCGTTACTGTGAACCTACAGGACAGGGCAGGAAGGCTTGTTACTGGGCCATCTTTGGTCTGAATGTGGGGTATGTAGGCTGGCTAGTTGGTTTTGGTAACTCTCCCCTTAAATTATGTTTGTGATATTTAATGTTATAATCAGATGGATCCTTGTTTGTGGAATGTCGTCTTGTCTTAAACTTGGGACTGAATTCATACCATGTCGGAACTCCAAATATTTTAATGAGAGAGAGAGAGAGAGAGAGAGAGAGAGAGAGAGAGAGAGATAGAGAGAGAGATAGAGAGAGAGAGAGAGAGAGAGAGAGAGAGAGAGAGAGAGAGAGAGAGAGAGAGAGAGAGAGAGAGAGAGAGAGAGAGAGAGAGAGAGAGGGAATTCAAGCAATGACCCATGTCTATTTTCAAAAACTTTCACCAGTTCTGCAGCTGGTCCAGACAGGCGTTGGGTGGGCCTCCTATGCAGGCTATCTGCTGCCGACGCTTCCACTCCGGCATCTCCTCTGAGATCAGGTCTGACTGCACGCCGTCTGCCAGGTTCAGCACCTCTGCCAGCTCCCTCACCACTTCCTGTGCGGCAGACCGACCACTTAATAACAACACTTCTAAATGACTCTACTCTTCAATATGATGTTCATTGTAGAGTAAAGTAGAGTAGAGTACAGTAGAGTAGAGTACAGTAGAGTAGATTATAGTAGAGTAGAGTAGAGTAGAGTACAGTAGAGTAGAGTAGAGTACAGTAGAGTACAGGCCTGGGTTGCACCAATTTGGCGTAAGTCATTACTAAATGTAGGCATTTAGTAGTTACTAAACCCCTAGTAGTTACTAGCTAGTTTCAAACTAGTTGTTTACTAATTTCGGTTGCACCACGCCAACCTTCTGCCAATCTTAGCTAGTAATCTTAGCTCTGACGTTTTTTTCCCCCACTTCTGTGGGAAACTTCGCTAGCAACACGAGTAGAGCTTACCGTCGTTACCTCAGCGGAGATAAAGTAAGGTATCTTAGCAACGTAATGTTGCTAGCGAAGTTTCCCACAGAAGTGGGGAAAAAAACGTCAGATCAGATATATAAACGGGTTCTTTTGATAAACCGGATACATTTTGTGAATATATATGGTTACTTTCTCGCCTGAAAACATATTAAAACTTCATAAAATGACATTAACACTTGTAGAGCCAAATTACAGCTTTTAGCCAATTGCGGCCAAAATTGAGGATTTAAAAACGGAGGGTTTTGCTTTGCTCGCTGATTGGCTAATGTCTTCTTAGTAACAGCTAAGTTATAACTTACACCACCCTAGGGGTATGTATACATATTTAGTAGTTACTAAGCTCTACGTCATAACTAGTGTGCTTGGTGCAACCCATTCAAGTTTAGTAGTGACTAAATCTTGATTTAGTAAATACTTATGCTATAACTAGGGTTAGTTAGTACTTAGTAAGAAGTGGTGCAACCGACCCCAGTACAGTAGAGTAGAGTAGAGTACAGTACAGTACAGTAGAGTAGAGTACAGTAGAGTACAGTAGAGTAGAGTAGAGTACAGTACAGTACAGTAGAGTAGAGTAGAGTACAGTACAGTAGAGTAGAGTAGAGTACAGTAGAGTAGAGTAGAGTACAGTACAGTATTGAGCCTTCTTACCCCTCGTTTGTATTTCAGCTCGAAACACATCTTTGAAATTAGCATCTTCTCATGCTCGATCTCTTTCTGGTTAATCCCATTCATTTCATGTTCTAAAACACATTCAAAGGAAAAGAGTTATGTTTATACTGTATTACACCGTTTACACCGGTTTTTTCGGGGAAAAAAACGGTGTAAAAAAAGCTTAAACACAAATCTTAAAAATAATAATGATTCAGATTGACTCACCTCTGTTCTTTAGGGTATTCAGCTTAAAGTCATGCTCATCCTGAAGGTCCTCTAGAGATTTGATGTAATGATCTGTCTCCTAGAGAGAGGGAGGTCAAAGTTATGGGTTTGCATGATACACCAATCCATGGTGGCCAACATGAGGGATGACTGGGCCAGGCTGCCTACACTCATAAACAGGCAGACATTTATGGAAAAGATAACTCACCTGAACCTTGTTCTTCATCCCTTTCACTTTGATTTCAAGCTTTTGTTTCTCCACAACCATGTTAGGCTGTTCGCTTTCTCTATCGGTCTGAAAAGACATAGAGCATTTAATTAGAACCCCTCCACAGTCCAGGGTTCCCACACCTTCTGAAACATCAAATTCAAGCATCTTTCAAGGACTTTCAACAAGACTCAATTCCCTCAAATCCAAGGACCCAACACAGCATAGTTCTGAGACAGATCTACCGGTAGATGAGAATTTATATAATAGGAACTATCCGCTCACAGAAAACAATTAAAAAGACAGGCTTGAATGTGTGAACACTAGATGGTCTCTTGCCTTCTCTACCACAGCACAGCAAAACAATTTATTGTGTGAAATATGTGTTAAGTTAAGCAATACAGAGACTTATTTACTAGTTGACGAGCTAAGTAAAACATTTTTGATATATATTGATTTTTTTAGAAAGAGAGAGAGAGGGGAATTCAAGCACTTTGACCCATGTCTATTTTTCAAAAAACTTTTAAGACCTTGATTTTTTTTCTCTCAAATTCACAAACTTTCAAGGACCCGTGGGAACCCTGACAGTCAAGCCAACAGAAATTGAGAGTAATGGCTGACATGGATGCAAACGTGTGGTGGTGATCAATGAATTAGCCTAGTTAAAAAAGAGAATTGAGGGGCTGTACCTCGATACTTTTGGCATTGGCCAGGATCTTCAGTTCCTCCTTCAGGTTTCTGGATATGATCATCGCCATGTGAACGGGATCCTCCTGGAACCGGTCCTGTAAAAGGGTGTGGTCAAATACTCAACATCAACCATGGGATGTTCATGTCTTTACCAGAGATGCAATATGGATAAAGTACCTTCACCAAGGTCACCGAGGTCATCAATGGACCTATCGCTAAGCCGCGCCCCCTTTGAAAACTCGGACAAACAAACTACGCTTCACTGACAGTGACTGAATGACGTTCAAAAACGTACAATGGCGGGAGTTGGCAAATTTCTGATTTCTGACTTACCACAGCAAGTAATAGACATGTTTTTTAAAGATTTGATTTGATTTGAAAGATGACAAGAATATTTTGTCTAGAAGCTTTTCACCATCAGATATTAGCGAGTTGTTTGTCCGAGTTTTCTGCCTGTAGTGACTTTTGCTGTGATATGATTGGACAATTTCTATTTTGGGGCGTGGCTTAGCGATAGGTCCATTAACACTCTAAATTGCCCAAGCGGCACCAGAACATCCAACTGTAGATTGTTCTAGCAGTTAGGTGCACTATAACTACTGCTTGGTTGCACACACCCCTGGTCAATGTGAATCAATTACCCTTTGAGCTACTACTGTTTACAAATACAACCTTGCACAAACCATATTTTTCTATGTATGCATCTGTACATACCATACTGTACATAGCTACCTTAACTGTACATAGCTCATACAGTGGGGAAAATAAGTATTTCACCCCCTGCTGATTTTGTGAGTTTACCCCCTTACAAAGAAATGAATCGTCTATAATTGTAATGGTAGGTTCATTTTAACAGTAAGAGACAGAATATAAAAAGAAAATCCCAGAAAATCATATTATATGAATTTGAAAAAGTATTTGTGTTTTATTGAGTAAAATAAGTATTTCACCCCCTAGCAAAACATAACTCAGTACTTGGTGGAGAAACCCTTGTTGGCAAGCACAGCGGTCAGACGTTTCTTGTAGTTGGTCACTAAGTTTGTGCAGATCCCAATAGGGATTTTGGCCCAATCCTTTTTGCAGATCCTCTCCAAATCTTTAAGGTTTGGAGGTCGAAGCTTCAGCTCCTCCACACATTTTCTATGGGATTAAGGTCCTGAGACTGACTAGGCCACTCCATGACCTTAATGTGCTTCTTCTTGAGCCACTCCGTTGTTGCCTTAGCCGTATGTTTTGAGTCATTGTCTTGCTGGAACACCCACCCACGAGTCCACGACCCATTTCCAGTGTCCTGGCTGAGCGAAGGAGGTTCTCACCCAAGATTTCACGGTACATGGCCCCGTTCATCCTCCCCTCGATGCGGTGAAGTCGTCCTGTCCCCTTAGAAGAGAAACAGCCCCAAAGCATAATGTTTCCACCGCCATGCTTGACGGTGGGGATGGTGCTCTTGGGGTCAGTATTTTCCCTCCTCCAAACACGGCGAGTCGAGTTGATGCCAAAGAGCTTGATTTTGGTCTCATCTGACCACAGCACCTTCTCCCAAGCCTCCTCTGAATCATCCAGGTGCTCATTGGCAAACTTCAGACGGGCCTGTACATGGGCCTTCTTGAGCAGGGGGACCTTGCGGGCGCTACAGGATTTCAATACATTACGGCGTAGTGTGTTACCAATGGTCATCTTGGTGACTGTGGTCCCAGCTGCCTTGAGATCATGTTGTGGATTTAATGGATTCTTAGTAGATTTAGCAGTAATATAAAATCACAAAGAGCTTAAATCAGTTGGCTCAAATGAAGCCTTTTATTAAGCAACGTACATGTGATCAGAGAGAAAGCAAAAGTAAAAAAATCCCCCGCCCACATATTTCCCCCGCGGGACACATATTTCTAGAAGTTTCCTTGGTCATGAGATCACTATTCTTGCGCACCAATCATATCATACAAATCTGTGCCACAGGTTATTGCGAAAAGTTATTGGCACTGTCCACAGGCAGAACTGTTAACTGCGCCACAGAATTGGCAGCTCTGTCCAGGAAGGAAAAGGGGGGAATTAACCAGCTCTAATAACGGGTTATGTAATTAAAGTTCCCGACAGCAGTGTCTGTCTCTGTTGAGACACGTAGACCTACCTGGAGGTTTCTCTTGATCTTGCGGATGTTGTGCTGAAGCAGGAAGTTGTTCTCCAGGGAGAAGCGGCTGTGTTGGTCGTCAAGCTGGGCCAGGAGCTCATGGAAACGTACGGTTGCTAGGGAGTCCTGAACAGCCACATTATCCCTGCAAATGTGTTTGAGTGACAGGTATCAAGATGAGACGGGGGAGGTTGGGTGGAGGTAACCCCTAAATTACACCGCAAGCGTCAACCTCAGCAGTGTGAGTTTTCATTTCGGCGCACACGTTAACGGGTTAGAGCAGCTGTACAACGCAGGTGAGACGCGTGTCTCGTGCTGGCTGCCGCGACATGCCATCCAGAGATTCGGGCTCTCGCCTATTTATTCCGCGCGCCACACGCCTGAAAATGATCTGTTGACCAGCAACATACACTACAGTTTCAATGTCTACATCTGTAAATATGTAGATTTTTTAAATCAACACTTCATGCATGGGAAGAAGTTGCTTCAGCTGTTAATGCAGAAGGTTGTATGTAAAATGTTTTATTTATTTGTGATGCAGGAAATGTGGTCTTTCACCTCAGATAAGTAACGTATGTAATGTTTGAGCGATTAGCTGCTGTGTCTTCATTTAGAGAGGCTATACATGTTATTTCTTACTGTAGCGTACTGTGATCTATTTCTAATATACTTGTAAAAAAAAATCACCGTCATAACCGAAAGGTGAGATTGACCCACTCTTTCTATCGCTCAACATCCCCCACACAACTGAACGTTTCACTTTCTGTTCACATGTAAACGAATCTCCCCATCTAAGCCAAAGTGTATTATTAGGCCTAGTAGTAGTATTTTCTTCTTTTTTTTTTTCTATTTTTTTTTTTTACAATTGAGCGCACACTTCTCTGTCTAAACTCAATATAAATGAAGTGAAATTAAACATTATATTATTATTATTGCAGTGTGAAAGACGGAACAGAAAGAGCCGCAGGACTTCAGCCACGCACACGCACTGCTGAGGTTGACGCTTGCGGTGTAATTTAGGGGTTATGCATTGATTGCACAATCCTGTATGCTACAACTTCTTCTCTGTTCAACTTCAAAACAAAGGTTAAAAACTGGCTCATGTGTCCTGGGGTGGTCCAGTGGTCTAGCACCACGGCCCACAGTGGCCTACACATGCCCCATGTCTGCATGGGTTTGAATCCGGCCCATGCCCTGCTGACATACTGTTTCTTCCTAACTTCTTTCTCTACTGTTCCTGTCCAAAAAGAACTGAGGAAATGAGAGTGGGACTTCCCCAAAAATAAAGCTTTAAAAAAATAAACGTCTGAACATTTTGATTGGTTGGTGACTTGTTCCCAGTTTCACCAGCTGCTGTCAGAAATAAGCTTAAGAAAATAATCAATTGCCTTAAGAGGACCACAAAGGAAATCAGACAATGGTCAAGGACTTAGAGTTGAATACTACAACTGTATTGTCATCGCAGAGTACAAGTACTATACAACGAAATGCAGTTTAGCATCTAACCAAAAGTGCAAATAGTGACATATGATTGTGTTACATATATCACTGTGTGTGTAATGTAATGTGTAATATATTGTATATTACACATTACATAATGTATTACTTTACATAATGTAATGTGTAAAATATTGGATATTATTGTGTAATATCTGCAATGACTCAACTCAACTCAACTAAACTAACGTGTATTTCTGAGATAAGCTTTTCAAATGTAGCTCCTCCGCACACAAATAAAAAGTTATTATTATTATTATTATTGAACGCCTGATCACATCCCTGGTACACAAAACATATAAATATAAACACCAACACTTTAATTACTACTTGGTATTACAACAAATCTCCTTTTCATAAGCTGTGATTTCAGAAACAACTAGCATCTGTGAAATCATAAATCAGAAGGACATATTTCAGATTAATATCCAGTGACAGTCCACCCCTTCTGCCAGAGGGATGACTTGGTTTGACTATTCTCCGTGTCATGATGACACGATAAACAAATCAAAGCTTACCAGTCGATGCTCTCAATCCATTTGCTGAGGTACTGGCGGATGTCCATGGGGAAGGAGTCATCGTACAGCTGGTCCACCTGTTCCAGGTACTTACAGTCCAGGACTTGTAGCTGGCACCACTGGGCCATCTGGAGACCAAGGAGTCAACTGAGATTAGAAAGGGACCCAGAGCACAGCATGGTTAATGAATGAATGAATGAATGAATGAATGAATTAATGGTCTTTATTGTCATTAATATAGTACAGGTACCATACAACGACATTTGGGAGGGGTGGCTCCCCTGGTGCTAGGAAGAAAATACTAAGAACAAGAAGGGAAAAGAGCTGGTTTACATAAATAAAGGCTATGTACACTATCCACTATACTATACTATACAAATAAAACACTGTGCTGTACTCTATGCTATGCTATAAATATCCTAACATTTCCTATCTCTGAACCTTATGTACACGAGGGTTGTCACACAGTAGACTTGTGTTACTACAATGTTTAGTTGGCCACACAGCCCCACTTCTCCTTCACCCTTCACCCTGAAAGGACACTAACTAACAGTAACAATCTTACCTTTTACTTTGACGAAGTCACAACAAAGCCGTCTGGACACGTAGGTTATAATAACTCTATGAAGTCTGTAATGATGTCTCCTCCCTGCAGCTCCCTGAGTCTCTCTGGCAGCACAGTTCAGACACACACACACCTAGAAAGATCATAATAAACAGCAGTAATAATACGGATATCGGTCTTATCCAACCAGAGCTTAGTATTCACCAGGAATACCCGCCCCCTTTTGTGATGACCAATCAGGATGGAGAGGGTCGAGCTGTTCTGACAGTGAAGCGCCCTCCCCAACCTTCTCGTCCGGTAAAGATCCTTACATGGGAATACTATCGGACACTGAGATTAATCCTTCTCTACGTTTTCTTAGCAGTTTGGTCGAGAACAAGCTATTACCAAAAGACTATCTCAAACCAAATGACATATTCTCAACAGCCGCTTTAGAAACTACAGGGGGGGAGGGTAAGAGTCGACGGAAGAGCCAAATGTTGCCCACGTGTTTTCAGAGAAACTGAAAGTGGCGCTTTTCAGTTTCACATACGTCACAGTTATGGAAGCATATAGCTGACTTAATTCAAATGCTAATGCAATATGAGATTGCAATTGCATGTTCCACTTTTGCATGCATTCTTTCAGACAATATTCAAATTCAAATGCAATTCTAATGATTTGCATTTTCATTTTCATGTACCTGATGTGCACATTCGCTGTCAATATTAAAATTATAATGCAAAGCCATTTGACATTTAATTTCCAAAGTCATGCGCTGCTTTGTAGCTGACAAAATTCAAAAGTTCATTCTAATGTGCAAATGACTTTGCAATCCCAAAATAGCATATTCATTTGCCACTTTTGCCTGCGTTATTTGATATTCAAATTGTAATGCAATAATGTGATTCGCAATTGCATTTACATGTTCTGGGAAACACATCCGCTTTAAGCAAGCTAAAAGACATGAGGTCAGTGTCTCATCTGGTTCACCAGTGGTTCATCAGAAGAACCACTACAATTTCATTGTATAGGCAACTGTACAAGGACAATAAAGTCTATTCTATTCTATATTCTATACGCATTGTTCGTTATTTTTCTGGTTTAGATCGCTTATGGATTATTTTTGTATGTCGCCAAGTTTGATTGTTCTATTCAATAAATGCTCTAAAACGTACTTTTCATCTCAGCGGATTGTTTGGCGCATCATACAATTACCAGCCAGACCCTGGTTGCGTCTCTCAGCGACTTTTTACTTTGGGCTCTATCTATCTATCTATCTATCTATCTATCTATCTATCTATCTATCTCGCTACAGGTGTCATATAACCCTAACCCATATCCTGTCATATAAAAGTACCTTATTGAATCTCCAGGTAATGTAGGCTATTTCTGACATCAGTCACTTTTGCTGTCGTTAAGATACTTTATTTTTCTGTTTTGGTAGTCTGTCCAATGTGACACTTGCCCTCCTCCACCGGCCCTAGTTTTGGATCTAGCTTGCTGTTAATTATTTTCATGATAACTCGTAGCTAGCCAGCTATAACATCTTCATATACACCATACAGGCTAAATACTGATTAACAGTAGGCACTGATTAACAGTAGGCAAATGCCCATTGAACAGATTTATTTATTATCCTATCTTAAGAAAACGAATGTAACACTCTCATCTGGGGATTTACACGGCAAATCAAATCAAAGATCGACAAATCCCTGATGACAGGGAGATGACATATGACTGCTCTGATGAATCAACCCCTATTTCATTAATTTTCTCTATATAACGACGTCGATCATTGATCGGCAACGACACTATATAATAGTTTGCCTAACTGGCCATCGGATTTGGGCTCCTAATATCTACAAAGCACTACGGTTTTCTTATTTTATCGGATTAAAGGAGCAAAGACCAGAAATTTCCATTGACCGCCAGTCAAACTTCTACTCTTCTATCACCCAAAAAGGGGCGTGGACATTACGGGAGAGCAAAGTACCCGGATGCGTTTGAATTGCATAGAGAGTTTGAATTTTGTCCGCTACAAAGCGGATGTGTTTCCTAGAACATGTAAATGCAATTGCGTATCACATTATTGCATTACAATTTGAATATTGCATTAAAATGAATATGCTATTTTGGGATTGCATAGTCATTTGCACATTAGAATGAACTTTTGAATTTTGTCAGTTACAAAGCAGCGCATGACTTTGGAAATTAAATGTCAAATGGCTTTGCATTATGATTTTAATATTGACAGTGAATGTGCACATCGGGTACATGAAAATGAAAATGCAAATCATTAGAATTGCATTTGAATTTGAATATTGTCTGAAAGAATGCATGCAAAAGAGGAACATGCAATTGCAATCTCATATTGCATTAGCATTTGAATTAGGTCAGCTATATGCTTCCATAGACTTCTCTCTCTCTTCTGCTCTTCTTATTAGTGTCTAGGGCCTATTCCTGAATACAGTTACTTAAGTCATGTTCATAGCTTCACTATGCTATGAGCCTTCTGATACAGATTCAGACCATGAGTTTATTCATGCTGTTGATCCTGAAGGTGCTGAGACAATAAAAGTAAATGGCCAAAAGGCACGAGGCTTTTTAAAAACAGCTAAAGACTGTCCTGTATAGACAGGTTTTAACCCTAACCCAAACGCCTGTCTTTCTGTGTCCTGTTGATATTGTTGTACACTTGTTGTTTGTTACTTGTTCTTATTTTCACTTGTTTGCCTATTTTAACCTGCTATGACTTTTGCTCTTTAATTATGTTCTTGTATATGTAAAGCACCTTGTGACCCCTGGTCTGGGATAGGTGCTATAGAAATACATTTTACTTACTTACTTACTTACTTACTTACTAGATACAGGAAGTAGTAGACATTTCATTGGAGAAAATCTGTATAAGAGAGTATTGTCCAAAAGAACAGAACTGAAACCAACCAAGAATCGATTCTATGACTACTCCACTGAAAAGTGCAGGTTAATTTGAGGTAGAATTGAGATAAAAGATGACAAATATGCGATAGAAGGAAATGTTATGATTGCTGGCGAGGAGAACATGCTTTGCATTAAAGATCCTGAATGCTGGGTACATGTGAACACAGTAGGGCAGACAGAGTGATCCAGCAATTTAGCAAACGAATACCCATCGCTTTGTAAAGGTCAAGGTCATAAATATATGATTATATATTGTTTTTACTAGGCTAGGTAAACAGCTATGTGTTTTTATTCTAGCTGCCATTTTAACAAAGATGTGTGTTTGTTTTTCAAAAATTGTAAGTTCAATTTTAATTTTATTTAACCTTTATTTATACAGGGGGAACACACTGAGACCAAGCTGCACCTTGTCCACAATGTTAATACAATGTTAAAACAACACGTAAAAAATACAACACAGTAAAAGTAAAAACAGCCCAAGTCCTCTATGCAAGGTTCCCACGGGTCCTTGAAATCATTGAAGGTTTGTGAATTTGAGAAAAAAAAGAATCAAGGTCTTAAAGGTTTTTGAAAATAGACATGGGTCATTGAAAGTGCTTGAATTCCCCCCCCCTCTCTCTCTCTCTCTCTCTCTCTCTCTCTCTCTCTCTCTCTCTCTCTCTCTCTCTCTCTCTCTCTCTCTCTCTCTCTCTCTCTCTCTCTCTCTCTCTCTGTCTGTATTGCTTAACTTTACACATATTTCCCATTTTGCTGTGCTGTGGTAGAGAAGGCTAGAGACTCTTGTTGTCTGTGAGCGGATAGTTCCTATTATATAAATTCTCATCTAGATCTGAGAGAGAGCCCGACAGCGACAAGCTTTATTGTAGCAGGCTTCTATCTATTTACTACGGAGCCCCTCTGGGGTCACCTAGGAGAAAGGAAAAAAAAGAAGAGTAAACTGTGCGCACAGTTTAGTAAAATCCCTCCGCAAATCCCTCCGCACCTGACGTAAACTGCAAGGTTCAGAAATAGTTTTAGCATAGAGAGTACCATTTTCACCCACAAGAGCGCAGCGTCTAACCATTTATGGAGGCCTACATCGAAACATCAGATGATAGTGCAGCAGATTAATGAAATAATCGTTCGCTTGGTGATACAAGCACCAAATTTGGCACACAAGTGCTTTGGAACCTACTCTCTCAGAAAAGTACGGTTTCCACTTGAAAAAACAAAATGGCCACCATTTTTCAAGATGGCCGCCATTCGAAATGGATTCAAACAGCGTTTTTGACTGAATAATCCTATTTTGATGGCCTATACATTGAAATATATGTTTTTGAGTGTGAGAAATCCAATTCTGCATTTAGAATATCAAAATTATTGAATATTATGGTGATAAAATGGGAATTAAACTAAAAACACTCTCTTGGTGTTGTTTCCGATACGCAAAATACACATATTGCATTTAAGCAGTGCTACAAATTTATTTTATTTTATCATTTCAAAAAGGACACAAAATAACCAGAATGATTGAGCAATTTCCTAAAAGATGCATTAAAGACATTAGTTTCACTTTTGGCTATTGGACCTGTAAGCTACTTGTAGGTAAGGCCACGTAGAGGCTGTCTTTGTCTTTTTTTTTGTATTTTGTATTATTATTATTTTTAATTTATTTATTTTTTTTATTTTTTATTTATACTGTAGTTAGCGGAAACACAGAAAACATGTCCAAGCATAGGCTGCATTGTACAATTCTGAGCAAAACATGGCTGGCAATCATGGCTGTTTCTTCTTTTAGTCCTCACATTCACAGGCACACAACTGGGTACACTTCAGGCCGAATCGATAACATTTGCATCGTCCTCTGCATTCAGTCTTGCAGCCGCATTTCGTCAACTGCTCACACGTCTGAACAATCAGTGGAAGGGTTGTCCAGACCACTTGCCAGACCTCACCATCTTTTTTCCAGCCCCAGTTGGCAGGGCTTTCAATTTGCATTTTGCACACTGTTGCCTGGCCCCATATGCAGGCAGCTTGGAAGGCAGACCGTTTCACATGCTGAACGAGGGATGCGCTTGTCGGTGGAATGGCATCATAAGACCTTTGCTTCCGCGCAAATAATTCTAGTCTTGCCTCATCAACCTTGCCTGTAGTGCTCTGCTTGTCATAAATGGTGATGACAAACTTCTCAAGGATGTTGATGTCTGAATTTTCTATGATAGGTGGGTACTGACTGAGCTTTTTGAAGACAGGGCTCACTTCAGGGCAAACCTCCCATGCTTGCCATGCCGTTTTTTTGCCTTTGCCACGAAAAGCTGACACAACATCACAGCCAGTGAAGGCGTGAAAGAACAGCATGCCACTGGATTTCTCTGGGCCAAGAGAAAGCACCATGTCATGGATAGGCAACCACTTAATGGACTGACCTTGGCCAAATTCTACCCAAAGCCTTACTAAGCCTGCATCCTGAAGAGTCGCAAAAACATTGACTGCAACAACAAGAATATCTGTGTCGCATGCCTTGATCAACACAGACTTCATCTGTTGCTTGGCTGCATGAAGAGTATGTATGAAGATTCTGGAGTCAGCTTCCTCATGGTTACATGGACTTAAGCCTTCAAGGCTGATGGGCTTGTTTGATAGAGCCTGCTCCCCTTTGGTCACAACTATGACATTGTTGGGACACAGGGTCACTATCT
The DNA here is from genome assembly GCF_963989245.1 of Nansenia antarctica. Classification (NCBI taxonomy): domain Eukaryota; kingdom Metazoa; phylum Chordata; class Actinopteri; order Argentiniformes; family Microstomatidae; genus Nansenia; species Nansenia antarctica. The sequence goes on from NC_137688.1 coordinate 85,175,527, forward strand.
TGTCGGCTAGGAACATGAAGAGCTCAGTCTTGTTGTTGCTGTCTCGCAGGAAGCTTTTCCAGTTGGGTGGCAGTTTGTTTTTGTCTGTCACTCTTCGTCGACCTCCCATACCTCTGTTTGACCTAGTTTCAGCCTTCAGGCTTGAAGTCCAGTAGACATCAAAAATGATATCTGTTCGCTCATACTTTGATGAGTAGGTCTGGATTTTTGGAACTACATCCTGGACAGCATATTCCTCAAAGGTCTTTGATGTCGTAGGAGACAATGAATGCACAAGAGAGGAACCATCAATGATAAAGGCATCACATTCTGGTTGTTTGTCAGGAGGAGAAATGGTAGCTTCCAGAATTTTTGAAAGCTGAGACTTCTGGCCAGAGTGGAGTTTCCCTGTGTCACTCAGTGCAGCAGGGAAAGGTTGATTCTCATGCTTAAAGAACTCAAGCAAGTCACACTCTCGTGATTGGCACGATATAAAAAGCTGCGAGAACAGACGACAGTCATCTTTGAGTACCTGCTTCTTCATGTCACTGGAAGCTGCAGCTGCCTCTTGGCGAAAGAAGTCGGCTTTGTTCTTTTTAATGGGCTTATAGAAGGAACCCTCATCCCCCAGACCATTGAAAAAGTCTCTGAAGGCAGCTTGACCTTTCTCAAAGTGAGTTCTTACAAGCTCAGCAGCACTGGGATGTGCGATGGTTTTTGTGTCCAATGTGAGCAGATCTTTGGACTCTTCCTGGAAAGGATTGCCCAGATCCTTCATCACATCAAACAACTTTTGGACCTTGTCAGTGAAGGACTTCTGAGAATGACTGGTCTGCTCATGATGCCTGACATCTTTGTTTGCTTCTTTGACTTGAGATGCCAACTCATACTGGTTGACTAACTGGCTAACTTCTGGTCCAGACACCATCCACCGCCTCAGTGCAGATGGATCCTCTGTAAGGCCAATGGCACCACCATCACCTTTAACAACTGCATTGGCCTGCTCGTGAGCTTGGTCAATGGGTAAGCCTGAGAACTCCCTGTGAGTCTTGTGGACCACAAACTTTCCAAGCTGAAATTCATGGAAAACCTGAGGATGAGTTTGCTCCAAAGACGCCATGTCTCTGAGGTGGATGGGGAGCCATCGATCATAGTTCACATTGTTGTTTGCAAAGAAGAATGGAATTAGAGCAGACAGTGCTTGACAATACAAGTTGAAGTTAGCTTCTCTGAAAGATCTGACCAAAGAGAAAACCACCAATTCCATTGACAACACAAGCTCCCAGAATTGAAACTGGGGGCTCTCCTCCCTGCGTTTCTCACACCAGTCACTGAAATTCAGGGCTCCTTCATTCTCCTCTGCACAATGGTACTCATATGCTTCCTTTCGGAGCATGTAGAGACAGCATGCTGTAACTTGGTGCATTAGGCGTGTTCTTGTGACACTTGAGGCAGAAAGAAAGGAGTCAGCTTTTCCAGAAGAAGCTACCCCAGCCTCCACAAGAGCACCTGTCCACCCACTACTCTGAAGCAGGGTCCCCAGTGATCTGAATGCAGCCATCTCTATGTGGAGTCCACCAAACATTACAACAAATTTGTCCTCGCCATAGGCTACAGGTCAGGCCAGTGCCACTGGACTTGTTTGGCAAGAGCATAAATAGGCTGGTCTGCAGTTATCACGGGAACCTGGTTTGGGTTGAGGTGTGCAATAGCATCCCTGACTTTGTTCATGGAATGCCTCACTGTGGCAACAGAATGTGCCTCATCACGAAGAAGGGGCAAGAGTGAGGTAATGCCCACTTCAAATTCAAGACCTCGCTTCTTCTCTGCATGGTGGACTGAACCCCATGGTGAGTTTCACAGCAGTGATGTCGACAGATGGTTGACCACATCATCTCAATTAATGGTGATGAATGCTGCCCTTCAATTTAATGCAATATCTGTGATCAGACAGCTTCCAAAAACACTTATTTTGAGTTACGTAATAGCCACCATCTTGAAAACTGGCGGCCATATTGGAATTTAATTGACACAATTGAGTTCCAGTAAGGATACATTCATGTTGATGTTTGGACCATTAACCCATTTCTGTTCATTCAAGTTCTACTCCAAAAAACGTTATTTTGCATCTGATGAAGCGGCCATCTTGAAAAGTGGCAGCCATCTTGGATTTTCAGCTGGAAACCGTACTTTTCTTAGAAAGTACATCCTGGACATCATTTGTGCCCAATTTGGTGCTTGTATCACCAAGTGAACGATTCTTATGAAATATTGATTTAATCTGCTGCACTATGACAGTCATGGCCTGCACAGCTGAAATCAATTCACTAATCACCCAGCAGGCAGCTCACCTGTTCTATATCGTGGAGCTCCGCCCCATAGGGGAGCTCTGCTCCTATTGGTTTACCCGCTACCTAAAGTAGCCAATGACTGAATTTTCAATGTCTGCGCCCGCCTGGGGTGCTATATAAAGGGGCGTCCTTCGCTCCCTCATTCTCCCAAAAAGTTCAGCACGGGTTGAATCTGAAGACTGAGAAGGACGACTACTAGACTGGAGGACCCGCCAGCCTTTCCCTTCGAGATGGATCGTCCGCCGCCGATAAAGAAGTTTTTCCGGGACTCCTGCCGCTGCCGCTCCCTTTAGTCTGCAGTCCCACAGTGGAGGATTCAGTTCAACAAACACACTGTGGTTTTTAGTTTATAGTCTAAAGAGATCCAGGAGTTCAGAGACGACTCCAAAACCTTTCAACAACGCACGGAAAAAGACATTAAAACAATTATGGACCAAACAGCAGATCTGCGTGAGGACGTGGAGAAAACAGGAACACGTGTGGATTGTTTGGAGACACGGGTGAAGCAGCTGAAGCAGACAAAGGATCGAATTGATGAGCTTTCAGATCAGGTGGATTATTTAGAAAATAAATCCAGACAGAACAATATGTGTATATATAATGTCAAGGAAACAAACGGAGCCAGCAATATGAGAGTTTCTAAAAAAGCTAATTGCAGAGACTCTGGAGGTGCCAGGTGATATCAATTTAATCAGAGCGCACCGCATGGGCAACCAACAAACACTCCACTCGACCGCGGCACATGTTCGGCAGGTTCATACAGTCAGCATCCCACTTTCCCCAAATTCACGTTGTTGTAACTGGTAAGTAGACTAATGTTATATAACCTACATACATTACACGTATTTACATTCATCCAGGATTCTATTACTGTAACCGAATACCGAAATCTGAAGCAAGCCTACACTGACATGTTAGCAGTGTTGATAGCCTAGCCTAGGATAATGTTAGCCGACGGCCTGCCAACGCTTAGCTGTAGCCTACGGTACTGTATGTCATATCTAAGCCCGACGGTATATAGATATGACATACAGTTTCTAAATCATAGAGTAACGAGTAGCTAGTGGTAGACTGTCATTGATTTATGAGTCTAAACTTTGAGTGAAAATGGCTATCCGACATGCTGCCATTCCGACATGCTGCTTCCCAGTGTATTATTTCATTCTCATGCATTACTACGCTTTTATTAATAATGCAATGTTAGCTATTTTTGTACAAGTGCATTGATTTTCCTTCTTTTCTGCAATTGCATTCAACCTGTGGTAGGCTATGCAACCTGAGTGTTGTGATCAAAATAGAGCAATGGAATGATATTCCTCATGTGATAATTAGCGCTGATCTTGGTGAATAGGGCGGGTTTGGCAATGATGTTCATTTGCATGCGTGTGTGAGATCTGGCCAATATGCGTGCGTAATTGCAGCGTGCGTAATTGCAGTGTTGTTTTCCACATCTCGGCGAGATAGTTTTCTCAGACAAGGAAATAGAAATAAAAACAACGATTCAAAGTTAAAGGCGTACATATGTAGAGATGGAAACTAAAGCTGTCAGTCACTGAACGACACACTGAATAACAGGGGCCGGATTCACCAAGCGTTTTTAAGAACAAATTTGTTCTTAAGAACAACATTTATTCTTAAGACAAAACTTAAGAAGATTTGGTATTCCAGAAGAAAATCTTATCTTAACTTTAGTTTTTTCTTAACTTTCTTCTTAAGATTTTTCCTAAGATAGAACTTAAGAACAAATGAGATTCTCCAAAACAAAGTTCTTAGATTTCTTCTCAAATGTCTTATTAACTTTAAGAGAAGCTCTCACCTGTCTTAAAGCAGCTAAAGTGAAAGGTACGTCTTACTTGAACAATTTTGTATTGCATTTATTTGATTTTATTAATATTTAGTTTAGCCCTAGACAATGTGTTAATTCAAGTTGGTCAGAGTACTTTTGTGTGAATGTTTTGTGTGAATGTGTGAATGTCTATCACATGTTTGTATGTTTGAGATATAACTGAAATGGGCCTTTCAGCCTGTGTCACATGTAGGCCTATTCCTAGATTACACCACAATGTACTCAGAAAGTAAATCAAGGAGGCAGTTGTTGTATTTGATGTATACTACTTAATTAATCATTATGAACATGTTATTTAAGTAGGCCAAGTAACTGAAACAATGTCCTTACTATTATTTATTTTATATTCACATTTTAGATGGAAGTTCAAAAGAGAGAGAGAGAGAGAGAGACACACAGGTGTAAAAATCACAGTTCAAAATCTAAGAACTTCTTAAGTGAGAAAACTAAGAAGTTCTTAAGACATGGAAAAAAATGGTGAATAGCGTTTAAGAACATTCTTAGGAACATCTTATCTTTTTTCTTAAGAATTGTCTTAAGAATTATCTTAAGAACACTTTGGTGAATCCGGCCCCAGAACTGCAAAGCAGCCCTCACCACGGCGGGTGCTGAAAGACAGCGCCGCGCGCTTGGACGCGCGCACACACACACACACACACACACACACACACACACACACACACACACACACACACACACACACACACACACACACACACACACACACACACACTTGTCGGAATAGCGGCACTCTTGAAAAAAAAGGTGCAGTGCCACCAGTCCGACACCTAGTCGGAAAGGCGGAACGTTAACCCGAAACTTTGCAGTATCGCCATTCCGACCGTTAGAGGTCTATGTCGGAGTATGGCGAGCACCTCCCGCTATGGTTATACCTAAGTACAGGCTTATTTGCATTCACTCAGGATATTCAAACGTTCCAATTAGAACATTGAGTGTTAGGTTGTTGAACAATTGTCTGGCTAGCTACCAGCTCCCAAGCAGCAACGTTTCTAGATGAGATTTTGAAATTCTGTAGACATTTTTACCAATATATTGCATTAGGCTACACAGATGTTTATTTCATGTAGGCTACTTAGACTGGGCTAGATATTTTTGGATAAATTAAGATTACTTTAGTTATGCATATAGGGAGAAAATAGAATAATATAATTGAGTGGAATTGAATTTAGTGTTGCTAGGATTATAAATCAATGTTAAAATAACTGATGATCACTTAACTGTACCTTTTGCATGGTTACTTATGCAGTTGTCTGTTTTTCCTCCCCAGAAATTGATTCCCAGCGAACTTGTGCCAGTAGCCTTCCGCTCTGTAAGTCAGAAGTGTGTTTCTTTGATTCTTCCTCTCATCTCATCCATCTTAGCTGATGCCTCCCTACCCCTCACCATTTGTCTTTCCCTCTGTTTATTCACTTTTCACTACTGTTCAGTTTTGTAACTCAGAAATCTACAGTAGGCTATTACTGTAGGTATTCAAATACATTGTTGAGGTCAGGAGAGGTCTGAGTCCATCTACAGCTAGTGATGATGCCATACCTTTTTTTAGTCACTGAATTGTATTCTTTGATAGAATGGATGAGTTGGATAAAGAGTGGATCACCTTTTTAATTTACATACAGCAGCTTTACATACAGCAGCTCTCACAGCCTGCTCTACCCTCTCACAGCCTCCTCTACCCTCTCACAGCCTCCTCTACCCTCTCACAGCCTCCTCTACCCTCTCACAGCCTCCTCTACCCTCTCACAGCCTGCTCTACCCTCTCACAGCCTCCTCTACCCTCTCACAGCCTCCTCTACCCTCTCACAGTCTCCTCTACCCGCTCACAGCCTCCTCTACCCTCTCACAGCCTCCTCTACCCTCTCACAACCTCCTCTACCCTCTCACAGCCTCCTCTACCCTCTCACAACCTCCTCTACCCTCTCACAACCCCCTCTACCCTCTCACAGCCTCCTCTACTCTCTCACAGCCTCCTCTACCCTCTCACAGCCTCCTCTACCCTCTCACAGCCTCCTCTACCCTCTCACAACCTCCTTTACCCTCTCACAGTCTCCTCTACCCTCTCACAGCCTCCTCTACCCTCTCACAGCCTCCTCTACCCTCTCACAACCTCCTCTACCCTCTCACAGCCTCCTCTACCCTCTCACAACCTCCTCTACCCTCTCACAACCTCCTCTACCCTCTCACAGCCTCCTCTACCCTCTCACAACCTCCTCTACCCTCTCACAGCCTCCTCTACCCTCTCAGTCTCCTCTACCCTCTCACAGTCTCCTCTACCCTCTCACAGTCTCCTCTACCCTCTCACAGTCTCCTCTACCCTCTCACAACCTCCTCTACCCTCTCACAGCCTCCTCTACCCTCTCACAGCCTCCTCTACCCTCTCACAGCCTCCTCTACCCTCTCACAGCCTCCTCTTCCCTCTCACAGTCTCCTCTACCCTCTCACAGTCTCCTCTACCCTCTCACAGCCTCCTCTACCCTCTCACAGCCTCCTCTACCCTCTCACAGCCTCCTCTACCCTCTCACAACCTCCTCTACCCTCTCACAGTCTCCTCTACCCTCTCACAACCTCCTCTACCCTCTCACAGTCTCTACCCTCTCACAGCCTCCTCTACCCTCTCACAGCCTCCTCTACCCTCTCACAGCCTCCTCTACCCTCTCACAACCTCCTCTACCCTCTCACAGCCTCCTCTACCCTCTCACAACCTCCTCTACCCTCTCACAGCCTCCTCTACCCTCTCACAGCCTCCTCTACCCTCTCACAACCTCCTCTACCCTCTCACAGTCTCCTCTACCCTCTCACAGCCTCCTCTACTCTCTCACAGCCTCCTCTACCCTCTCACAGCCTCCTCTACCCTCTCACAACCTCCTCTACCCTCTCACAGTCTCCTCTACCCTCTCACAGCCTCCTCTACTCTCTCACAGCATCCTCTACCCTCTCACAGCCTCCTCTACCCTCTCACAACCTCCTCTACCCTCTCACAGCCTCCTCTACCCTCTCACGACCTCCTCTACCCTCTCACGACCTCCTCTACCCTCTCACGACCTCCTCTACCCTCTCACAGCCTCCTCTACCCTCTCATAGCCTCCTCTACCCTCTCATAGCCTCCTCTACCCTCTCACAGCCTCCTCTACCCTCTCACAACCTCCTCTACCCTCTCACAGCCTCCTCTACCCTCTCACAGCCTCCTCTACCCTCTCACAACCTCCTCTACCCTCTCACAGCCTCCTCTACCCTCTCACAGCCTCCTCTACCCTCTCACAGCCTCCTCTACCCTCTCACAGCCTCCTCTACCCTCTCACAGCCTCCTCTACCCTCTCAGTCTCCTCTACCCTCTCACAGCCTTCTCTACCCTCTCACAGCCTCCTCTACCCTCTCACAGCCTCCTCTACCCTCTCACAGCCTCCTCTACCCTCTCACAACCTCCTCTACCCTCTCACAGCCTCCTCTACCCTCTCACAGCCTCCTCTACCCTCTCACAACCTCCTCTACCCTCTCACAGGCTCCTCTACCCTCTCACAGCCTCCTCTACCCTCTCACAGCCTCCTCTACCCTCTCACAGCCTCCTCTACCCTCTCACAGCCTCCTCTACCCTCTCACAGCCTCCTCTACCCTCTCACAGTCTCCTCTACCCTCTCACAGTCTCCTCTACCCTCTCACAGCCTCCTCTACCCTCTCACAGCCTCCTCTACCCTCTCACAGCCTCCTCTACCCTCTCACAGCCTCCTCTACCCTCTCACAGCCTCCTCTACCCTCTCACAGTCTCCTCTACCCTCTCACAGTCTCCTCTACCCTCTCACAGCCTCCTCTACCCTCTCACAGCCTCCTCTACCCTCTCACAGCCTCCTCTACCCTCTCACAGCCTCCTCTACCCTCTCACAGCCTCCTCTACCCTCTCACAGCCTCCTCTACCCTCTCACAGCCTCCTCTACCCTCTCACAACCTCCTCTACCCTCTCACAACCTCCTCTACCCTCTCACAACCTCCTCTACCCTCTCACAACCTCCTCTCACAACCTCCTCTACCCTCTCACAACCTCCTCTACCCTCTCACGACCTCCTCTACCCTCTCACAGCTTCCTCTACCCTCTCACAGCCTCCTCTACCCTCTCACAGCCTCCTCTACCCTCTCACGACCTCCTCTACCCTCTCACGGCCTCCTCTACCCTCTCACAGCCTCCTCTACCCTCTCACGACCTCCTCTACCCTCTCACGACCTCCTCTACCCTCTCACGACCTCCTCTACCCTCTCACGGCCTCCTCTACCCTCTCACAGCCTCCTCTACCCTCTCACAGCCTCCTCTACCCTCTCACAGCCTCCTCTACCCTCTCACAACCTCCTCTACCCTCTCACAGCCTCCTCTACCCTCTCACAGCCTCCTCTACCCTCTCACAGCCTCCTCTACCCTCTCACAGCCTCCTCTACCCTCTCACAGCCTCCTCTACCCTCTCACAGCCTCCTCTACCCTCTCACAGCCTCCTCTACCCTCTCACAGTCTCCTCTACCCTCTCACAACCTCCTCTACCCTCTCACAACCTCCTCTACCCTCTCACAACCTCCTCTACCCTCTCACAGTCTCCTCTACCCTCTCACAGTCTCCTCTGCCCTCTCACAGTCTCCTCTACCCTCTCACAGCCTCCTCTACCCTCTCACAGCCTCCTCTACCCTCTCACGACCTCCTCTACCCTCTCACGACCTCCTCTACCCTCTCACAACCTCCTCTACCCTCTCACAGTCTCCTCTACCCTCTCACAGCCTCCTCTACCCTCTCACTGTCTCCTTTACCCTCTCACAGCCTCCTCTACCCTCTCACAGTCTCCTCTACCCTCTCAGAGCCTCCTCTACCCTCTCACAGCCTCCTCTACCCTCTCACAACCTCCTCTACCCTCTCACAGCCTCCTCTACCCTCTCACAGCCTCCTCTCACGACCTCCTCTACCCTCTCACAGCCTCCTCTACCCTCTCACAGCCTCCTCTACCCTCTCACAACCTCCTCTACCCTCTCAGTCTCCTCTACCCTCTCACATCCTCCTCTACCCTCTCACAACCTCCTCTACCCTCTCACAGCCTCCTCTTCCCTCTCACAGTCTCCTCTACCCTCTCAGAGCCTCCTCTACCCTCTCACAGCCTCCTCTACCCTCTCACAGCCTCCTCTACCCTCTCAGTCTCCTCTACCCTCTCACAGCCTCCTCTACCCTCTCACAGCCTCCTCTACCCCCTCACAACCTCCTCTACCCCCTCACAGCCTCCTCTACCCCCTCACAGCCTCCTCTACCCTCTCACAACCTCCTCTACCCTCTCACAGTCTCCTCTACCCTCTCACAACCTCCTCTACCCTCTCACAGCCTCCTCTACCCTCTCACAGCCTCCTCTACCCTCTCACAGTCTCCTCTACCCTCTCACAACCTCCTCTACCCTCTCACAGCCTCCTCTACCCTCTCACAGCCTCCTCTACCCTCTCACAGCCTCCTCTACCCTCTCACAGCCTCCTCTACCCTCTCACAGCCTCCTCTACCCTCTCACAGCCTCCTCTACCTTCTCACAACCTCCTCTACCCTCTCACAACCTCCTCTACCCTCTCACAGCCTCCTCTACCCTCTCACAACCTCCTCTACCCTCTCACAGTCTCCTCTACCCTCTCACAGCCTCCTCTACCCTCTCACAGCCTCCTCTACCCTCTCACAACCTCCTCTACCCTCTCACAACCTCCTCTACCCTCTCACAGCCTCCTCTACCCTCTCACAGCCTCCTCTCACAGCCTCCTCTACCCTCTCACAGCCTCCTCTACCTTCTCACAACCTCCTCTACCCTCTCACAGCCTCCTCTACCCTCTCACAGCCTCCTCTACCCTCTCACAGCCTCCTCTACCCTCTCACAACCTCCTCTACCCTCTCACAGTCTCCTCTACCCTCTCACAACCTCCTCTACCCTCTCACAGCCTCCTCTACCCTCTCACAACCTCCTCTACCCTCTCACAGTCTCCTCTACCCTCTCACAACCTCCTCTACCCTCTCACAGCCTCCTCTACCCTCTCACAACCTCCTCTACCCTCTCACAGTCTCCTCTACCCTCTCACAACCTCCTCTACCCTCTCACAGCCCCCTCTACCCTCTCACAGTCTCCTCTACCCTCTCACAACCTCCTCTACCCTCTCACAACCTCCTCTACCCTCTCACAGCCTCCTCTACCCTCTCACAGCCTCCTCTACCCTCTCACAGCCATCTCTACCCTCTCACAGCCTCCTACCCTCTCACAGCCTCCTCTACCCTCTCACAGCCTCCTCTACCCTCTCACAACCTCCTCTACCCTCCTCCTACCCTCCTACCCTCCTCCTCCTCTCACAACCTCCTCTACCCTCTCACAACCTCCTCTACCATCTCACGGCCTCCTCTACCCTCTCACAGTCTCCTCTACCCTCTCAGTCTCCTCTACCCTCTCACAACCTCCTCTACCCTCTCACAACCTCCTCTACCCTCTCACAGTCTCCTCTACCCTCTCACAACCTCCTCTACCCTCTCACAGCCTCCTCTACCCTCTCACAGCCTCCTCTACCCTCTCACAACCTCCTCTACCCTCTCACAGCCTCCTCTACCCTCTCACAACCTCCTCTACCCTCTCACAGCCTCCTCTACAGGGCTCTACGCTAACCTTTTTCACTAGGAGCACATGTGCTCCTAAATGAAAAATGTTAGGGGCACACAAAGAAATTTAGGAGCACAGTGAAAAATGTAATTATAACACATTTTTATTAGTGATTTTGCAATTTTTGCACCAAAATCACACATTGGCCCATGCCTACAGCCCTACTAGACGCAGAGTTGATGGCATTGTATTATGGTAACTAGCTGTGTCAAGTTCTCCTGGTTAGCAGCATGTTCATTCATTCATCCATGTCATGCCTGTCAGCTAGCAGCTAGCAGCCCAGCCAGGCTTTAGGGCTAGGTCTGTCAGCTAGCAGCCCAGCCAGGCCATGCAGAGGTCTGTCTCCATGCTGCCCACCTCCCTGCTGCTGGGTCAGGCTACATCAGTCACACACGGTGGCCAGACAACTCCACATCTAGGGGTATTAAACTACCCCACATCCAGATGACCAGTCCCCAGCCCCATGCTGCCCGGGGTGGTGACATGTGGAGGTGGCCAGCCCAGCACGGTGCCTCTGCGGCGGCTAGCTGTTAGCACACCACCATCCCCGGGGGTCCCACCTCTCTGCCACACTCAAGTACAACATGTTGCATTTTCATGCCATTAGGCAACTTGCTTCCTAGGGTTTCCTAGGATTAGAGATGCATTTGGGACTTCCGGTGGCGCGCGAACAGAGATGGCAGCCTGATAACAGAGCTCCGGTGTCAGCCTTAAATTACCCCTAATTCAAGATATTTTATGCACTCGAATTGATATATATCAACGTAATGATGGAGGGGGACAAATATAAGAGAAAGGGTACTGGGGTCCGAAAGCCATCTGAGAGAATAACTGAGAAAGACGGAGCAGCTAGCAACAGAGCTAACGTTACCCCGACGGAACAAGATGGAGGCTTGAGAGAGAATGAAACGCTGGACTCGATTCGTAAAGTGGTGAGCGAAGTCGTGAATGCGGGTATGACAACTTGGAAAGCTGAATTGAAAAAGGACTTTTCCGAATTCCTCACGGATTTCCGAGAGGACATTAAGAAACAAATGGATGAACTCACGACAGGAGTGAACCAGCAAATCCAAGACGTGATAGGCCGAGTGGAGGGGGCGGAGGAGCGCGTGGGGCAGATGGAGGACGGTGTGGCTGAAATGGAGCGGTGGGACATTGGTGTCAAGGATGCCCTCACCCAGTTACTTGGTAATCAGCGGGCGTTGCAAGATAAAGTGTCTGACTTGGAAGGGAGGTCTAGACGCAACAACATCAGGATCTACGGCATCCCAGAGGACTCGGAGGGTACCTCCGTAGCAGCGTTTGTTGAAAAACTGATAAAGTCAGAATTGGGAGGTGATCTTGACTGTGACCTGGGGATAGAGCGTGCCCACCGTGCCTTGGCGCCCAGACCACCCGGAGGAGCTCCACCGCGATCCATGGTCATCAAGTTCCTCCAGTTTACAGTGAAAGAAAAGGTCCTCTATACCGCCTGGAAAAAGCAACCCACTTACCAAAACAAACGTGTTTTTTTCGACCATGATTATGCGACGGACGTGCAGAACAAAAGGAAGGAATATATACCCATCAAGAAGGCGCTTAAGGAGAGGGGAATACGCTTCCAGACCCCGCTGGCTAGAATGCGTGTCTTTTTTGATACAGGCACCGTCATGTATAACAGCGCGACACAAGCAGCAGAGGACCTGCGGAGACGGGGATTCATCTTGGACGGAGCTGTTCGCGGGACCAAGGACAAGGGCATAACGGAGGAAACGCTGACTCGACTTCTACCGTGGGAAACAACCGAGCCCCGGAGGGGTGGAGCCCAGAACCAACATCAGCAGCAAGTCCGGGAGAGATTGAAGCAGTTTCGTCGGGGAGATGTGGATTCTACAGCAGATAATGAGTGAGTGATTCACTTCAGCCCAGAGACTCTTATTATTATTTTTTCAAGATGTTAACATAGGCTGACACCGACAGTTCATAGACAGTCACTAGACTCTTTTTTTTCCTTCAGCCTATTCGGTCATTGACCAAGAGCCACATCTTTTTTATTTTTTATTTTTGCAACAGAGGGGCCCCACTTAGTGGCCAGCACCCCTCATTACCAAAGGTGATATGTCACCTTTTCCTTCGGAAGTCCAGTTCAGTGTTCAGTACTATTTTTGTGTTTTTCATTGTTCATTGTTCATTTTTCAGTACTATGTTTGTGTATTTCATTTACAACTGTTTACTGTAGCGACTGGGAAGCTTTTCAGGTACATGATGGAAATATCACATGTTATAACCTAAATGCAAGATATAAGAATAGTTTCTTTTAACGTTAATGGTTTACTTAACCCGATAAAAAGAAGGAAGATCCTAACAAAATTAAAGAAAGATAGAATACAAATAGCATACCTACAGGAATCCCACCTTACCAATACAGAGCATGCCAAATTGAATAAACTGGGTTTTAAATATGTATATTCATCCTCATACGAACCAGGTCATAGGAGGGGTGTAGCCATACTGTTATCAAATACAGTGACCTATGAACACATATCAGAGTTTAAAGATAAAGATGGTAGGTTTATAATGATAATAGGGAAAATAGAGGGAACCCTAGTGAGTTTACTGAATGTATATGCTCCTCCTGGTAGTGACTGGACGTTTTATAGACAGATATTTGACTTAATGGCCACAAAATCTCAGGGAATCTTAATCTGTGGGGGGGACTTTAATGTTCGTTTAAACCCAAGATTGGATGCATCTAGCGGTAATCCAGAGTCAAAACCTATAAGTAGGAAGATAAAAGCATTAATGAAGGAAATGGGAATCATAGATGTTTGGAGAGAATTGTATCCATCCAGCCGGGACTACACCCACTACTCCTCCCCCCATGCCGTATACTCAAGGATAGATTATTTTTTAATTTACAATAGAGACCTACATAGAATAAGTCAATGTGACATAGGACCGATTGCCCTCTCTGATCATAGCCCTATTTACATGTCTGTGTGTCTCAATAGAAAGCCAAGGTCTACAATATGGAGGCTGAATTCAAGTATCCTGAATAACCCAGAGACAAGGGAGGCCATGAAGACTGAAATTAGAACATATCTTGAAATAAACGATAACGGGGAAGTGGCTCCGAATATGCTCTGGGATGCACTTAAAGCAGTAATGAGGGGTAACATCATCGCCACTACTTCACTTATAAAAAAACTTAGAGGACAAAGACTGCATGACCTGGAAATTAAATTAAAACATCTACAAAGACAACACAGTAACAATTTGGATAACAGGGTAAAACAAGAAATGAAAGACATAAGGAACGAGATAAATGAAATAGGCAATCAGGACATCCAAAAAAAACTATTATTTACAAAACAAAGATACTATGAAGTAGGTGGGAAATCATTGAAACTCTTATCATATAGACTAAGAAAACAACAAGCAGATAATGCAATCTATAAAATAAGGAACCCCGAATCCGGAGCGATAGAATGTAAGCTAGACAAAATTCAACAGAGTTTCGAAAAGTTCTATAAAACACTATATTCCCAACCACAAGTGGACAACAACCTACAGATTGAGTCATTCCTAGCCTCTCTTGATTTACCCTCTGTCACTAATGAACAAAATAAAGACTTGGTAGCCGAAATAACAATAGAGGAATTACAATCAGCAATTTCGAGATTGAAGGCAAACAAATCCCCGGGTTCAGATGGTTTCACTGCTGAATGGTACAGATCATTTAGAGAACAATTAGCTCCAACATTACTGAAGGCATTTAATTGGGTACTACAGAAAAGGGAAATTCCACCCTCGTGGAGGGAAGCAATAATTTCAGTCATACCGAAGGAAGGGAAAGACAAACTAGATTGTAATAGCTATCGCCCTATCAGTGTTCTCCAGCTCGATTATCGACTGTTTACATCAATACTATCCAGAAGAATAGATAGGATTCTACCTAAACTCATTCATTTAGATCAGACAGGATTCATTAGACAACGGCAAACACAAGACAACATTAGAAGGTCATTGCACATTATCAGACATATCACACAACACGGAATAGAGGCAGCTCTTGTAAGTTTGGACGCTGAGAAAGCTTTCGATTCAGTTAGTTGGACCTTTTTATACAAGGTACTATCGAGATTCGGCTTTCATGAGTCTATTATTGCAACTTTCCAAGCATTATATGATAGCCCATCCGCAAGGATCAAAATTAATGGTGCCCTATCGGGATCCTTCACTCTGGAACGTGGAACCAGGCAGGGATGTCCCGCTTCCCCACTCCTATTCAGCCTTTTTATTGAGCCTTTGAGCCAATGGATAAGGCAAAATGTTGAAATTAAGGGAATAGACATGGCAGCTGGTGAGCATAAACTTGGTCTTTTTGCGGATGACGTCCTGGTATATCTAACACAGCCCACACAGACAATCCCAAAATTGATGGGTTTATTAAAGGAATATGGGACACTTTCAGGTTACAAACTAAATATTCAGAAGACCCAGGTACTAACACTTAACTATGACCCACCCAACGATATTAGAGGGAAATATAACCTGAAATGGGATGCAGATTCAATCAAATACCTAGGTGTTAACCTGCCAAAAGATGTCTCAAAATTATCTGATCTTAATTATGGCCCTTTGAATGTAAAACTAAAATCAGATGTACTACGGTGGAGTCTCATTCCCTTCTTGAGTTTGAGCTCTAGGGTGGAGTCTGTTAAGATGAACATCCTACCAAGGTTACTGTATTTATTCCAGACTCTTCCAGTGGAGATACCTGCTAAGCAATTTATAGAATGGGACAAATTAATATCTAGATATTTATGGCAAGGGAAAAAACCCAGAATCAGATACAAAACTCTACAGTTAAGAAAAGAAAACGGGGGATTTGGCCTTCCTTGTTTACGAGAATACTATTGCGCAGCTCAATTAAGGCCTGTAGTGTGTTGGTGTATTCCATCATACTCTGCAAGATGGAAGGAAATTGAGAGTGCAATGACAGAAGGGGTTCAAATAGCAGCGATAGTTGCAGATAGTGAATTAATAAACAACATGACAAATAAAAATAATCCCTGGATTAACGTGGCTTTGAAGATTTGGCAGGAGACAGTAAAACTGTGTGGTATAAAGGACTCACTTAAAATGCTAAGATGGTGTGCATATGACACAGACTTCCCTCCAAACAAAACAGATGCTAGATTTAAAGTCTGGGTTGGAAAAGGCCTTTCGAACTATTTAACTTTTGTCCACAAGGGGGCATTCCATAGCTTTGAATCGCTACAGAGAAAACATGGTTTGGAACAAAATGATTTCTATAGGTATCTCCAGGTCCGACACCATTTCAATCAGAATTTAGGGGGAGTATCAGAAGAGGGGGTAACAGGAATTATGGAAGTATTTACATCAGCAAGCAAATCATTGATATGCAACAAGGTGGTATCTAGACTATACAATGGCTTCCGCCAGATCAATCTCAAAACAGTCAATACAATATATATTAAAGAGAAATGGGAGAAAGAGGGTAATTTTACTATTTCTGGGGAGGATTGGGACAGATTATGTAAACTACAATGGGAAACGACATGCTCAAATACGTGGCGAGAATTTAGTTGGAAAAACCTTACAAGGTTTTTTATCACCCCCCTACAAAAACGACATCAGGGGACGGGTGTAGCGTGTTGGAGATCCTGTGGACTGAATGAAGCCAATCACTACCATGTATTCTGGGAATGCCCAAATCTAGTCCCTTTTTGGCGGGAGATACACAATAATCTGGAAGCTATTTTTGAAATTAACATCCCCTTCAAATGTGACACCTTATACCTGGGAAACATCTCATTCGAAAATTGGGACAATAACGACAGAAAATTGATATTGATACTTCTGGTAGCAAGTAAAAAGGCTATCACAAGAAAATGGTTAAAGCCAGACGTACCCACAGTGGATGAATGGATAGATATAATTCATGATATATATGTAATGGAAAAGATGTCATACTCCCTTAGAATTCAGGTAGAAAAATTCTATCGGATCTGGACGAAATGGACTGGATATGTTAAACCTGTAAGGTCAGATTTCTGTTGAATTGTTAAAAGAACATGAGAGGGTGATGTAATTGTGTTTATTTTCTTGAATCATTTTCTATTCTAATCTATCATATGTAAGATGAAAGCTCCCAAAGTTCACTCGCTATTGTTTTTCTTTTTTCTTTGTTTGTTTTTGTTTTCGTTTTGTCTTGTCTTTACTTTACTTAATATAAAAAAAGAAAAAAAGACTTTGGTCATAGGAACTGAGTTGATTGTGATATGTTGAATGTAATGACGATTGTTGTAACCAATGACCATTGACAATAAAAAGAAAATTTCAAAAAAAAAAAAGAGATGCATTTGGACTTCTGGAGTACCTCCACTACTTTCAATGGGTTCTGAAGGTCTGAGAGCTTTCTACTTTCTACCCTGGGTAGTTAACCCTGGTTGTAACCTTGGGTTCAAATCTGGAGTGTGTGGGACCAAATCTGTAGATGTGGTGAGCTAATGAAGCTAATGAAGCTTGAGATGAGAAAAGGGCGCTTGTCTCTTTAAGGCCCAAAAGGGAGTTAGCGATTAGCGATGTTAGCTTAGCGCCAGTTTAACAGAAGTAACTTCACTTTTAGCATGACTTCCCGTGGTCGTAGCGGGCTGGCTGGCGGCTTAAAATGTGGCCACACGGTTCGCGCAGATTTATTTTTAGAATTTAAAAAAAAAAAAAAAAAAAAAAATATCTGTACTCGCACGTGTGCTCGTGAATTTATTTCTCTAGTCGCACAGATGTATTTTTAGTCGCAAATGCGAGTGAAATGGTCGCACTGTAGAGCCCTGCTCTACCCTCTCACAACCTCCTCTACCCTCTCACAGCCTCCTCTACCCTCTCACAGCCTCCTCTACCCTCTCACAGCCTGCTCTACCCTCTCACAGCCTCTACCCTCTCACAACCTCCTCTACCCTCTCACAGCCTCCTCTACCCTCTCACAGTCTCCTCTACCCTCTCACAGTCTCCTCTACCCTCTCACAGCCTCCTCTACCCTCTCACAGCCTCCTCTACCCTCTCACAACCTCCTCTACCCTCTCACAGTCTCCTCTACCCTCTCACAGCCTCCTCTACCCTCTCACAGCCTCCTCTACCCTCTCACAGCCTCCTCTACCCTCTCACAACCTCCTCTACCCTCTCACAGCCTCCTCTACCCTCTCACAGCCTCCTCTACCCTCTCACAACCTCCTCTACCCTCTCACAGCCTCCTCTACCCTCTCACAGCCTCCTCTACCCTCTCACAACCTCCTCTACCCTCTCACAACCTCCTCTACCCTCTCACAGCCTCCTCTACCCTCTCACAACCTCCTCTACCCTCTCACAGTCTCCTCTACCCTCTCACAGCCTCCTCTACCCTCTCACAGTCTCCTCTACCCTCTCACAGCCTCCTCTACACTCTCACAACCTCCTCTACCCTCTCACAACCTCCTCTACCCTCTCACAACCTCCTCTACCCTCTCACAACCTCCTCTACCCTCTCAGTCTCCTCTACCCTCTCACAGTCTCCTCTACCCTCTCACAGCCTCCTCTACCCTCTCACAGCCTCCTCTACCCTCTCACAACCTCCTCTACCCTCTCACAACCTCCTCTACCCTCTCACAGCCTCCTCTACCCTCTCACAACCTCCTCTACCCTCTCACAACCTCCTCTACCCTCACAGTCTCCTCTACCCTCTCACAGCCTCCTCTACCCTCTCACAACCTCCTCTACCCTCTCACAGCCTCCTCTACCCTCTCACAGCCTCCTCTACCCTCTCACGACCTCCTCTACCCTCTCACAGCCTCCTCTACCCTCTCACGACCTCCTCTACCCTCTCACAACCTCCTCTACCCTCTCACAACCTCCTCTACCCTCTCACAGTCTCCTCTACCCTCTCACAACCTCCTCTACCCTCTCACAGCCTCCTCTACCCTCTCACAACCTCCTCTACCCTCTCACAGCCTCCTCTACCCTCTCACAGCCTCCTCTACCCTCTCACAGCCTCCTCTACCCTCTCACAGCCTCCTCTACCCTCTCACAGTCTCCTCTACCCTCTCACAACCTCCTCTACCCTCTCAGTCTCCTCTACCCTCTCACAGCCTCCTCTACCCTCTCACAGCCTCCTCTACCCTCTCACAGCCTCCTCTACCCTCTCACAGCCTCCTCTACCCTCTCACAGTCTCCTCTACCCTCTCACGACCTCCTCTCTCTCTCACAACCTCCTCTACCCTCTCACAGCCTCCTCTACCCTCTCACGACCTCCTCTACCCTCTCACAACCTCCTCTACCCTCTCACAGCCTCCTCTACCCTCTCACGACCTCCTCTCTCTCTCACAACCTCCTCTACCCTCTCACAGTCCCCTCTACCCTCTCACAGCCTCCTCTACCCTCTCACAGTCTCCTCTACCCTCTCACAGCCTCCTCTACCCTCTCACAGCTTCCTCTACCCTCTCACAACCTCCTCTACCCTCTCACAGCCTCCTCTACCCTCTCACAGCCTCCTCTCACAACCTCCTCTACCCTCTCACAACCTCCTCTACCCTCTCACAACCTCCTCTACCCTCTCACAACCTCCTCTACCCTCTCACAGTCTCCTCTACCCTCTCACAACCTCCTCTACCCTCTCACAGCCTCCTCTACCCTCTCACAACCTCCTCTACCCTCTCACAACCTCCTCTACCCTCTCACAGTCTCCTCTACCCTCTCACAACCTCCTCTACCCTCTCACAGCCTCCTCTACCCTCTCACAACCTCCTCTACCCTCTCACAACCTCCTCTACCCTCTCACAGCCTCCTCTACCCTCTCACAGCCTCCTCTACCCTCTCACAGCCTCCTCTACCCTCTCACAGCCTCCTCTACCCTCTCACAGTCTCCTCTACCCTCTCACAGCCTCCTCTACCCTCTCACAACCTCCTCTACCCTCTCACAGCCTCCTCTACCCTCTCACAGTCTCCTCTACCCTCTCACAGCCTCCTCTACCCTCTCACAGCCTCCTCTACCCTCTCACAACCTCCTCTACCCTCTCACGACCTCCTCTACCCTCTCACAGTCTCCTCTACCCTCTCACAGCCTCCTCTACCCTCTCACAGCCTCCTCTACCCTCTCACAGCCTCCTCTACCCTCTCACAGCCTCCTCTACCCTCTCACAGCCTCCTCTACCCTCTCACAACCTCCTCTACCCTCTCACAGCGTCCTCTACCCTCTCACAACCTCCTCTACCCTCTCACAGCCTCCTCTACCCTCTCACAGCCTCCTCTACCCTCTCACAGCCTCCTCTCACAACCTCCTCTACCCTCTCACAACCTCCTCTACCCTCTCACAGCCTCCTCTACCCTCTCAGTCTCCTCTACCCTCTCACAGCCTCCTCTCACAGCCTCTTCTACCCTCTCACAGCCTCCTCTACCCTCTCACAGCCTCCTCTACCCTCTCACAACCTCCTCTACCCTCTCACGACCTCCTCTACCCTCTCACAACCTCCTCTACCCTCTCACAACCTCCTCTACCCTCTCACAACCTCCTCTACCCTCTCACAGCCTCCTCTACCCTCTCACAGCCTCCTCTACCCTCTCACAGTCTCCTCTACCCTCTCACAACCTCCTCTACCCTCTCACAGTCTCCTCTACCCTCTCACAGCCTCCTCTACCCTCTCACAACCTCCTCTACCCTCTCACAACCTCCTCTACCCTCTCACAACCTCCTCTACCCTCTCACAACCTCCTCTACCCTCTCACAACCTCCTCTACCCTCTCACAACCTCCTCTACCCTCTCACAGCCTCCTCTACCCTCTCACAACCTCCTCTACCCTCTCACAGTCTCCTCTACCCTCTCACAGTCTCCTCTACCCTCTCACAGTCTCCTCTACCCTCTCACAACCTCTACCCTCTCACAGCCTCCTCTACCCTCTCACAACCTCCACTACCCTCTCACAACCTCCTCTACCCTCTCACAGTCTCCTCTACCCTCTCACAGTCTCCTCTACCCTCTCACAACCTCCTCTACCCTCTCACAGCCTCCTCTACCCTCTCACAACCTCCACTACCCTCTCACAACCTCCTCTACCCTCTCACAGTCTCCTCTACCCTCTCACAGTCTCCTCTACCCTCTCACAGCCTCCTCTACCCTCTCACAGTCTCCTCTACCCTCTCACAGCCTCCTCTACCCTCTCACAGCCTCCTCTACCCTCTCACAGCCTCCTCTACCCTCTCACAGCCTCCTCTACCCTCTCACAGCCTCCTCTACCCTCTCACAACCTCCTCTACCCTCTCACAACCTCCTCTACCCTGTTTACGTTAAATTTGTACAGATATAGATGTACTTTCATTTACTTAAACGGGATCTGCATATCTGTCTGATAAATACAATAAAAAGTTATATACAATTAATAATTAGTAGAAACATCGACGGAGAAGGAGAGGCAAATGTGGGTACAAGAGAGTGACAGGGTTGTCGTGTTGCCAGGCAATGTTGCTACTGTAGACATTGCCCCAAAGAGCACACCAAGGGACTCCTCATAAGGTTGATCCTAGATCTGAAGTTGGGCGGTTGGGGCAATACAGTAGCACTGGTGGGAGATAGGGTCTGTCAGCATGGTATGTTGCAGGCAGGTAAGAGAGTATGTATATATATACAGCGTGCTCCTCTACCATTGTTATCTCAACGTTCATCAATGAAAAGGTATGCAATGTTAGCTAGCTATAAAGGAGGTATAGATTAAGGTCACTGTGACCTCACTTTTGGCCTTGTCAATGTGACATTTCAGGAACGGCTTGAGGAATTGTTTTCACAATTGGCTACTTGGGACTCATTTAATAAAATACATTAAGCCTTCACTACATACTTTTTTGAGTCTAGACAGAGGATGTAGGCCTAAACAACAACCTGACTCTTGTTGGCGGGGCATACATCCACAAAGCATTATTTCTAGTTGGAATATTGTAGTTTCCAGACTGGAAAAGGGATTGGGGCACACACACAGGACTTTGGAAAGAGGGTGAGGGCATGCAAAGAGGGTGAGAGGCACAAGTTCCATAATGTTTTTGTTTTTCAGATTGACTGCTATGCTGTCCATGGGATGACAGATGACGAGCTAATGAGTTATGTACCCAAGATTGGAGACCGGATAGCTATTCAGCAGTACTGCAGAAGAGAAGTAGCTGCACTTGAAGGAACCACCACAACTGTCTCCAAAGCTACAGAAAGGTTGATGTCCAAACTAAAACAAAGACGGGGCACTAAAAACACTGAAGATGTTTATTCGGGAAAACGGGCCTGCAAAACCAAAAACACTGAAGGGGATGATCGCGCTGGAAAAATGTGGGGGAACAAAAATGCTTCCAAAGTGAAGCGCACTTACCAAATGGGGTTGTTTGAAGAAGTTGGGGGCTCTTTCAATCAAGTGAAAGGGAAAAGAGGAGGCGGCACTAGACACCTAAAAGCAGAAAAGAACACCACAATGGCAGAGGAAAAGCCCTTTTTTTCCCTCACGGGAAAAGTAAGCTTGGTGATTTGAATGAATTTGATTTCACAATTAGGGACTTCACCGAAGTGGAGCTTGATCCATTGCTGAGTCTGGGTCAACTGTATGAAAGTCTAAAAGTAAAAATGTTGAGAGTCTACCTATCTTGTAAAGCAAGGTCTGACACTGGAACACCTCCGCCTGCAGCTGTTTCTCCGCCTGCAGCTGTTTCTCCGCCTCCAGCTGCCTCTCCGCCTCCAGCTGTTTCTCCGCCTGCAGCTGTTTCTCCGCCTCCAGCTGCCTCTCCGCCTCCAGCTGTTTCTCCGCCTGCAGCTGTTTCTCCGCCTCCAGCTGCCTCTCCGCCTGCAACTCCAACTGGATTTGGTTCTTCACCTGCTTTTCCACCAGAGTTCGATTCTCTACGTGCTTTTTTACCTGGATTTGGCTCTCCACCTACTTCTCCACTTGGATTTGGTTCTGCTCCTGCTTCTCCACCAGGGTTTGATTCTCTACCTGCTTTTCTACCTGGATTTGAATCGCCACCTGCAACTGCTTCTCGGCCTAGACTTGCTTCTTCACCTCCATCTGCAGCTGCTTCTACCTCTACAGCTGCTTCCACAGGGAGCAGGCACCCCATTATAGTTGATGAGGAAATACAGATAGGCTACTCCTTCATGGATGACACCATCAGTCTGGATGATACCCTACCACTAGATAATATATCATACCCTCTGGAAAGTGCAACAGTTGAACCTCCCAAGGTCACAAAGCTAAGGCTTCACAGGGGAAATGTGTTTGAAGAGTTAAATGCTGCCTGTAAGGATGGTCGTCTATCTGTTGATGACACTCTCTTGGAGGTGGCGATGGTTCTACCCAATGGTACCACAGAGAAGGGAGAAGACACTGGTGGAGAAGACACTGGTGGAGTCCTGCGTGATGCTTTAAGTGAATACTGGGAGACCTTTGTTATGAAATGCACTTGCGGAAACGCTGTGAGAATACCTATGACAAGACATGACATGACAGATGAATGGGAAAACGTAGCTAAAGTAATGGTCATAGGCTACAACATTGCCAATTATTTCCCTGTAGTACTGACCAAGCCCTTCCTCTTCTACTGTCTTGGACAAAAGAAATCATGGATGATGACCTGTTTTCAACGTTTTTAGAAACAGTTCCCACTGAAGAAAAGGAAGTTTCTGAGCAAGCAATGAAGGACTTCAAATCAATTTCTGGAACAGAGGAATGGATGGATTTCCTAGAGGCACATCATGTAAAACGTCTTGTCACCGAGGAGAATGTCAGGAAGACGTTACTTGAAGTGGCACACAAAGAAATAGTGCAGGATCCAGCATATATAGCTGACTGTTGGAGCACTGTGTTGAAAGGGCTGAAACTGCCCCCAGGGGGAATGGATGAAGTGATGACCAGCCTCACTCCTACAAGCAGGAAGGTTGTAGCCAAGCTACAGTATGAGAACCTCAACAAAAGAGAACAGGAGATTCTGGATTTCCTGAAGAAGTTCATCAGGACCTGTAGCGAAGCTCGGCTCAGGAAATTTCTCAGATTTTGCACCGGTAATTCTGCAAGAAAGTTTCAGTTATTTGATAGTATTAACCTGTTCCTTTTGAAGTCTGTTCAGTGCTGTAAAAATGTATTGACTAATACTAATCAGTCAATTAATTGACTAATGGGTGGCATCCATACCATTTTGTGTTGTCTTTAATAGGTGCAGACCTCCTGGTTGCCAAGGAAATCCACATCCGATTTGTTGAGCCTAAGAGTACCTTTACAAGAAGCCCCCAGTCCCACACATGTGGGTGTGTGTTAGAAGTCCCAAACAACTATGGATCATACCTTGAATTGGCAGAAGAGTTCACCGGCGTCCTTGATGCAAACGTGTGGGTGATGGACATTATTTAGTGGTAAGTGTCAGGTGTGTGAGTTCAATGTACATGATTGGGTATGTACATCTACAACTGCATGTAGCTCATGTTATGCTTCTCTATTCTACTGTAGGTAATTCACCATCTCTCTGGAGGTCCCCAGGAAACGGTGTTGTTGTGGCAGAATGGCACCTTCATTCTCTCTCTTTCCGTAATTCTGCTTACCCTGAGTTTCTTTCATGTTATGTTATTAACAGTATATCAGGGTCCTCAAACAGCATGCACATTCGTCACTTATTCAACAAAAAAGGGGACTTTATTTATTTTTGTACATTTATTTTATTATTTCCACTGCCAGGGTTCAGTTTACCCTGGGTTAGTTTCATGTTTAACAGCATATCAGGGTTCTGATTAACAGGTAGAATTGAGATAAAAGATGACAAATATGCGATAGAAGGAAATGTTGTGATTGCTGGCGAGGAGAACATGCTTTGCATTAAAGATACTGAATGCTGGGTAAATGTGAACACAGTAGGGCAGACAGAGTGATCCAGCAATTTAGCAAACGAATACCCATCGCTTTTTAAAGGACAAGGTCATAAATATATGATGATATTGTAGTGCCGAGAGACGGGAGTCGGAGGCGGCGTATCGAATGTCACAGCTGATCGTTTATTAACAGACATGGACAAGTCTCGACCACATGCTTCAAGCAGTAACTATATAACTGATGTAACAACTTGAGTACCACGCACTTAACCTTCCGTGCGGAAACAATACTCCCAACTGTGACGATCCACACTTGGTCCTATAAGGGGCGCTATTACACCTGTTGTCCTGTCGACCTTCCAGATGGGCTCAGGTGTGGTGGGTCATGCTAATTGTCCCAGGAACCTTAAAGAGTGGGTTAGATTCATGGACTCTCTCTCTTCCTTGTCGACCAGCAGCCGGTTTTGGTTGTCGTTACTATTTTCTTTATCATTATTTCCATTTAAACATTATATTCTTTATAGTGTTGTTCCGATACCATTTTTTGATCCCGATACCGATACCTGACCGTGCAGTACTTGCCGATACCGAGTACCGATCCGATACCACGGCGTTTGAAAAAACAAAACAAAAAAACATGTTTTTTGAGCCGCATACTCACCTCGATGTAAAATTACTAACACTTAGTCTGGCACTGCTCAAAACCTTTGTAAAACTCGTAAAGTTTTGTAAAACGTAAGTATTTAAAAAAAAAAAAAGTAAAGTACTCGCCGATACCGATACCAGCATTTTTGTGCATATCAGTGGCCATGCCGATACTAGTATCGGTATCGGAACAACACTAATTCTTTAATAAATCTCCTATTATTGTTATCCATGTGTCGTCTCCCTTTTTGTCACCTTGTCAAGAGCCAGGCAAGCGTAACAAATTGGGTGCTCGTCCGGGAGTGAATTTGGTGAGAGCAATATTCTCTCCCTTTTCATAATTGATATTCGGGGTTGGATGTGTCCAACTCTATATTGGGAGACTCGCATGGTTATTGTTCATAGTTATTGGGTTTTGGTTGGATTGGATTTAATGTATTGTTTAGTATATTTGGTACGTTGGTTTGGGTGCTGGTGACGAGGGGGAGCTGGCCGTCCGACTGTGCTGACAAGGACGTAACTCTTGATATTGGCTGTGATCTTCGGCTGGAGTTTGGTGAGTGCTGTGTTCTATGCAAAGCAGAGAAGGATAGGTAGGGCGGGTGGTTTAGATACCATCAGAGCTATACGTGAACCCCCGTGCTAGGAGTAGAAGCGCTTAACGCTTGTTTATTGTTTTCGTTTGTTATTTTTGGTGTGTTGAACGCGGGGGCGCCACCAGGCATTTGCCGGTGGAAGAGTTGCATGTGAACGCACTGAAGACTAGCTGAGTGGTTAGTCAGTCATTACTGAGTTAGATGCGGGGCAGCTCTTACGAAGTATGTTAGTTACTTTTCTGTTTTGTATGTGCGCACAGTTACTCGCTTTAAATGGGCTGAAGATTATGGCTGATATGGGAGTAGTTTATAGGAGGAGTTTGTAATGGGAGAGGAGATTCCCGTTTGTTAGGGTTGGTTAATATTGGTTATTTGATTATATTGAGTTATGGATGTTTTTGAGGAGTTTGTGGAAGCTCCGTCGATGGATTGTTACAGTTAACAAAGGAACAACTGTGGAAGGTTGTTGAACATTATGAGGTTAGGCTTGAGGTGGTGAAAGGCCGAGCAAAGAAACAGGACGTAGTAGAGGCTTTACAGAATACATTAATTCAAAGGGGCATACTAAAGGGTAAATTGTCTGTCCCTAAAATACCCGTTGGGGTTGTATCTGGGTCCACTGAGTTAACATTTGATCAACAGAAGGAATTGTTAGCATTACAGATGGAATCACAGACGCGAGAGCGTGAATTTCAGATGCAAGAGCGTGAATTTCAGACGCGAGAGCGTGAGTTTCAGGCACAAGAGCGTGCGAGGGACAGGGAATTGGAGTTGGATAAGTTAGCTCTTGAACGGGAGCGCCTTAAGTTGATTGCTGAGGGAAAGTTATCTGACGTTGGAGGTGGCGATTGGAGTAATTCTAAGAGGGATAATTTGTCTGCAATGGTTAGACTGTTGCCAAAGTTTAATGAAAAAGATCCTGACATATTCTTTTCACTGTTTGAGAGTGTTGCCGACGATAGGGACTGGTCTACTTCAGACCGTACCGCATTACTACAGAGTGTGCTTATTGGCCGAGCTCAGGAAGCTTATATTGCTCTTAATGGTGGAGAGAGGAAAGATTATGATACAGTTAAGGCCGCTATCCTTAGGGCATATGAACTTGTTCCTGAAGCTTACAGACAGCGGTTTAGACAATGGAAGAAACATGACAAACAAACTCATGTTGAGGTTGTAAGAGAACTAACCAGCCATTTCAATCATTGGTGCGTGGCGGTAGAGGTGAATACTCTGAAGGATCTGTCAAATTTGATTATTTTGGAACAGTTTAAAACCATTGTCCCTGATCGCATTGCCACTTACGTTAACGAACACAAGGTGAAAACAGCAGGTCAAGCCGCGGTGTTGGCAGATGAATTTGTACTGACTCATAAGAGTCAGTTTGGTGACCATCGTTTTCGTAGCGAGGGGAGCCATAGAAATAATCAGAACGTGACTGACCTATTGGTAAATCGTACACAATTCCCTAACGAAGGTCCTGATTATTCTGTCCCCTTTTCAAAGTCGGAGCATGGCAGTCAGAGTAGAGTAGATCCTAACTCGACATGCAATTATTGCCTTGAGAAGGGTCACTGGAAACAGGAGTGTCCTGTCCTAAAAGGAAAGAAAACCTACAGTGGGAAGGGGGGCTCTGTTAGACCGTTGGCTCTTGCAGTGCATGCTTGTGGGGCAGGGGTAAGAGTGTCTGGGGTTGCCGAGAGGTCTCCCTTTAAACCAGGGGTGATGGCATCCTCAGTATCCAGCCCACCTGCGGCTACTGAGTTGGCGGTGGCACTACAGGGCTTTGTCTCCATACAGATTAGCGAGGAGGATCCTGATTTTGGCCCGTTTATTACTACAGGTTTCGTTTCTCTGGTGGGAAGCCCACAGAAAGTGCCTGTCCAGATACTTCGTGATACAGGGGCTTCAGAATCTTTTATATTGGAATCTGTTTTGACATTCTCTCAGGAGTCAAGTGTGGGGACCAGCGTTTTGATTAGAGGAATGGGGATGCAGACTTTGTCTGTCCCCTTGCATGAAATTGAGCTTTACTCTGATCTGGTCCAGGGGGTAGTGACCATTGGTGTTCGACCCTCTCTGCCTGTGGTGGGTGTGGCCGTCATCTTAGGAAATAACCTGGCTGGAGGAAGAGT
Organism: Nansenia antarctica; assembly: GCF_963989245.1. NCBI lineage: Eukaryota > Metazoa > Chordata > Actinopteri > Argentiniformes > Microstomatidae > Nansenia > Nansenia antarctica. The sequence continues at coordinate 85,203,591 of NC_137688.1, forward strand.
GTGGAGTGATGTGCCCCCACCTCTGGTTGTTAGTTCTGGGTTTACACGGCCAACAGGACCCGACCTTAGTGTGAAGGAGTTTCCTGAGGTTTTTACTGCCTGCGCAATGACTCGTGCTATGAGTTGCATGGACCCTAAAATTGATGATGGTAAAGAGTCTGATAAGTTCACTCCTGACAATTCTGTTTTTCAGTTTCCTGATCTGCCGCCGCCTTTGTCTCGGAGTGAGTTGATTTTAGCCCAACAGGAGGATCCTGAGCTGAAGCTACTGCTCAGTGGGATTCAGCCTAAGGATGAGCTGGAGAGCTCTGAAAGTGGTTATTTTCTCTTGGGGGATGTGTTGGTTCGTCAATGGCTTCCTCATAATGATTGTTCTGTGAGTGACCCAGTTTTCCAGGCAAAATGTACTGGTCCTTACTCTGTTGTACGACAGGTGTCCGAACATAATTATTTGATCGATACCCCTAACCGTAGAAAGTCTACACAGACCACAGTGAATGGGGTGTCTCCATCTCTATCCACTCCTGTGGTGGCAGCAGGGTGGGAGGAGGATGTGAGTGGGCCTGGAGACGGTGTTTTGCGTCCTCGGCTCAAGACTTCTGAAACGTTGGCTGAGTTATCGGTACTGTTTGGTTACTGTTTGGTTACTGTTTGGTTACTGTTTGGTTACTGTTTGGTTACTGTTTGGTTACTGTTTGGTTACTGTTTGGGTTCTGTTTGGCACTGGTTTGGGCTCTGCAGCACTTTGATGTTATGTGGGAGGGGGGGTTCCATCCGGTGGTCGTTTGTTCAGATCATAACCCCCTGACCTTTTTGCATTCTTTGCAGAGTCCGAGCCAGCGCCTTACCAGGTGAATCAATGCTGCCGTTCTAAACTTTTGTCTTTAATCTCTCTTTCTCTTGCTCCTCCCTCCTTAAATAGAGCTTTTCCCGGATCCAGGAATTGCTGGAGGGTGGGCAGGTTGTAGGGGAGGTTGGGATTTTATGTTTGGGATGTGTGGCGGAGATCACTGTTTTCTTTGGCATAAATTATTGTTATTATTTGTATTTTTGATTAAATCTAGTTTTTTAGTTAAACCATAAATCTGGGAACAGAATTTCCAGAGACCTTTTTAGTAGGCCTCTGTTTTAAGGGGGGGGATGTGACGATCCACACTTGGTCCTATAAGGGGCGCTATTACACCTGTTGTCCTGTCGACCTTCCAGATGGGCTCAGGTGTGGTGGATCATGCTAATTGTCCCAGGAACCTTAAAGAGTGGGTTAGATTCATGGACTCTCTCTCTTCCTTGTCGACCAGCAGCCGGTTTTGGTTGTCGTTACTATTTTCTTTATCATTATTTCTATTCTACATTATTTACGTTAATAAATCTCCTATTATTGTTATCCATGTGTCGTCTCCCTTTTTGTCACCTTGTCAAGAGCCAGGCAAGCGTAACAAATTGGGTGCTCGTCCGGGAGTGAATTTGGTGAGAGCAATATTCTCTCCCTTTTCATAGTTGATATTCGGGATTGGATTGTTGGATGTGTCCAACTCTATATTGGGAGACTCGCATGGTTATTTGTTATAGTTATTGGGTTTTGGTTGGATTGGATTTAATGTATTGTTTAGTATATTTGGTACGTTGGTTTGGGTGCTGGTGACGAGGGGGAGCTGGCCGTCCGACTGTGCTGACAAGGACGTAACTCTTGATATTGGCTGTGATCTTCGGCTGGAGTTTGGTGAGTGCTGTGTTCTATGCAAAGCAGAGAAGGATAGGTAGGGCGGGTGGTTTAGATACCATCAGAGCTATACGTGAACCCCCGTGCTAGGAGTAGAAGCGCTTAAACGCTTGTTTATTGTTTTCGTTTGTTATTTTTGGTGTGTTGAACGCGGGGGCGCCACCAGGCATTTGCCGGTGGAAGAGTTGCATGTGAACGCACTGAAGACTAGCTGAGTGGTTAGTCAGTCATTGCTGAGTTAGATGCGGGGCAGCTCTTACGAAGTATGTTAGTTACTTTTCTGTTTTGTATGTGCGCACAGTTACTCGCTTTAAATGGGCTGAAGATTATGGCTGATATGGGAGGAGTTTGTAATGGGAGAGGAGATTCCCGTTTGTTAGGGTTGATTTATATTGGTTAGTTGATTATATTGAGTTATGGATGTTTTTGAGGAGTTTGTGGAAGCTCCGTCGGTCGATGGATTGGTACGATTAACAAAGGAACAACTGTGGAAGGTTGTTGAACATTATGAGGTTAGGCTTGAGGTGGTGAAAGGCCGAGCAAAGAAACAGGACGTAGTAGAGGCTTTACAGAATACATTAATTCAAAGGGGCATACTAAAGGGTATATTGTCTGTCCCTAAAATACCCGTTGGGGTTGTATCTGGGTCCACTGAGTTAACATTTGATCAACAGAAGGAATTGTTAGCATTACAGATGGAATCAGACGCGAGAGCGTGAATTTCAGATGCAAGAGCGTGAATTTCAGACGCGAGAGCGTGAGTTTCAGGCACAAGAGCGTGCGAGGGACAGGGAATTGGAGTTGGATAAGTTAGCTCTTGAACGGGAGCGCCTTAAGTTGATTGCTGAGGGAAAGTTATCTGACGTTGGAGGTGGCGATTGGAGTAATTCTAAGAGGGATAATTTGTCTGCAATGGTTAGACTGTTGCCAAAGTTTAATGAAAAAGATCCTGACATATTATTTTCACTGTTTGAGAGTGTTGCCGACGATAGGGACTGGTCTACTTCAGACCGTACCGCATTACTACAGAGTGTGCTTATTGGCCGAGCTCAGGAAGCTTATATTGCTCTTAATGGTGGAGAGAGGAAAGATTATGATACAGTTAAGGCCGCTATCCTTAGGGCATATGAACTTGTTCCTGAAGCTTACAGACAGCGGTTTAGACAATGGAAGAAACATGACAAACAAACTCATGTTGAGGTTGTAAGAGAACTAACCAGCCATTTCAATCGTTGGTGCGTGGCGGTAGAGGTGAATACTCTGAAGGATCTGTCAAATTTGATTATTTTGGAACAGTTTAAAACCATTGTCCCTGATCGCATTGCCACTTACGTTAACGAACACAAGGTGAAAACAGCATGTCAAGCCGCGGTGTTGGCAGATGAATTTGTAGAGTCAGTTTGGTGACCATCGTTTTCGTAGCGAGGGGAGCCATAGAAATAATCAGAACGTGACTGACCTATTGGTAAATCGTACACAATTCCCTAACGAAGGTCCTGATTATTCTGTCCCCTTTTCAAAGTCGGAGCATGGCAGTCAGAGTAGAGTAGATCCTAACTCGACATGCAATTATTGCCTTGAGAAGGGTCACTGGAAACAGGAGTGTCCTGTCCTAAAAGGAAAGAAAACCTACAGTGGGAAGGGGGGCTCTGTTAGACCGTTGGCTCTTGCAGTGCATGCTTGTGGGGCAGGAGTAAGAGTGTCTGGGGTTGCCGAGAGGTCTCCCTTTAAACCAGGGGTGATGGCATCCTCAGTATCCAGCCCACCTGCGGCTACTGAGTTGGCGGTGGCACTACAGGGCTCTGTCTCCATACAGATTAGCGAGGAGGATCCTGATTTTGGCCCGTTTATTACTACAGGTTTCGTTTCTCTGGTGGGAAGCCCACAGAAAGTGCCTGTCCAGATACTTCGTGATACAGGGGCTTCAGAATCTTTTATATTGGAATCGGTTTTAACATTCTCTCAGGAGTCAAGTGTGGGGACCAGCGTTTTGATTAGAGGAATGGGGATGCAGACTTTGTCTGTCCCCTTGCATGAAATTGAGCTTTACTCGGATCTGGTCCAGGGGGTAGTGACCATTGGTGTTCGACCCTCTCTGCCTGTGGTGGGTGTGGCCGTCATCTTAGGAAATAACCTGGCTGGAGGAAGAGTGTGGAGTGATGTGCCCCCACCTCTGGTTGTTAGTTCTGGGTTTACACGGCCAACAGGACCCGACCTTAGTGTGAAGGAGTTTCCTGAGGTTTTTACTGCCTGCGCAATGACTCGTGCTATGAGTTGCATGGACCCTAAAATTGATGATGGTAAAGAGTCTGATAAGTTCACTCCTGACAATTCTGTTTTTCAGTTTCCTGATCTGCCGCCGCCTTTGTCTCGGAGTGAGTTGATTTTAGCCCAACAGGAGGATCCTGAGCTGAAGCTGCTGCTCAGTGGGATTCAGCCTAAGGATGAGCTGGAGAGCTCTGCAAGTGGTTATTTTCTCTTGGGGGATGTGTTGGTTCGTCAATGGCTTCCTCATAATGATTGTTCTGTGAGTGACCCAGTTTTCCAGGCAAAATGTACTGGTCCTTACTCTGTTGTACGACAGGTGTCCGAACATAATTATTTGATCGATACCCCTAACCGTAGAAAGTCTACACAGACCACAGTGAATGGGGTGTCTCCATCTCTATCCACTCCTGTGGTGGCAGCAGGGTGGGAGGAGGATGTGAGTGGGCCTGGAGACGGTGTTTTGCGTCCTCGGCTCAAGACTTCTGAAACGTTGGCTGAGTTATCGGTACTGTTTGGTTACTGTTTGGGTTTTGTTTGGTTACTGTTTGGTTACTGTTTGGGTTCTGTTTGGCACTGGTTTGGGCTCTGCAGCACTTTGATGTTATGTGGGAGGGGGGTTCCATCCGGTGGTCGTTTGTTCAAATCATAACCCCCTGACCTTTTTGCATTCTTTGCAGAGTCCGAGCCAGCGCCTTACCAGGTGAATCAATGCTGCCGTTCTAAACTTTTGTCTTTAATCTCTCTTTCTCTTGCTCCTCCCTCCTTAAATAGAGCTTTTCCCGGATCCAGGAATTGCTGGAGGGTGGGCAGGTTGTAGGGGAGGTTGGGATTTTATGTTTGGGATGTGTGGCGGAGATCACTGTTTTCTTTGGCATAAATAATTGTTATTATTTGTATTTTTGATTAAATCTAGTTTTTTAGTTATACCATAAATCTGGGAACAGAATTTCCAGAGACCTTTTTAGTAGGCCTCTGTTTTAAGGGGGGGGATGTGACGATCCACACTTGGTCCTATAAGGGGCGCTATTACACCTGTTGTCCTGTCGACCTTCCAGATGGGCTCAGGTGTGGTGGATCATGCTAATTGTCCCAGGAACCTTAAAGAGTGGGTTAGATTCATGGACTCTCTCTCTTCCTTGTCGACCAGCAGCCGGTTTTGGTTGTCGTTACTATTTTCTTTATCATTATTTCTATTCTACATTATTTACGTTAATAAATCTCCTATTATTGTTATCCATGTGTCGTCTCCCTTTTTGTCACCTTGTCAAGAGCCAGGCAAGCGTAACAAATTGGGTGCTCGTCCGGGAGTGAATTTGGTGAGAGCAATATTCTCTCCCTTTTCATAGTTGATATTCGGGATTGGATTGTTGGATGTGTCCAACTCTATATTGGGAGACTCGCATGGTTATTTGTTATAGTTATTGGGTTTTGGTTGGATTGGATTTAATGTATTGTTTAGTATATTTGGTACGTTGGTTTGGGTGCTGGTGACGAGGGGGAGCTGGCCGTCCGACTGTGCTGACAAGGACGTAACTCTTGATATTGGCTGTGATCTTCGGCTGGAGTTTGGTGAGTGCTGTGTTCTATGCAAAGCAGAGAAGGATAGGTAGGGCGGGTGGTTTAGATACCATCAGAGCTATACGTGAACCCCCGTGCTAGGAGTAGAAGCGCTTAAACGCTTGTTTATTGTTTTCGTTTGTTATTTTTGGTGTGTTGAACGCGGGGGCGCCACCAGGCATTTGCCGGGTGGAAGAGTTGCATGTGAACGCACTGAAGACTAGCTGAGTGGTTAGTCAGTCATTGCTGAGTTAGATGCGGGGCAGCTCTTACGAAGTATGTTAGTTACTTTTCTGTTTTGTATGTGTGCACAGTTACTCGCTTTAAATGGGCTGAAGATTATGGCTGATATGGGAGGAGTTTGTAATGGGAGAGGAGATTCCCGTTTGTTAGGGTTGATTTATATTGGTTAGTTGATTATATTGAGTTATGGATGTTTTTGAGGAGTTTGTGGAAGCTCCGTCGGTCGATGGATTGGTACGATTAACAAAGGAACAACTGTGGAAGGTTGTTGAACATTATGAGGTTAGGCTTGAGGTGGTGAAAGGCCGAGCAAAGAAACAGGACGTAGTAGAGGCTTTACAGAATACATTAATTCAAAGGGGCATACTAAAGGGTAAATTGTCTGGTCCCTAAAATACCCGTTGGGGTTGCATCTGGGTCCACTGAGTTAACATTTGATCAACAGAAAGAATTGTTAGCATTACAGATGGAATCTCAGAGGCAAGAGCGTGAATTTCAGACGCGAGAGCAGACGCGAGAGCGTGAATTTCAGACGCGAGAGCGTGAGTTTCAGGCACAAGAGCGTGCGAGGGACAGGGAATTGGAGTTGGATAAATTGGCTCTTGAACGGGAGCGCCTTAAGTTGATTGCTGAGGGAAAGTTATCTGACGGTGGAGGTGGCGATTCTAAGAGGGATAATTTGTCTGCCATGGTTAGACTGTTGCCAAAGTTTAATGAAAAAGATCCTGACATATTCTTTTCACTGTTTGAGAGTGTTGCCGACGATAGGGACTGGTCTACTTCAGACCGCACCGCATTACTACAGAGTGTGCTTATTGGCCGAGCTCAGGAAGCTTATATTGCTCTTAATGGTGGAGAGAGGAAAGATTATGATACAGTTAAGGCCGCTATCCTTAGGGCATATGAACTTGTTCCTGAAGCTTACAGACAGCGGTTTAGACAATGGAAGAAACATGACAAACAAACTCATGTTGAGGTTGTAAGAGAACTAACCAGCCATTTCAATCGTTGGTGCGTGGCGGTAGAGGTGAATACTCTGAAGGATCTGTCAAATTTGATTATTTTGGAACAGTTTAAAACCATTGTCCCTGATCGCATTGCCACTTACGTTAACGAACACAAGGTGAAAACAGCAGGTCAAGCCGCGGTGTTGGCAGATGAATTTGTACTGACTCATAAGAGTCAGTTTGGTGACCATCGTTTTCGTAGCGAGGGGAGCCATAGAAATAATCAGAACGTGACTGACCTATTGGTAAATCGTACACAATTCCCTAATGAAGGTCCTGGTTATTCTGTCCCCTTTTCAAAGTCGGAGCATGGCAGTCAGAGTAGAGTAGATCCTAACTCGACATGCAATTATTGCCTTGAGAAGGGTCACTGGAAACAGGAGTGTCCTGTCCTAAAAGGAAAGAAAACCTACAGTGGGAAGGGGGGCTCTGTTAGACCGTTGGCTCTTGCAGTGCATGCTTGTGGGGCAGCAGCAAGAGTGTCTGGGGTTGCCGAGGGGTCTCCCTTTAAACCAGGGGTGATGGCATCCTCAGTATCCAGCCCACCTGCGGCTACTGAGTTGGCGGTGGCACTACAGGGCTCTGTCTCCATACAGATTAGCGAGGAGGATCCTGATTTTGGCCCGTTTATTACTACAGGTTTCATTTCTCTGGTGGGTAGCCCACAGAAAGTGCCTGTCCAGATACTTCGTGATACGGGGGCTTCAGAATCTTTTATATTGGAATCGGTTTTAACATTCTCTCAGGAGTCAAGTGTGGGGACCAGCGATTTGATTAGAGGGATGGGGATGCAGACTTTGTCTGTCCCCTTGCATGAAATTGAGCTTTACTCTGATCTGGTCCAGGGGGTAGTAACTATTGGTGTTCGACCCTCTCTGCCTGTGGTGGGTGTGGCAGTCATTTTAGGAAATAACCTGGCTGGAGGAAGAGTGTGGAGTGATGTGCCATAGTTCCGGGGGTGAATTATGTTAACCCACCACACAAGCCCCCCCAGAATTCACCCATAGTCAAAATCCCTGTGTCGGGGAGGGACGACGATCCGACCCCGGCGGGTGCGGGATGCAGGGGCATCCGGGGCAGGGGCAGGGCCAGCCGGGGCCGGAGCAGGGGGAACCGGGGCAGGGGCAGGGGCAGCCGGCGCAGCTGAAGGCACCGCGACCGGGGGCGGGGGGTGGGGCATGGGGGGGCGGCCACGGCGTGGGGGCTGAGCCAGTTCCAATGGCCGGGAAACGTCCACGTGAGCGGACTTGATCCTATCAATGGAGACCGTCTCGTGTCTACCACCAACGTATTTATATGTTTTTGTTTGGAAGGTAGTGGTAACCGGGGGCTTCGGGGAGTTATACTATCGGGATTGGTGCCAAGGTGGGTCTGGAGGCTTTGGCGGTGGAATAGCTTTCAAAGACCCATAACCGGGTGATAGGGGTTAGGGATGCTATTAACCGGGTCTTATACTGGGGGGGGCCCTTGGTGCAAGGAGCCTTGCCAGAGAGCCCAAATCTTGGTTCCTGTGGGGGGAGTCCAGTGGATTAGGTCTGGGGAGGTGTGGAAGTCCTGTGGGGAGAGTCTGGGGATGTGGTTGATGGCCTCAATGGAGATATTAAGGTTGGATAGTCTGAACTTCTGGTCCTCGGGTAGGCCAATAGAGAAGTTGATTGAGGGGACAAGGATGGTCGCCCTTGGGAATTTAAATTTAGCCATGTCGACCATGCTCTTGAGGTTTTTATTCAAAACCTCGCTCGAGTTACTATCCCTGTTATTGAGGCCAAAAGATAGAATTACTCTCTTGACCTCCGGGAGGGATCGGGGAATTCCAGAGAGGATTGAGGTTGCGTGGTTAAGCCTGGCGCCCGGGTAGGTGTCAACCTGGATGTTATTATCTCGGATTTGGGGGAGTCTCTTAAGGTTAGAGTCCCCCATGATGATGGTCTTATGTGTGGGCTGGAGGGACCAAGAGGTTTTATCCCCATGATGGTCGTGTATGGTGTGGGGTGCCGTGAGAATAAGGTCGGTTGGTCGGGTGGGGTTGTCCTTGATCGTGCTGGTGCTAGGGTTGTGTGTCGTGCGGGGTGTTAGGGTAGGATGGAAGCCTAGGGGGAAAGTGATGTTCAGCAGGGAGGGGATTTGGGTTTTTCCTTTTGGAGGTGGGTGTTGATTGGGTGTGTGGGAAGGGGGAGGGGGGTAGGACGGTTTTGTTAGTGGGGTGGGTAGGCGTGGGACCTTGGGGTATTGGGAACGGGTAGAAGGGTGGAGATGGGATAGGGGGTTCCTTGCTGGGGGTACCTGGGGGGTGCGGTCATGAGGTTGTTTGGGATGGGGTTGTCTGGTTTGGGGTCCGTGGTAGGGAGAGGGTTTGTAACGTCTGGCCAACAATGGGGTCGGGGCTGTTGGTATGGTGGAATGGGATGGGGCAGCCGTATCGTATGTCAGGGTGTCCCTGTGGGGCCAATCAGGTATTAGGGTAGAGAGGGGCCCTGGGGAGAAGGTGATGTCCAACAGAGGGAGGGGGGGTTTTATCCTGATGGGGGGTAGGTGTTGGTCGTGTGTGGGCGGAAGGGGAGAGGGGTAAAGGGGTCTTGGAGAGGGCTCGTCATATCTGGCATTCCCACGGGTCGGGACTGCTGGTATGGTAGGGAAGGGCCGGACGATGCCTTGTGGCTGCGTGTCCCTGTGGGACCAACGGGGTGTTGGGGTAATCAGGGGGCCTGGGGGAAAGGTGATGTCCATCAAGGGGAGGGGGGGTCTCGTTATGTCGGGGGGTAGGTGTTGGTTTTGTGTGGGAGGAGGGGGAGGAGGGTAGAGGGGTCTAGGGGAGGATTTGTCATATCTGACGTCACGTGGGGTCGGGGCTGCTGGTCTGGTAGGAGGGGGCGGGATGGTGTCTTGTAGTAGAGTGTCCCTGTGGGGCCAAGGGGGTGTTAGGGTAGGGAGGGGACCTGGGGGGAGGGTGATAGTCATCAGGGGAAGGGGGGTTTTTTCTAAGGTGGGGAGTAGGTGTTGGTCGTGTCTATAGGGAGGGGGAGGGAGGTACAGGGGTCTTGTTTGTGGACGGGAGCGGGTTGAGGCGTGGGGGTGTAGGGGGTATCCCCTCGCTTCTGGGAACCCCCGGAAGGGGCGGACATATGGTCCTGTGGGGGAAGGTTTAGGGGTGGGGGGCCGGTAGTCAGGGGGAGGTTTGCCCATCCTGGTCTTCCAGGCCATGGTGGTGTTGGGTCTGTGGAGAGAAGAAATGGGAAAGGGAAGAGCTGGTGAGAAAATAGTTATCAGTACTAGTGGGAGAGTAGTATTCTACCCTAGTTCATAGCTCATTGAGGCCCAAAGGAGAGAGTGTCTGGAGACGACCGATCCAAGATCTCTCCCTATTCTGTCTCTGGGGGCGGGTCCATGTGGGGTTGTGGTCCAAGCCCATTAGGGTGAGGAAGCTGATATCATGACGGCCGAAGTGTTGTACCAGTAAGGTGTCAGATTTTAGGTGGTGTGTTATATTGTATAGGTGTTGGGTTAGCCGGGTGTCGAGGGAGTTACTCGTTTCACCCACGTATGTAAGGCCACAGAGTCTGCACCTGATGGCATAAATGCAGTTATGGCTCTGTAAGGACAGGGAAGAAAGGGTGGGAAAAATCGAATGTGTTGATGTGGATCTAATGGAACTAGATTGTTTGAAGTGGGAGTGATTTTTTACGGGTTGGGTATTGAGTGGTCTAAGTTTACTGCGAACCAGAAGACTGCTGAGGTTGGGGTTCCTCTTATAGGCCGAGACTACTCTGTATTTCTGGAAGGGGTCAGAGTTGGACAAAGTAGAAGCGAAGTTGAGTTTAAGGGAGTTGTTAATTAGGACTGAGCTACTGTTGTAGGTGGAGACTAAGGGTAGGATAGTACCCTCCTGGCTGGGACGGGTTTCAAGGAAAGAAACCTTAGCTTTGTGGAGGAGGGAACGAGTGTAACCCCTGGTCCGGAGGACCCGGAATAGGGTATTACAAGCCATCTCAAAGTCACTGGGTTGGGTACAAATGCGGTGGAATCTAAGTAGTTGGGATTTTACTAGGCCTCTGAAGGTATGGGGGGGGTGGAAGCTAGTACGGTGGAGGAGGGCATGGGTATCGGTGTCCTTGAAGAAAACTTTGATGTCCAGTTTGCCTGTTAGGGGGAAATTGTGGCCTTTGAAAGTCGTGGTGTCTAGGAAATCGATGGAGATGGGATTAAGGTTGTATTTGAGGGTAATAGATTCGTGGTGGGAATTTAGTAGAGAAGCGAATTCCTTAAAATCTTCTCTGGAATGGGGCCAAATGCCCCAAATGTCGTCTAGGTAACGGAGGTAGTGTGATGGTCTGAGAGGGCAGAGGGGGAGGATGGTACTCTCCCATTCTGCCATGTAGATGTCAGCCAGAGCTGGGGCGAATTTTTTACCCATAGCAACTCCCTTGATTTGTAAGTATGTTTGGCCATTGAAGTTGAAGTCGTTTTTGGTGAGTGCTATTTCAAGGAGTCTTATAATTTGGAAATCGGGGCGACCCGCTATCGGGTTATTCAATAGGCATTTGCGGACTGCCGCTAAGCCTGGTGCAGCTTCAATGTTGGTGTATAGGCTGTCTACATCCATGGAAAAAAGGAAGTCGTTGGGGCCCAAAAGGGCTGATTTGACCTTGGCTACAAAGTCGTAGGTGTCTTTGACATAACTGGGGTGAAGGGTGGCTAGGGGGTTAAGGAAATGGTCAATATATTCTGAAATGCCATAGGTTTCACTGCCGCAGTCTGAGATTATAGGTCTGCCCGCTGGTATTTCAAAGGGTGTGGGCCACGAGGAAGGGGGTTTGTGAATTTTGGGGAGGAGGTAGAAGCATCTGGCTCGTGGGTCGTCCTCACCGGCCAGGTAGCGTAATTGTTTATCATCTATGTGGCCTGTGGCGTGTAGTTCTAACAAGATGTCTAGGATTTCTAAGGCTGTGTCGGGGAAGATGGGTGTCGTTAGTTTTGAGTAATATTGTGTTGAATTAAGTTGTCTTAAAGCTTCAGTGATGTATTGGTCTCTGTCCAAGAGGACCACCACTGAGCCTTTGTCTGCTGATTTGATGACTATGTGGGTCCTGTTGGAGTGCTCTAAGGGCCAAGACTTCTTCAGGTAGTAAGTTGGGGGTTTCCTGGAGTAGGAGCATAGAGGAGGTGGCTTCATTATCTAATTGCCTCAAAAGAGATAGTGGACGGGGGAGTAGAGAGTAGGGAGGTTCCCAGGTGGATTTGGGTAGGAAGCGGGGGATTACTGTTCTGTTGTCGGGGTCGTTGTTGAAAAAGGCTATAAGTTTAAGACGCCTATGGTAGGAAAGAACCTCCGTTTGTAATCGTGAGTGGGCATTCTTGGTTGCGTCGAGGGTGGGGATGAAAGAAAGGCCCCTCTCGAGTAGAGAAATTTGGGCTGGGGTCGGTCGGAAGGATTTGGAGAGGTTGAGGATACTTTTGGTACCTGTGTCGAGGTGAAGGGGAATAGTGCCGCTCTCCCGCTGGTCTGCGCTAGAGAGGGTTACTAGTTTAAAGACTTCTGCCAATGTGTCCAAATGTTAAACCCAGTACGGGGTGACCAATCAATATTGTTTAGGTAGGTATGGAAGTCCCTTGAGGGGATGAGGGAGATGTGGTTTAAATCCCCAATGGAGTGGTTGAGGTGTTGGAGTCTGGTTATCTGGTCAGGGGGTAAAAGGCGGGAGTAGTTGATTTTGGGAACTAGGATGGTGGCTCTGGGGAATTTTAGTGTTGCTTTTGAGACCATGTTTCTAAGGGATTTCTTGAGGGATTCGTAGGTGCCCTCCATTCTGTTGGAAAACCCAACCGAGAGTATGACTTTTTGTACCTCAGGGTGAGGTAGGGGGATACCTAGGAGTAGGGAGGTCATATGGTGGAGTTTAGCCCCCGGGTAGACATCTACTTGTATCCTGTTGTCTAGGATTTTAGGGAGCGCCCTGAGATTGGAATCTCCAAGTATAACGGTCTTGCGTGTGGGTCGGAGGGTCCAGGAGAAATTATTGTCTGGGTGGGTCTGTGTGGTGGGGGATGGTGTTCTATTTGGGGTGTCGGATGGTCCGGGGGAATCATTGTTGGGAAGGGTGTTGGGGTCGAACGTAGTCGGGGTTGGTGTATTTGTTGGAAAGAGTTGTCTGGGGTTTAGGGCTGGGCGTAGTTCCGGCAATCTATTGGTGTTAGCTGGTGGGAGTAATTTCGATTTAGATTTATTATTGGTTGGTGCACGGGCAGGGATCAGGTTGGAGGGAAGGGCCCGTCTAAGGGAAATGTTTTTGGTGGGTGTTACACCGTCCCAGTCTTCGTCCGATGACGAAGTTGAGATCGGGGGGTGGGGGTAGGCGTGTCCGTTAAGGGACCACCTGTTATGTGGAATAGGAGGGGAAGAATGTTGGGGTTGGAAGGAGGGGAGGGAGGAGGAGGGAGAGAGGATATGTGTGTTGTAGTTGAGAGGAGGGGGTTGTAGTCGTGCAGGTGGAGTAGGGGGTGATGGGCTGTTCGGGTAACTGAGTTCGCTGCTGGTGGGTGAGATAGGAGGGACCGGGGGCGGAGAGGGTGTTAGGATTTCTGCAGGGGAAGCATGGTAGGGTTGGTAGGGGAAGTGGGGGGAGGGGGGAGAGAGGGTATATGTGTAGTGGTTAGGAGGAAGGGGTCGTGGCCGTACGGGTGGAGTAGGGAGTGATGGGCTATTCGGGTGACTAGGGTGGCTGCTAGTGGGTGAGATGGGGGGGACCAGAGACGGAGAGGGTGTTTGGATTCCTGATGGGCACAAAAGGGGGAGGGGGGAAGGGACGAGAGCCATGGCCATGTTAATGATGCGGTCGGTGAGATTACCGCCAAGGTCGCTGTTGGCCCAACTACAAGCCTGTGGCCAAACTCCTGAGTGTCCTAGGTTGGGTCTTGATTTAAGTGTTGTTGCTAGTGTTTTTATTCTAGAGAGGTAATGTTCCTCCAACAACCGGTAGCTTGTGGTTAAATAAGCCTCGGATGCTAGTTTTAGGTCCTGGACCATGGCTGGGGAAGGGGATGAGGGGGTAAAAGCGGTTTGAAGTTCCTGAACCTTCTTGTTGTACCCCTCTGGTAGGATGCCAAATTTGGTGAATACCAAGACTTTGTCCAAGTGGAAGGTAGCTTTAAGAAGTTTGGAAGCCATTTTGGAAGTGACTCTAAGGTCCTCATCGGGGGTTGGGAGTGGGGTGGAGGTTGTAGGTATGGTAGGATGGGGTTGGGAAATGGTGTTGTGTTGTGAGCTGTTCGTGTGGGTTCTCTGGGATGTTAGGGTGGGATAGGGATCAGGGGAGGGGGCGATGTTCAGAGGGGGGGTCCTTGTGTTAGTCGGGGACCGGTGTTGGTAGGGTGTTAGAGAAGGGGAAGGGGTGTGGGGGGGTCCTGTCCGTGGGGTGGGTTGGAGTGGGGTATTCTGGTTATAGGGACGGGTAGGAGGATGGTATTGAAGTACCGGACGTATGCCCACGGGGCCCCGAAGGGGGCGGTCAATTGAACGTATGGAAGAAGGAGATGGGGTTTGGGACTGGTGGTCTGGAGTGGGCTTGCTCCTTTTCTCATTGATTAGGGCTGGGGTAGTTGGTCCATTGAGGGGGGGTAGAATCGTGTTGTGTGGTGGAGTAACCTTGTGGGTCTTATGGGGTGTTGGGGTAGGGGGGGGAATCAGAGGGAGGATGGTATTCGTTGGGGGGGAGGGGGGTTTTGTTATTTTAAGAGGTGGGTATTCGTCTGTTGTGTAGGGAGGGGGAGGGGGGTTAAAGGGTCTTTTGCATGGAATGGGTCGGAGTGGGAACTCAGAAAGGAAGAGGCGGGTCGGGCGAGAGCTTATGGAATGGAATTTAGGGTTTTGAGGCCGGTGGCCAGGAGGGGGTTTATTCTTCTCGTTGTTTCCGGCCATAGTGGTGGTAAGGTCTGTGGAGAGAAGAGACTAAGTTAATGGAGGAAAATAGAGAGAGGGTAAGGGTTAGGGTAGAGGGTTAGGGTTAGGGTTAGGGTTAGGGTTAGGGTAAGGGTAAGGTTAGGGTTAGGGTTAGGGTTAAGGTTTAGGGTTAAGGTTAGGGTTAGGGTTAGGGTTAGGGTTAGGGTAATGGTGGGGGGGTGGGTGGAAAAGGGGAAAGAAAAATAGGGGGGGGTTTTGGTGGGTGGGGTGGGGGGGGGGGGGGGGTTTGGTTTTGTTCAGTCAAAAGTCCTTTACTTGGCACTTAGACAAAGACCTAAGTCCCTTACTTGACACTTGGTCACTATAGTTAGGGGCAGGGTTGGGGCATGGGGTTTTGGTCGTCGGACGTCCCTTACTTGGCACGTGGACAAAGACCTAAGCCCCTTACTTGGCACTTGGTCACTATAGTTAGGGGCAGGGTTGGGGCATGGGGTATTGGTCGTCGGACGTCCCTTACTTGGCACGTGGACAAAGACCTAAGCCCCTTACTTGGCACTTGGTCACTATAGTTAGGGGCAGGGTTGGGGCATGGGGTATTGGTCGTCGGACGTCCCTTACTTGGCACGTGGACAAAGACCTAAGTCCCTTACTTGGCACTTGGTCACTATAGTTAGGGGCAGGGTTGGGGCATGGGGTATTGGTCGTCGGACGTCCCTTACTTGGCACGTGGACAAAGACCTAAGCCCCTTACTTGGCACTTGGTCACTATAGTTAGGGGCAGGGTTGGGGCATGGGGTATTGGTCGTCGGACGTCCCTTACTTGGCACGTGGACAAAGACCTAAGCCCCTTACTTGGCACTTGGTCACTATAGTTAGGGGCAGGGTTGGGGCATGGGGTATTGGTCGTCGGACGTCCCTTACTTGGCACGTGGACAAAGACCTAAGCCCCTTACTTGGCACTTGGTCACTATAGTTAGGGGCAGGGTTGGGGCATGGGGTATTGGTCGTCGGACGTCCCTTACTTGGCACGTGGACAAAGACCTAAGTCCCTTACTTGGCACTTGGTCACTATAGTTAGGTGCAGGGTTGGGGCATGGGGTATTGGTCGTCGGACGTCCCTTACTTGGCACGTGGACAAAGACCTAAGCCCCTTACTTGGCACTTGGTCACTATAGTTAGGGGCAGGGTTGGGGCATGGGGTATTGGTCGTCGGACGTCCCTTACTTGGCACGTGGACAAAAGACCTAAGCCCCTTACTTGGCACTTGGTCACTATAGTTAGGGGCAGGGTTGGGGCATGGGGTATTGGTCGTCGGACGTCCCTTACTTGGCACGTGGACACACAAAAGAGCGAGACCGGTTATTCGCCTCCGACACTAGTTCTCAGTACCATACACGCTCCCTCATGTGTATCATAAGGGCCCTTAATACCGTGTCCCTAGAGCTGGAAAGTTTTCACCGTTGGCCATGTGTCATAGGGTCCGGAGTAAGAGTGTCAGTATCTGGCTGGCAGATAGCCAGGCGGTATCTGGCTACACCTTTTCAAAAAGCCTGGCTGACACTGCAAAGTGCAGAGAAAAATATTAAAACGTACATAAGGGCACACTTTGTGTGCTCCCTCAGAATGCTCTGTCTAAAAGCTGTATGACCTCACTGGCCCAGGGGCTCACTGCTACCCTGAATTTGCTTTGCTAGTTTCAGATTTTTTGCTGTAAACACAAGCATGTTAATGTGGTCCTCTGTAAGTCGCGCCCTTTTTGGGCTGCAAATAATCCCTGAAGTACTAAACACACGCTCTGAAGCACAACTTGTAGCAGCTATGCACAAGTATTTCTTGGCACATTGGGCAAGGTGTGGCAAAGTGCTCTGATGTGTTTTCCACCATGTTAGTGGGTCCCCCTTTTCAGCATCCAGCTCAGGCAGCTTTTCATACACCGTGAACTCGCTCCTGATCCCAACTTCTGCTTCATCATCATCATCTCCCTGACCATGTTGTCTCTTTTTTTCGCCCTGAATGTTTGTTAAAAGTCCCTTCAGATCTTTTCTTGTTTTCTTTAAGTTTGCGGGTTGGCTGGCAGCCGGAGGTGATGGTTGTGGAGCGACTCTCAACTCCACCTGATTCTCCACAAGATCTTGTCTAACTTCCTCTTTTAATGTAGGAAAACTGTCCTTGAATCGTGGGTCTAGATAAGTGGCTGTGTTCAGTAGCAGCTGCAGATACCTGTCCTTATACCTACTTTGAAAGTCCTCCCTAATTATGTCTTTCAGCTGGCATTTTAGGTTGCTATCACTAACCTTAACTGTCAAAGCTGAATTTAGCATCCAGGTTAGAGGTAGGACTGAGGAGAGAGTGGTATGTTTTTCTCCACTAAGAGCATCGGTGAAATCGCTTATTGGGCTCAATACCTCTTTTACAGACTCAAGTATTGTTATATCTGAATCTTTTGGCATGAGGTGCCACTTCTTCCTGTCATCTGCTAAAACTGCACAGACTGGCTGTTGCTGTTCTAGAAACCTGTCCACCATTTCAAAAGACGAATCCCACCGGGTTGGCTCATCATGGATCAGCATGTGAATGAAATCTTTCCCCAGTAATTCTACTTGTTTCTTTTTGAGCTGTCTGACCATCTTTGGTGATCTGCTGAAACTTGCTATTGTCTTTCTCAATCGAGATAATGCTCCAGCGACACGTTCTATCTCCAGGCCCTTGTTAATGGTCAAATGGAGGTTGTGCCCAAAGCAGGGGACCCATGTTAAATTCTCCTTAAATGCTTTTATATTATTTGAAGCATTGTCTGTAGTTATTCCTGCCATATGTGAAATATCTAGCTTCCATATGTCCTGTATAGTTTCCTCCATCGCCTCCCTTATGTTTTCCCCTGAGTGATCTGTTTGCAGCCCTACACAACCCAAACACCAGCTCTGCATGTCCCAAGACTCTGTTATAAACTGCAAGGTTACTGCCATGTATGAAGCTGCTGCTCTGCTGGTCCAAAGGTCTGTTGTGCAAGAATAGTACGGTTTCTCTGAAAGCTGATCCATGATCAGTTGTTTTGTTGCATGGTATAATGCAGGAATTTCAGTGCTCATGAAATAATTACGTGAAGGAAGGTCATACCTTGGATTTAGCTGTTTAAGAAGTTGTTTGAACCCAAGTTTCTCTACAGTGTAAATGGGGACCATATCCATGCACACATACTCTGATACAGCCCTGTTTATTTTCTTTGCTTCTTGTGACTTTGGATCATAATGTCTTTGCTGCTCAAACACTGCTGTTAGCGAAGGCTGTCTGTGTTTTGGTATCGCTGGAGCCGGCGCAGGTTGACTCTCCTGAGCGTCACTCTGGAGCTATAAGAGAAACATCACACTTAGCAGAGGCAAATACGTTTGTATCTCGTTAAGTTAAAGCAGTCGATTAGGATTACTCGGGCTGCGGGCATGCCTGCTAACGTTGGCAGCTAGCTCCATGTAACCTTACGTTATGGACTAGCGCTAGCTTGCAAGCTAGCTTACTCGGCTAATGCCCTGGCAACGTTACGTTACCGTTTAGGATGTAAATACAACTCAGTTAAATCACGATCAAACGGGAGCTTACCTCTCGAAATTCCTTATACAGATCGGGATGTCGGTCTTTAAGGTGCTTGGCCAAGTTTGATGTGCTGCTGCTCCTGGTCGTCACAAATCGGTAGCAGTGTTTGCATATCGGCTTATCCATATGCTTTGCCTTTCCACGTTCATCTGCTTCATAGCCAAAATACTTCCAAACAGCACTTCTACTCTTTTCCCTGTCGACCAGGACTGGCCGCGGAGGCTCTGCTGCGACACTTGCCATGGTTATATCATGTCTTCTTTCCATCTTGTTTTGCTGGTAGTAGCGAGACAATCACAAGCCGGGACATGTGGCGAGTTCAGCGCTGTGCAGAGCGAGAAAGCAGTCTGCACTCTGCAGAGCAGAGGGGGAGGGGCGCATGCGCAGGCTTCAGTGTGTGGACTGTAGCAGGCTAGCAGCAGACCATAGGCATAGGAGCAGACGTTAGCAGAGAAAGCGCTGTTGGTATCGAAGTCAGTGGTTTGGTATCTTTAGTATCGATACCACAGCAAGCTAGTATCGTATCCGTTTAAAATGTTTAGTATCGAGTAAGTACCGAAGTATCGATCTTTTTGACAACCCTAGAATGTACATGCAGACACCACCCCCATACCTGTTCCTGTCGTTTCTGATGACTGTGTAGTTAACTAATTTCAATCTCTGGGTCTTTGATTGATTCATCAAACTTGGTCTCAGAGAAGCTCAAAATGTGAACCTTGCTGTCATGGAACATTTCTCTGATTTGGTCCAGTTTAGGCACAAGTCTGTTCACATTAAGGTGAACAATATGCAGGCCCTTACTGCTGTGTCCAAATAGAGAGTTCATGTCCTTGACTTGGAAATAGTCACCACCATTCAGGTCATCGTCAAGTTGAGGATTGGGGGATGGGGGGGGTCGCCCATTGTTCAACGGTTTCGTTAGAGAGTCTCCGGGTGGAGAAGGGGGGGGGGGGGGGGGGGGTCGTCGTCGGGTGGGGGAGGGGGGGGGTCGTCGCCGGGTGGGGGAGGCCTCTGTGTTCACTAGATAGCTGGTGGAAGTTAGGTGGGGGGGTAATGTTGATAGCATAGCTACCCATTGTTTTGTTAGCCTCGTCTGAATCCAGGAAGTCCGCTGCTGATGCCGGTTTGACCGGTTTGTCGACAATGGCGTCAATGGCTTCGCTAGTAACATTTGCCTGGGAAAGGCATAGCTGTTCTCTGGCCAAACGTGTAGCTTGCCTGGTTGAGACTGGTCCGGGATTCAGCTGAATGTCTCCCGAGAGAAGTAGATAGAGACAGATCATGGTCCTTCGGTCCATTCTACCTGCCGGGGGCTTGTTTTTCCGCGTCAGGTCAGCAGTCAACGTTGTGTGAATAGCTGCCGTTCCGAAGTGTATATACTTCTTTGCGGCGTGGAGATAAAAGTCGCTATGGGTCTCATTTTTTCCAATAAAGTTTGTCTCCTTCTCCATAAGATGTAAGTTCTGTGGTGATTTAATGTATAAATCCGTAATCCACAGAAGGAACAGGAGAAAGTGTGGAATAATCCTTGCTGTTGCATTGTTGCAGCAGGAGGAGCGTTGAGAGATGCGACCGCTCATGTCTGTGATCGCGTAGTTTGTATCGTCCTAATCAATTCGTGCCGGATACATTGTATCGTCGTCTTGTTCGTCTTGTGTGACATGATTATCTAACAAGGTTGCCATTTGCGCTTCCAGGTGGCAAGGAATAATAGCAAGCGGTTATATAATCTATTAAAATAATCGTTTACGATGAAGACTGACTCTGACTTGTGACCAAATGAGACATGTTAGAATTCCAACTAGAAAAAGGCAGCAACGTATGAGCACGCGTGAGACGCCTGGCACCGAGCTAACTAGCAACGTAGTCTTTAGTTTTGCCCGATTTTTTTTCCGGCTAACTTGTTAGCTAGACAGCTTAGCCAGAACCAAGAACCCCACACGTCCCCACCTTGCACAGCTGCTGTCCCTGCGACAGCTCCTCGAACGGATACCGCTGGTTACACTTCGTACAGGGCCGATGTCGCCATTCTCACAAAGAACAAAAGATCAAAAACGAACTGAGTGAAATAGTCACCTAGCCCAATTCGCTCTGGAACTATTTCCCTGATAGCTAAGCTAAGCCTGTACACTGAGCTAGGTAATAATAGCTAAGGCTAACGTCAAATAAACAAGTGAAATATTCTCAAATATGTATCATCGCTCTTTGTTCACAAATTCACTAGTTAAGTTACTTGACGTTGGTTAATCAAAATGATGGTTAAAAAATGTGCAAGATATCACAGCAGCGATAATATTTTAAAGGGAGTTTTCTGCTGTTCTTAGCTATTCTTTCCTATTTTCCCTTTCTCTTTTTTCTTTATCCGCGTCGTCATTCGTGCCGGAACTCCTCGCTGGCGTGCTCTTCGGTGAGCGAGACCTTGTAGAGGGGCAGCACATGGAGCTGCTCGTCCTCGGGGATCTCCCCCACCTTGCGGTTGTCCTCTTTCGTCAGGGTGCACACCACGGTGCAGCCGTTGTAGAGGTTGTGCTGGTCATTGTGAGCGTAGGCACAGAAGTCCATGCAGGACACTTGGAAGGGAATGTCCCCTTTGAGAACAGTTGCCAGAAAATATCCCAAAGCCACAGCTGTCGGGGTCCTTGCCTTGGCACGCACACGTACGGTCGTCATTGAGACCGCAGCGGCGGACGGTGGGGTTGCCGAACTTGGTGAGGGTGGTGGAGAGCTCGCGGTACAGCTTGTCGCCGAGCCCCGTGCGTACTTGGAAGGGAATGTCCCCTTTGAGAACAGTTGCCAGAAAATATCCCAAAGCCACAGCTGTCGGGGTCCTTGCCTTGGCACGCACACGTACGGTCGTCATTGAGGCCGCAGCGGCGGACGGTGGGGTTGCCAAACATGGTGAGGGTGGTGGAGAGCTCGCGGTACAGCTTGTCGCCGAGCCCCTGCGGTACGCCCTCCCACGCCATGATGAGGATGATGGTGTGGCTTCATACGAGAGCTGATGGAGTCCAGGTATGGAGAGAAGGGGGAAGCGGTACGCAGACTTCATCTTCTGCCGCTGGCCCTCCTCGCTGCCGTGCTCGTCGGTGAGCGAGACCTTGTAGAGGGGCAGCACATGGAGCTGCTCGTCCTCGGGGATCTCCCCCACCTTGCGGTTGTCCTCTTTCGTCAGGGTGCACACCACGGTGCAGCCGTTGTAGAGGTTGTGCTGGTCCTTGTGAGCGTAGGCACAGAAGTCCATGCAGGACACTTGGAAGGGAATGTCCCCTTTGAGAACAGTTGCCAGAAAATATCCCAAAGCCACAGCTGTCGGGGTCCTTGCCTTGGCACGCACACGTACGGTCGTCATTGAGGCCGCAGCGGCGGACGGTGGGGTTGCCGAACTTGGTGAGGGTGGTGGAGAGCTCGCGGTACAGCTTGTCGCCGAGCCCCGTGCGTACTTGGAAGGGAATGTCCCCTTTGAGAACAGTTGCCAGAAAATATCCCAAAGCCACAGCTGTCGGGGTCCTTGCCTTGGCACGCACACGTACGGTCGTCATTGAGGCTGCAGCGGCGGACGGTGGGGTTGCCAAACTTGGTGAGGGTGGTGGAGAGCTCGCGGTACAGCTTGTCGCCGAGCCCCGTGCGTACTTGGAAGGGAATGTCCCCTTTGAGAACAGTTGCCAGAAAATATCCCAAAGCCACACCTGTCGGGGTCCTTGCCTTGGCACGCACACGTACGGTCGTCATTGAGGCCGCAGCGGCGGACGGTGGGGTTGCCAAACTTGGTGAGGGTGGTGGAGAGCTCGCGGTACAGCTTGTCGCCGAGCCCCTGCGGTACGCCCTCCCACGCCATGATGAGGATGATGGTGTGGCTTCATACGAGAGCTGATGGAGTCCAGGTATGGAGAGAAGGGGGAAGCGGTACGCAGACTTCATCTTCTGCCGCTGGCCCTCCTCGCTGCCGTGCTCGTCGGTGAGCGAGACCTTGTAGAGGGGCAGCACATGGAGCTGCTCGTCCTCGGGGATCTCCCCCACCTTGCGGTTGTCCTCTTTCGTCAGGGTGCACACCACGGTGCAGCCGTTGTAGAGGTTGTGCTGGTCATTGTGAGCGTAGGCACAGAAGTCCATGCAGGACACTTGGAAGGGAATGTCCCCTTTGAGAACAGTTGCCAGAAAATATCCCAAAGCCACAGCTAGGGATGCTCCGATCTGGATTTTTGGGGCCGATACCGATCACCGATTTTTTTCCTCAAGATCAACCGATACCGATACCGATTTTTTTAAAAATACATAACTATAGGCCTACTGACTGGATAGCCTACATATTTTTTGCTTTTTAGACAAAAGTTTTGATCCATTAGGCACCAAGCAAACGCAGACCCATTTTTATGGCATAGTAAAGGTCTGGCCTATCACCCAGTTAGGGCCTGAAGCCCAAGTCAGTCGATATGGCTGTATAAAAGACATCATAAACGTGGCCTTCATGGTTTACATACTGTTACGTCCTCCTATGTTTTCTGTTCAGTTATCTGTCTTCCCCAGGAAAAAAAAAAAAAAAAAAAAGATCGGTTTTTGCGATCGGCCATTTTTGCCGATCACCGATCGAGTCATTTGGAGTGAAATCGGCCGATTTAAATCGGTGGCCGATAAATCGGAGCATCCCTAGCCACAGCTGTCGGGGTCCTTGCCTTGGCACGCACACGTACGGTCGTCATTGAGGCCGCAGCGGCGGACGTTGGGGTTGCCGAACTTGGTGAGGGTGGTGGAGAGCTCGCGGTACAGCTTGTCGCCGAGCCCCGTGCGTACTTGGAAGGGAATGTCCCCTTTGAGAACAGTTGCCAGAAAATATCCCAAAGCCACAGCTGTCGGGGTCCTTGCCTTGGCACGCACACGTACGGTCGTCATTGAGGCCGCAGCGGCGGACGGTGGGGTTGCCGAACTTGGTGAGGGTGGTGGAGAGCTCGCGGTACAGCTTGTCGCCGAGCCCCGTGCGTACTTGGAAGGGAATGTCCCCTTTGAGAACAGTTGCCAGAAAATATCCCAAAGCCACAGCTGTCGGGGTCCTTGCCTTGGCACGCACACGTACGGTCGTCATTGAGGCCGCAGCGGCGGACGGTGGGGTTGCCAAACTTGGTGAGGGTGGTGGAGAGCTCGCGGTACAGCTTGTCGCCGAGCCCCTGCGGTACGCCCTCCCACGCCATGATGAGGATGATGGTGTGGCTTCATACGAGAGCTGATGGAGTCCAGGTATGGAGAGAAGGGGGAAGCGGTACGCAGACTTCATCTTTTGCCGCTGGCCCTCCTCGCTGCCGTGCTCGTCGGTGAGCGAGACCTTGTAGAGGGGCAGCACATGGAGCTGCTCGTCCTCGGGGATCTCCCCCACCTTGCGGTTGTCCTCTTTCGTCAGGGTGCACACCACGGTGCAGCCGTTGTAGAGGTTGTGCTGGTCATTGTGAGCGTAGGCACAGAAGTCCATGCAGGACACTTGGAAGGGAATGTCCCCTTTGAGAACAGTTGCCAGAAAATATCCCAAAGCCACAGCTGTCGGGGTCCTTGCCTTGGCACGCACACGTACGGTCGTCATTGAGGCCGCAGCGGCGGACGGTGGGGTTGCCGAACTTGGTGAGGGTGGTGGAGAGCTCGCGGTACAGCTTGTCGCCGAGCCCCGTGCGTACTTGGAAGGGAATGTCCCCTTTGAGAACAGTTGCCAGAAAATATCCCAAAGCCACAGCTGTCGGGGTCCTTGCCTTGGCACGCACACGTACGGTCGTCATTGAGGCCGCAGCGGCGGACGGTGGGGTTGCCAAACTTGGTGAGGGTGGTGGAGAGCTCGCGGTACAGCTTGTCGCCGAGCCCCGTGCGTACTTGGAAGGGAATGTCCCCTTTGAGAACAGTTGCCAGAAAATATCCCAAAGCCACAGCTGTCGGGGTCCTTGCCTTGGCACGCACACGTACGGTCGTCATTGAGGCCGCAGCGGCGGACGGTGGGGTTGCCAAACTTGGTGAGGGTGGTGGAGAGCTCGCGGTACAGCTTGTCGCCGAGCCCCTGCGGTACGCCCTCCCACGCCATGATGAGGATGATGGTGTGGCTTCATACGAGAGCTGATGGAGTCCAGGTATGGAGAGAAGGGGGAAGCGGTACGCAGACTTCATCTTCTGCCGCTGGCCCTCCTCGCTGCCGTGCTCGTCGGTGAGCGAGACCTTGTAGAGGGGCAGCACATGGAGCTGCTCGTCCTCGGGGATCTCCCCCACCTTGCGGTTGTCCTCTTTCGTCAGGGTGCACACCACGGTGCAGCCGTTGTAGAGGTTGTGCTGGTCATTGTGAGCGTAGGCACAGAAGTCCATGCAGGACACTTGGAAGGGAATGTCCCCTTTGAGAACAGTTGCCAGAAAATATCCCAAAGCCACAGCTGTCGGGGTCCTTGCCTTGGCACGCACACGTACGGTCGTCATTGAGGCCGCAGCGGCGGACGGTGGGGTTGCCGAACTTGGTGAGGGTGGTGGAGAGCTCGCGGTACAGCTTGTCGCCGAGCCCCGTGCGTACTTGGAAGGGAATGTCCCCTTTGAGAACAGTTGCCAGAAAATATCCCAAAGCCACAGCTGTCGGGGTCCTTGCCTTGGCACGCACACGTACGGTCGTCATTGAGGCCGCAGCGGCGGACGGTGGGGTTGCCGAACTTGGTGAGGGTGGTGGAGAGCTCGCGGTACAGCTTGTCGCCGAGCCCCGTGCGTACTTGGAAGGGAATGTCCCCTTTGAGAACAGTTGCCAGAAAATATCCCAAAGCCACAGCTGTCGGGGTCCTTGCCTTGGCACGCACACGTACGGTCGTCATTGAGGCCGCAGCGGCGGACGGTGGGGTTGCCGAACTTGGTGAGGGTGGTGGAGAGCTCGCGGTACAGCTTGTCGCGAGCCCCGTGCGTACTTGGAAGGGAATGTCCCCTTTGAGAACAGTTGCCAGAAAATATCCCAAAGCCACAGCTGTCGGGGTCCTTGCCTTGGCACGCACACGTACGGTCGTCATTGAGGCCGCAGCGGCGGACGGTGGGGTTGCCGAACTTGGTGAGGGTGGTGGAGAGCTCGCGGTACAGCTTGTCGCCGAGCCCCGTGCGTACTTGGAAGGGAATGTCCCCTTTGAGAACAGTTGCCAGAAAATATCCCAAAGCCACAGCTGTCGGGGTCCTTGCCTTGGCACGCACACGTACGGTCGTCATTGAGGCCGCAGCGGCGGACGGTGGGGTTGCCAAACTTGGTGAGGGTGGTGGAGAGCTCGCGGTACAGCTTGTCGCCGAGCCCCTGCGGTACGCCCTCCCACGCCATGATGAGGATGATGGTGTGGCTTCATACGAGAGCTGATGGAGTCCAGGTATGGAGAGAAGGGGGAAGCGGTACGCAGACTTCATCTTCTGCCGCTGGCCCTCCTCGCTGCCGTGCTCGTCGGTGAGCGAGACCTTGTAGAGGGGCAGCACATGGAGCTGCTCGTCCTCGGGGATCTCCCCCACCTTGCGGTTGTCCTCTTTCGTCAGGGTGCACACCACGGTGCAGCCGTTGTAGAGGTTGTGCTGGTCATTGTGAGCGTAGGCACAGAAGTCCATGCAGGACACTTGGAAGGGAATGTCCCCTTTGAGAACAGTTGCCAGAAAATATCCCAAAGCCACAGCTGTCGGGGTCCTTGCCTTGGCACGCACACGTACGGTCGTCATTGAGGCCGCAGCGGCGGACGGTGGGGTTGCCGAACTTGGTGAGGGTGGTGGAGAGCTCGCGGTACAGCTTGTCGCCGAGCCCCGTGCGTACTTGGAAGGGAATGTCCCCTTTGAGAACAGTTGCCAGAAAATATCCCAAAGCCACAGCTGTCGGGGTCCTTGCCTTGGCACGCACACGTACGGTCGTCATTGAGGCCGCAGCGGCGGACGGTGGGGTTGCCAAACTTGGTGAGGGTGGTGGAGAGCTCGCGGTACAGCTTGTCGCCGAGCCCCTGCGGTACGCCCTCCCACGCCATGATGAGGATGATGGTGTGGCTTCATACGAGAGCTGATGGAGTCCAGGTATGGAGAGAAGGGGGAAGCGGTACGCAGACTTCATCTTCTGCCGCTGGCCCTCCTCGCTGCCGTGCTCGTCGGTGAGCGAGACCTTGTAGAGGGGCAGCACATGGAGCTGCTCGTCCTCGGGGATCTCCCCCACCTTGCGGTTGTCCTCTTTCGTCAGGGTGCACACCACGGTGCAGCCGTTGTAGAGGTTGTGCTGGTCATTGTGAGCGTAGGCACAGAAGTCCATGCAGGACACTTGGAAGGGAATGTCCCCTTTGAGAACAGTTGCCAGAAAATATCCCAAAGCCACAGCTGTCGGGGTCCTTGCCTTGGCACGCACACGTACGGTCGTCATTGAGGCCGCAGCGGCGGACGGTGGGGTTGCCGAACTTGGTGAGGGTGGTGGAGAGCTCGCGGTACAGCTTGTCGCCGAGCCCCGTGCGTACTTGGAAGGGAATGTCCCCTTTGAGAACAGTTGCCAGAAAATATCCCAAAGCCACAGCTGTCGGGGTCCTTGCCTTGGCACGCACACGTACGGTCGTCATTGAGGCCACAGCGGCGGACGGTGGGGTTGCCGAACTTGGTGAGGGTGGTGGAGAGCTCGCGGTACAGCTTGTCGCCGAGCCCCGTGCGTACTTGGAAGGGAATGTCCCCTTTGAGAACAGTTGCCAGAAAATATCCCAAAGCCACAGCTGTCGGGGTCCTTGCCTTGGCACGCACACGTACGGTCGTCATTGAGGCCGCAGCGGCGGACGGTGGGGTTGCCGAACTTGGTGAGGGTGGTGGAGAGCTCGCGGTACAGCTTGTCGCCGAGCCCCTGCGGTACGCCCTCCCACGCCATGATGAGGATGATGGTGTGGCTTCATACGAGAGCTGATGGAGTCCAGGTATGGAGAGAAGGGGGAAGCGGTACGCAGACTTCATCTTCTGCCGCTGGCCCTCCTCGCTGCCGTGCTCGTCGGTGAGCGAGACCTTGTAGAGGGGCAGCACATGGAGCTGCTCGTCCTCGGGGATCTCCCCCACCTTGCGGTTGTCCTCTTTCGTCAGGGTGCACACCACGGTGCAGCCGTTGTAGAGGTTGTGCTGGTCATTGTGAGCGTAGGCACAGAAGTCCATGCAGGACACTTGGAAGGGAATGTCCCCTTTGAGAACAGTTGCCAGAAAATATCCCAAAGCCACAGCTGTCGGGGTCCTTGCCTTGGCACGCACACGTACGGTCGTCATTGAGGCCGCAGCGGCGGACGGTGGGGTTGCCGAACTTGGTGAGGGTGGTGGAGAGCTCGCGGTACAGCTTGTCGCCGAGCCCCGTGCGTACTTGGAAGGGAATGTCCCCTTTGAGAACAGTTGCCAGAAAATATCCCAAAGCCACAGCTGTCGGGGTCCTTGCCTTGGCACGCACACGTACGGTCGTCATTGAGGCCGCAGCGGCGGACGGTGGGGTTGCCAAACTTGGTGAGGGTGGTGGAGAGCTCGCGGTACAGCTTGTCGCCGAGCCCCTGCGGTACGCCCTCCCACGCCATGATGAGGATGATGGTGTGGCTTCA
Source organism: Nansenia antarctica (assembly GCF_963989245.1). Classification (NCBI taxonomy): domain Eukaryota; kingdom Metazoa; phylum Chordata; class Actinopteri; order Argentiniformes; family Microstomatidae; genus Nansenia; species Nansenia antarctica. The sequence continues at coordinate 85,231,419 of NC_137688.1, forward strand.
TACGAGAGCTGATGGAGTCCAGGTATGGAGAGAAGGGGGAAGCGGTACGCAGACTTCATCTTCTGCCGCTGGCCCTCCTCGCTGCCGTGCTCGTCGGTGAGCGAGACCTTGTAGAGGGGCAGCACATGGAGCTGCTCGTCCTCGGGGATCTCCCCCACCTTGCGGTTGTCCTCTTTCGTCAGGGTGCACACCACGGTGCAGCCGTTGTAGAGGTTGTGCTGGACATTGTGAGCGTAGGCACAGAAGTCCATGCAGGACACTTGGAAGGGAATGTCCCCTTTGAGAACAGTTGCCAGAAAATATCCCAAAGCCACAGCTGTCGGGGTCCTTGCCTTGGCACGCACACGTACGGTCGTCATTGAGGCCGCAGCGGCGGACGGTGGGGTTGCCGAACTTGGTGAGGGTGGTGGAGAGCTCGCGGTACAGCTTGTCGCCGAGCCCCGTGCGTACTTGGAAGGGAATGTCCCCTTTGAGAACAGTTGCCAGAAAATATCCCAAAGCCACAGCTGTCGGGGTCCTTGCCTTGGCACGCACACGTACGGTCGTCATTGAGGCCGCAGCGGCGGACGGTGGGGTTGCCAAACTTGGTGAGGGTGGTGGAGAGCTCGCGGTACAGCTTGTCGCCGAGCCCCTGCGGTACGCCCTCCCACGCCATGATGAGGATGATGGTGTGGCCTCCATACGAGAGCTGATGGAGTCCAGGTATGGAGAGAAGGGGGAAGCGGTACGCAGACTTCATCTTCTGCCGCTGGCCCTCCTCGCTGCCGTGCTCGTCGGTGAGCGAGACCTTGTAGAGGGGCAGCACATGGAGCTGCTCGTCCTCGGGGATCTCCCCCACCTTGCGGTTGTCCTCTTTCGTCAGGGTGCACACCACGGTGCAGCCGTTGTAGAGGTTGTGCTGGTCATTGTGAGCGTAGGCACAGAAGTCCATGCAGGACACTTGGAAGGGAATGTCCCCTTTGAGAACAGTTGCCAGAAAATATCCCAAAGCCACAGCTGTCGGGGTCCTTGCCTTGGCACGCACACGTACGGTCGTCATTGAGGCCGCAGCGGCGGACGGTGGGGTTGCCGAACTTGGTGAGGGTGGTGGAGAGCTCGCGGTACAGCTTGTCGCCGAGCCCCGTGCGTACTTGGAAGGGAATGTCCCCTTTGAGAACAGTTGCCAGAAAATATCCCAAAGCCACAGCTGTCGGGGTCCTTGCCTTGGCACGCACACGTACGGTCGTCATTGAGGCCGCAGCGGCGGACGGTGGGGTTGCCAAACTTGGTGAGGGTGGTGGAGAGCTCGCGGTACAGCTTGTCGCCGAGCCCCTGCGGTACGCCCTCCCACGCCATGATGAGGATGATGGTGTGGCTTCATACGAGAGCTGATGGAGTCCAGGTATGGAGAGAAGGGGGAAGCGGTACGCAGACTTCATCTTCTGCCGCTGGCCCTCCTCGCTGCCGTGCTCGTCGGTGAGCGAGACCTTGTAGAGGGGCAGCACATGGAGCTGCTCGTCCTCGGGGATCTCCCCCACCTTGCGGTTGTCCTCTTTCGTCAGGGTGCACACCACGGTGCAGCCGTTGTAGAGGTTGTGCTGGACATTGTGAGCGTAGGCACAGAAGTCCATGCAGGACACTTGGAAGGGAATGTCCCCTTTGAGAACAGTTGCCAGAAAATATCCCAAAGCCACAGCTGTCGGGGTCCTTGCCTTGGCACGCACACGTACGGTCGTCATTGAGGCCGCAGCGGCGGACGGTGGGGTTGCCGAACTTGGTGAGGGTGGTGGAGAGCTCGCGGTACAGCTTGTCGCCGAGCCCCGTGCGTACTTGGAAGGGAATGTCCCCTTTGAGAACAGTTGCCAGAAAATATCCCAAAGCCACAGCTGTCGGGGTCCTTGCCTTGGCACGCACACGTACGGTCGTCATTGAGGCCGCAGCGGCGGACGGTGGGGTTGCCAAACTTGGTGAGGGTGGTGGAGAGCTCGCGGTACAGCTTGTCGCCGAGCCCCTGCGGTACGCCCTCCCACGCCATGATGAGGATGATGGTGTGGCCTCCATACGAGAGCTGATGGAGTCCAGGTATGGAGAGAAGGGGGAAGCGGTACGCAGACTTCATCTTCTGCCGCTGGCCCTCCTCGCTGCCGTGCTCGTCGGTGAGCGAGACCTTGTAGAGGGGCAGCACATGGAGCTGCTCGTCCTCGGGGATCTCCCCCACCTTGCGGTTGTCCTCTTTCGTCAGGGTGCACACCACGGTGCAGCCGTTGTAGAGGTTGTGCTGGTCATTGTGAGCGTAGGCACAGAAGTCCATGCAGGACACTTGGAAGGGAATGTCCCCTTTGAGAACAGTTGCCAGAAAATATCCCAAAGCCACAGCTGTCGGGGTCCTTGCCTTGGCACGCACACGTACGGTCGTCATTGAGGCCGCAGCGGCGGACGGTGGGGTTGCCGAACTTGGTGAGGGTGGTGGAGAGCTCGCGGTACAGCTTGTCGCCGAGCCCCGTGCGTACTTGGAAGGGAATGTCCCCTTTGAGAACAGTTGCCAGAAAATATCCCAAAGCCACAGCTGTCGGGGTCCTTGCCTTGGCACGCACACGTACGGTCGTCATTGAGGCCGCAGCGGCGGACGGTGGGGTTGCCAAACTTGGTGAGGGTGGTGGAGAGCTCGCGGTACAGCTTGTCGCCGAGCCCCTGCGATACGCCCTCCCACGCCATGATGAGGATGATGGTGTGGCTTCATACGAGAGCTGATGGAGTCCAGGTATGGAGAGAAGGGGGAAGCGGTACGCAGACTTCATCTTCTGCCGCTGGCCCTCCTCGCTGCCGTGCTCGTCGGTGAGCGAGACCTTGTAGAGGGGCAGCACATGGAGCTGCTCGTCCTCGGGGATCTCCCCCACCTTGCGGTTGTCCTCTTTCGTCAGGGTGCACACCACGGTGCAGCCGTTGTAGAGGTTGTGCTGGTCATTGTGAGCGTAGGCACAGAAGTCCATGCAGGACACTTGGAAGGGAATGTCCCCTTTGAGAACAGTTGCCAGAAAATATCCCAAAGCCACAGCTGTCGGGGTCCTTGCCTTGGCACGCACACGTACGGTCGTCATTGAGGCCGCAGCGGCGGACGGTGGGGTTGCCGAACTTGGTGAGGGTGGTGGAGAGCTCGCGGTACAGCTTGTCGCCGAGCCCCGTGCGTACTTGGAAGGGAATGTCCCCTTTGAGAACAGTTGCCAGAAAATATCCCAAAGCCACAGCTGTCGGGGTCCTTGCCTTGGCACGCACACGTACGGTCGTCATTGAGGCCGCAGCGGCGGACGGTGGGGTTGCCAAACTTGGTGAGGGTGGTGGAGAGCTCGCGGTACAGCTTGTCGCCGAGCCCCTGCGATACGCCCTCCCACGCCATGATGAGGATGATGGTGTGGCTTCATACGAGAGCTGATGGAGTCCAGGTATGGAGAGAAGGGGGAAGCGGTACGCAGACTTCATCTTCTGCCGCTGGCCCTCCTCGCTGCCGTGCTCGTCGGTGAGCGAGACCTTGTAGAGGGGCAGCACATGGAGCTGCTCGTCCTCGGGGATCTCCCCCACCTTGCGGTTGTCCTCTTTCGTCAGGGTGCACACCACGGTGCAGCCGTTGTAGAGGTTGTGCTGGTCATTGTGAGCGTAGGCACAGAAGTCCATGCAGGACACTTGGAAGGGAATGTCCCCTTTGAAAACAGTTGCCAGAAAATATCCCAAAGCCACAGCTGTCGGGGTCCTTGCCTTGGCACGCACACGTACGGTCGTCATTGAGGCCGCAGCGGCGGACGGTGGGGTTGCCGAACTTGGTGAGGGTGGTGGAGAGCTCGCGGTACAGCTTGTCGCCGAGCCCCGTGAGTACTTGGAAGGGAATGTCCCCTTTGAGAACAGTTGCCAGAAAATATCCCAAAGCCACAGCTGTCGGGGTCCTTGCCTTGGCACGCACACGTACGGTCGTCATTGAGGCCGCAGCGGCGGACGGTGGGGTTGCCAAACTTGGTGAGGGTGGTGGAGAGCTCGCGGTACAGCTTGTCGCCGAGCCCCTGCGATACGCCCTCCCACGCCATGATGAGGATGATGGTGTGGCTTCATACGAGAGCTGATGGAGTCCAGGTATGGAGAGAAGGGGGAAGCGGTACGCAGACTTCATCTTCTGCCGCTGGCCCTCCTCGCTGCCGTGCTCGTCGGTGAGCGAGACCTTGTAGAGGGGCAGCACATGGAGCTGCTCGTCCTCGGGGATCTCCCCCACCTTGCGGTTGTCCTCTTTCGTCAGGGTGCACACCACGGTGCAGCCGTTGTAGAGGTTGTGCTGGTCATTGTGAGCGTAGGCACAGAAGTCCATGCAGGACACTTGGAAGGGAATGTCCCCTTTGAGAACAGTTGCCAGAAAATATCCCAAAGCCACAGCTGTCGGGGTCCTTGCCTTGGCACGCACACGTACGGTCGTCATTGAGGCCGCAGCGGCGGACGGTGGGGTTGCCGAACTTGGTGAGGGTGGTGGAGAGCTCGCGGTACAGCTTGTCGCCGAGCCCCTGCGGTACGCACTCCCACGCCATGATGAGGATGATGATGTGGGCGTTGGCACAGTGGTGACAGTGTAGCGAACGGAGACTGGTAGTGTAACTCGCCCCATGCGGGAATCGAACCCCGATCTCCCGCATAACCGACGGCCGCGCTAACCACTATACCAAGAGAGTTAACTCCCTTGGCGGAGCTTATTCACTTCAATTCACTTAATTCTCTTCATACTCCTGTAGCGGAGAATTCCTTCCTTCCATGCGGGAGTCGAACCCCGATCTCCCGCATAACCACCGGCCGCGCTAACCACTACACCAGGACCTGTCAAACTCTGACAGTAACTACAGTGAAACGGTGCATCAAAAACACATCATACATCAATAGGACTTGATGTTCTCTGTTTGTCAATGACAATGGACTATCACCCGACCCAGCCCGAACAGACGCGCTTGGAGTGGAACAGTGGTTATTCTTGAACTTGCGTTTCTCGTTTTTCTCTTGTTCAGTAAACGTGTTGCTATGCTTATCGTTACAAGGTTTTAATGGAGGACAGTACTTATGTTTCATTCTTTTGATCGTCTGGTTTCGGCACGATGTGTAGCGGTGAGGCCCATGGGCTGTCTGAGCGGCGGATGATACCAAGGTGCTCCATGTTGGCGAACTCAGACTTAGCGACTGCTAGCCTGTCGGGGTTGAGCCGCCGGGCCCTAGCGTAGATGGGGGCGCCCTTGGTCTCTATGTGGTGCTCCACCCCATGCTTGGTAGTGGTGGCGGAAAATGTGGGCTGTGTCAAGCAGGGGAACTCGCTGAGCAGGTGCTGATAGTTGCCACCCTCTGAGAGTGAGCTGGAGAGCCCGCCGTATGTCGCCTCACCGCGGACACATGCAAGTGAGGAGAATGTCAGTGCGTCCACCAGGCGGTTGTTCTTGACGTCCACGAGCAGTCCGTGAGCACATAGGAAATCTGCACCGAGGAGGGGGAAAGAGATGTCGGCCGTGACGAAGTCCCATGTAAACCGCTGACCCCCGAAACATAGGTCTACAGCTTTCGTGCCATAGGTGCGGATGGGGGTGTCGTTAGCGGACTTTAAATGTGGGCCATGACCTCCCCTGGCGGTGTCATCCACTGTCGCAGGCAGGACGCTCCTCTGAGCACCGGTGTCACAGAGGAATTTGCACCCGGAGAGAGTGTCTCTGATGAATAGTAGCTGGTTTGCTGTGCCCACACTCATAGCCACTACAGAGCGCAGGCTTTGCCGTTTCCCGTCGAGCTGTAGTTGCAAGGGGAGCGGCACCTCTTCGCTTTCGCGCCAAAGTGTGAGTGAAAATAGCACATGCCTGGGCTAGTACGGCTATCGGTGGTAGGTGGGCCCTTGTTAGCTAGCCTGTCTCTGCCAGGGGGAGTGTAATTGTGTGTCGGGGCTAGCACTTCAGGGGTAAAACGCTGGGTAGCTAGGAAGTAGCGGTCAGCCTCTTCTGCTAACTCACTGGGTTCAGTAATAGTCGTATTAGCGAGCGCTGTCTGTACATGTGCAGGCATGTGCCGAAGAAACAGCTCAATAAATAGAAAGTTTGGTTCTTCCGTACCTAGTAGGTTCAGCATCATGTCCATGCGCTGGGAAGGCTTGCTGTCTCCCAGCCCCTGAATTGCGAACAGACGTCGGGCTCGTTCTGACCGTGATAGTTAGAAGGTCTTGAGGAGGAGAGCCTTAAACGCTGTATATTTATTCAGGGCAGGGGGAGCTGTAATGAAGCCCACCGTTCTGGCTGCAGTGGAGCTCCCCAGCGCCGAGACGACATGGTAGTAGCGTGCGGCGTCGTCTGCAATCGCACGGAGGGAGAACTGCGCCTCCGTCTGTGCGAACCATGCTGCCGCGGATGTCTCCCAAAACTCCGGCAATTTGAGAATAACGGCGTTATTTGCCATGTTCGGTTCAGTCTCGGATACTTCAACGGGAATCACGTCGGGGTCACCAATGTAGTGCCGAGAGACGGGAGTCGGAGGCGGCGTATCGAATGTCACAGCTAAACGTTTATTAACAGACATGAACAAGTCTCGACCACATGCTTCAAGCAGTAACTATATAACTGATGTAACAACTTGAGTACCACGCACTTAACCCTCCGTGCGGAAACAATACTCCCAACCCATAGTTCCGGGGGTGAATTATGTCAACCCACCACAATATATTGTTTTTACTAGGCTAGGTAAACAGCTATGTGTTTTTATTCTAGCTGCCATTTTAACAAAGATGCGTGTTTGTTTTTCAAAATTGTAAGTTCCATTTTAATTTTATTTAACCTTTATTTATACAGGGGGAACACACTGAGACCAAGGTGCACCTTGTCCACAATGTTAATACAATTTTAAAACAACACGTAAAAAATACAACACAGTAAAAGTAAAAACAGCCCGAGTCCTCTATGCAAGGTTCCCACGGGTCCTTGAAATCCTTGAAGGTTTGTGAATTTGAGAAAAAAAAGAATCAAGGTCTTAAAAGTTTTAGAAAATAGACATGGGTCATTGAAAGTGCTTGAATTCCCCCCCCCCTCTCTCTCTCTCTCTCTCTCTCTCTCTCTCTCTCTCTCTCTCTCTCTCTCTCTCTCTCTCTCGCTCTCTCTCGCTCTCTCTCGCTCGCTCTCTCTCGCTCTCTCTCGCTCTCTCTCGCTCTCTCTCGCTCTCTCTCGCTCTCTCTCTCTCTCTCTCTCTCTCTCTCTCTCTCTCTCTCTCCCTCTCTCTCGCTCTCTGTCTCTCTCTGTCTGTATTGCTTAACTTAACACATATTTCACAGTATATAGTTTTGCTGTGCTGTGGTAGAGAAGGCAAGAGACCATCTAGAGTTCACACATTCAAGCCTCTCTTTTTAATTGTTGTCTGTGAGCGGATGGTTCCTATTATATCAATTCTATTGATTGCTTTACTTTTGAAATCAGGAAAAGATTAGTTTCTCAGCTTATTTGACCAATTATTGATTATGCTAATATTGTGTACCAGGGTACCTCTGAGACCTGTCTTCGTCCCCTAAATGTCTTGTTCAACTCCCTCTGTCGTTTTGTTCTCAGATGTCATTATTTTACACACCACTGTCTAATGTATGATTTACTCAACTGGTTTTCACTTGAAGACAGAAGGCAATCTCATTGGTTACAATTTATTTATAAATGTATTTACTTTAAATATCCCATGTATTTAAAAGTTTACTTGGTGCCCCGTAGTTCTCCCTATCCACTCAGACAACATCAAAACCTCTTTTTCTGTGTTCCCAGATACCGAAAAAAATTAGGTCGTAAATCATTTGCCTACAAGGCCCCTAGTGACTGGAACAATCTCCCTTCCCCTTTAAGGTCCATCACATCCTTTCAATCCTTTAAATCATCTTTACTTTCCTATTTAAAAAAGCCCTGCTCATGTTATTAATTATGTGGGGGGTTTGGACCGGCTAGTTTTCAGGTTGTTTGTATTTGTATTTTCCTTTAATGTGCTCTCTGTTGTTGCCAAATTCGACTACTTGCTGATGTCTTCTGATAATTATATTATGTATGTATCTGACTGTTGCATCTATATATTGCGGTTGGGTTGTAGTGGTGGGTTGTGGAGTGATGACGGGCTGTGTGTGTGAGTGTGTGTGTAGGTGCTTTTGTATTGTTATTTGTTATGTGTTACTATTATGTTTGTATCGTCATATGTGAGGACCCCCTCGAAAATGAGAAGATTCTTCTCAAGGGGCTTACCTTAAATAAACAATCTCAATTCTCATCTAGATCTGAGAGAGAGCCCGACAGCGACAAGCTTTATTGTAGCAGGCTTTTATCTGTTTACAGACAACCCATAGTGTTGTACTGGATCCTTTATTCCAACTAACTGAATGTTCCTTTATTTGGTGTCGCTGCTTCTTCCTCACAGTTTCGATTATTGAAGTGACTGTCTTTCGCCCTGTAACCAGTTCTCCGAACATATTTGTGATTCTGCTTGTGTATGGAGGTAGATTTGTGTCTTTTGTTGCAATAAAAAAATGATTTGTCTAAAACCGGTCAGGCCTTCTGTAACAATTTGTCACGCAGCTTTTTCATCACACATTTTCCCACAATCTGATCTCTTAACATGTCATTTTCCAATGTACCGAAGTCGCATGATTTTAGATTTTAGACAGTTCTCTTAATGCGGTCACAAAAGCATAGGCTGTGTAGACTCATCAGGAAACTGTGCTCTCTGTCTCAACCTGTGTCTTTCCAAAACCACATGTGGTCATTTTCCAACAGATAAAAACACATGCACACCCCCAGGGAGAACAGATCACTACGGTCACAGGATCGGCTATCTTTTTGGGGGGCTTTTCCACTACGGTGCTGACCCGGGTCTGCCCGCTTCGTTCCCCTTTTCCATTAGTCGTCCCAGGTCGGTTCGGTCCCAGGTCAGCTCGCTTCTTTAGCTCCACATCGACCCCAGGGTCTAAAATTTCATATCCGGGTCTCTTTGCCAGGCTGCGTGTGACGTGTGACGCTGCACACCGTTGATTGGTCAATGGAAATCGTCATCCCATGTCCCATCCCATATATTTCTTCACTGACCGCCATCTTGAAATACCACATTCACTCTAGGAAAATGTCACTACATTTTCTGTAATAGCTTATTAATAAAGATTCGGAAAATTATGCTGACCATCGTATTATCTTAGTTTAATGTCATTTCAATGAATCATATAACTTTTATTTACAACAAGCACAACACAAAAATCGCTATTATGCACCGTGTTTGTCCGTGAATAACACCGGCTGTGGAGGTGGTACAAACACAATACTCCTTTGCTAACTTCACCATCTGTCTACGGTCATTTTGAGCCCTTAACCACCGCGCTGACACCCCGAGAAGTTATGCTTTTAACCGTAAACTCGATGAACCGGGAGTTCACCCGGCCGCTGCTGCTGTGCTGTCCAGCCATTTTCGCCGTTCACTCTTGAGTCAAATGCCGGTAGATTCGCGTCTTGTCGGCGTTTCCCGATGATGATACTACAGTTCATAAAGCAGACAAGTGAAGGCAGTGGTTTTAAGTAGTGTTGTTCCGATACCATTTTTTTATCCCGATACCGATACCGATACCTGACCGTGCAGTACTTGCCGATACCGAGTACCGATCCGATACCACGGCGTTTGAAAAAACAAAACAAAAAAACATGTTTTTTGAGCCGCATACTCACCTCGATGTAAAATTATTGCTAACACTTAGTCTGGCACTGCTCAAAACCTGAAGATGTTCCAGTTAAGCAGCATACTCTCAATTGCTTCTGCAATTGCTTCACCAGTGTGGGACCCCTTGAACTCGTTTGCATGCAGCACAACGCTTTCCCGGTTGTATGATTCGGAGTCCACCCAGTGAGTAGTTAAACTAAGCAGGGACAGTGGGGAGACGTCGCTGGTCCAAATATCCGTAGTGAAGCTGATGGCCTGCACCTTTCCTAGCTTATCTGAAACATGCTCAGTCACCTTCTTATTGAGGGCAGGGACGGCCGTCTCCGTGATGTATTTGCGACCTGGTATTTTGTATTTAGGTACAGCGTGAGCCATAAAAAGGCGGAATCCCACATTGTCAACAAAGGAGAGGGGCAGGTCACAGAGCACAATCATTTCAGACATTTTCTCAGTCATCTTTCTTGCCATTTCACTCGTCGCATCCCACTGGTCCTTTTTATGGAATGAGCTACTCATCGTTTGTTGTTTTGGTCCATCCGTTCTCTTGCTTGCTGTCGCAGCTGCAGTAGATGACAGAAACTCTTCGTGCTCTTTAATATGTTTTGCCTTTAAATGCTTAATTAAGTTGCTAGTATTGAAACTGGCAGCTTTAGTGCCACCCCTCGACAGATTGAGACCGCAAATTGTGCATTTAGCCTTTGTACACACCGGACTATCCACCTTGAAATATCTCCATGCGTGTTTGTTTTTCCGCGATAGTGAAAAGCTGCCACGCCATTGGTTGAGAGCAGCTGCTCTGGGCCAATAGCGTTCCAGCAGGGGGGCATGTCTGGGAATGTCTGTGTTAGGAAGGCTGTGTCAGGCTTCGTGCTGCGCAACGTGCTGCGTTTGAACAAGAGTTTGGTATCGGGTGTTATTATTTGTTAGTACTCGCCGATACCGATACCAGCATTTTTGTGCGTATCGGTGGCCATGCCGATACTAGTATCGGTATCGGAACAACACTAGTTTTAAGGGTTCAAAAAACATGACTTTATTATGTGTACATAGCTTCCTCTCTCTCTTTCTCTCCAAAAAAATCACTGCTGTTGCTGTGTACACCCGGAAGCTTTTTGCCAGGCTGCGTGTGACGCGTAACTCCGCCTACTATCGTCTACTCCTCCTACTAGTCCGGGTCGGTTTGTGTATAATGGAAAACCAGAACAGATCAAAGTGACCCGACCTGACCTCGAACTGATCCGAACTGCACTAACGCGGGCTGCTGATGGAAAAGCACCAATCTCTACCCCACAAATTAGTAAAGGGGGACCAAACTTGAGTTGGGTGAAGGGGGGTGTGAGTTTGTGGGTGGGCACCCCTGGAGCAGTTAGGGGTTAAATGCCTTGCTCAAGGGCGTAACGGCAGTGGTACTGTAGGCACCTTAGATATGATGTTAGCAACCTTCCAGTTGCCAGCTCATATCTGGCTCCCTCCTGGATCGAACCTACAGATTCCTGGCCATCCTCTCTCACCTCTAGGCTACCTGCCGCCCCGCCATTGATAATTAAGTTTTGCACCCGCTGTGACAGAAAACAAAATTGTAAATATACTTTAATGTACAACATTGTATGCCTACTCTAGGTGGTCGAATCTCTCTGGGAATGTTTTTTTATTAGACATGTCTGTCTAACTATTCACAAAGACAACAATTCATCATTATAATATTATTATAATATTTATGTATAATACTTATATATAAACTAAACCCCTCAAAAAAAGATAAATTATCCTTACAAGTTGTACCTCGTTGTAAAGGTGACTAATCAGGCTTTCCAACGATATAAAATACAATACCAATTGGTATTATTAAAGGGGAGGAAGAATCGACTGAAATAACGTTTCCAAACTTTTTTGAGGAGTTTATATATTTATGTTGTCTGATTTGATTGATTTTTTTTTTTTTTTTCTTTAAAAAAAAAAAAAAAAAGTACAGTACAGCAACAGCAGCACTTGCTCTAAGAGCAGATTGAATGCATTCAAACCCTGTCTGTCATCTTGTGCCAATAATATTATGAAACAAGCAGGAGGAGGAGTAGCTCACTTTACCAATAAGGGCTTAGCTTTTTTGTGCTGTTTGTGCCCAGCAGCAATCTGTCCGTTTCAGATCCCCTCTGTAACATTACTTATTAACCAAACGGGGGGGCGTTAGCGCCATTCACTGTCCTGCAGAGAGCAGAGTGTTATTCCGTTGGGCTGAGGTTGGTGCTTAATGCAGGAAAAACGAAATATGTTTTTAACAAATCACAGAAAAATTACTTATGCATAAATTATGTACATTAGGTGGTGTCCCCATTGAACATGTGCCACTTATACATAGCTGGGCATTTGATTTGACATCAGACTTTATGTTGGCTTCTTTTATAGGAATTGATCTTGCCTTTTCCTAAACAGCAGATCGCAGATTGTGCAATCAACCTTCATGCAAGTAATTGATTATGGTGATGTCATCTACCAATGTGCAGCAGCCACTACCCTTAAACCTCTGGATGCCAGCCACCATCGCACCCTTCACGTTATCACAGGTGGTAGTTTTAATACTCAGCATTGTATACAATTTACCATTTAGCAGACGCTTTTAATCCAAAGCGATGTACAATTAGAGATTACAGGGACAGTCTCCCTGGAGTAACTGAGGGCTAAGTGCCTTACTCAAGGGCACACTAGTGGTGGTTTTCCCATGTGGGATTTGAACTCATGACCTTCCGATCACCAGTCCAACTCACTATCCAGTAGACCACCACATACCTCATCAAAAAGTTGTCTGGACCTCGTTAAAGTCCCATAGATCTCTGCATTATTCCCTGTTTGTGTATGAAGCCTTACTCTGTAAACTCTCAGCGTACCTAACGTCATTATTGAAATTAAAAAAACCTTTAAATGTACCTAGTTAACCGTTCTCAGAGTTGGTTAACTCTGGTAACTCCGTGTTTAGTTGTGGTGCACCTACCCTCACTGCTCTAACAATCTACAGAGAACATTTCATTTGGTTGCTTTGGTGCCGCTAAGGCAGTGTAACGTTTTGATCCTCTCGGACCTCTTTATTATGTATTTGTTTTTCTTGATTGTGTTTTTGATGTTGTACGTTTGTAGGCTATGTCTTGATTTTGAGATCTTGGTCTCAATGGGACTCCCTGCTAAAATAAAGGTTAAATAAATCTTGTATACTGTGTAAATGACCATTAAGATTGAGTGGAGTGTACACCAGCTGTCTATATACAACATTCCCTCAGGTGCTCTCATATCTTAAGGGTAACCCATGAATTACATAATTATAGTTCTATTGCCCCCTTTCGCCATTTGCCAACTTTTTTTGCTTATGTATGTAAGCAAGTTACCATGAGAGGAAGGGGGTTGTGGAGACATTTACCACTGGTACAGGGTTGTGGCACGAGGCGAAGCTGATTGCATTGGAGGTCAGCACAGGTTTCTTAATCAGATTGATTGGGAGGCGCATTGATACTGGAAATGCGGTCTGAACTGAAGGTTGTTGGGATATTTACCACTGTTGCTAGCCAATCAGAATCCAGTATCCAAACATGCTGTTGTAGAATGTTGTTTTTATGTCCTATATGCACCAACCTCACCAAGTACATTTCCTGTATGTGCAAATATACTGGTACTTCTAATTCTGATTGATTCTGATTCTAATGAGGATTAGTGTCTGTGAGTCGTGCCAGCCTCTCAGGTCTGGGTAATGATTCCAGCAGTGAGGGAATCATTGCCAAGTGACCTACATAGAGGTAGAGTAGAGCTGGTTAATGATTCAACCAGTGTTCCAGTGTTCGACTGTTGCTTAAATTGCGGGGTTTAGGGGTGAAGGGACTGATTGGATATGTTTGCTTGTGTGCTGGGAGCAGGCCTTACATTTCTGTCCCATTTTCCTCCGGGTCAGCCCTGTGATACTCAGACACCATGGCTAAGCTGGTGGAGTGTGTGCCCAACTTCTCAGAGGGCCGTAACAAAGAGGTGAGTGGGTGTGGGAGGTTTGGAGCTGGATTAAGTTTGAAGTTTGAATTACTGTTCAACCTTTGAGATGAGTGTGTTGAGAAGTTAGAAGTCATGTTAGAAGACATTCCTAAAGAAACAAACTGTTTTGTTTCAAATCCCTTGACTAGACTTTGAGGTACACATGACAGTGCTGTTTTTTCGGAACAGCTGTATGTGGGTCAATGTGCAGTTGTGCACTGTCGGTATTGTGAGAGAGTCAACCCTAGATGCTTGCATGCAGGTGATTGATGCCATCGCTGATGCCATCTCCAGCACTGAGGGATGCAGTCTGCTGGACGTGGACCCCGGGGCCTCCACCAACCGAACCGTCTACACGTTCGTAGGTTCACCTCAAGCTGTGGTGGAGGGGGCTCTTAACGCGGCACGCACAGCCTTACCGCTCATCGACATGACCAAACACTCAGGTGACAAGACAGAAACATGTGCCCATCTGAAACTGAGCTGGCTAACCCCGACCTCATGATCCCTGCCACGCTGTTGACTCTTTAGACAGAGGAGTTCAAAGGCCTGAGCTCACAGATTCACAGCGTTCATGTTCTTCCATCCTCCCCTGACACAGAATATATCAATTTTAAGAGCCTTTGAATTAATATTCAATATTAAAACAAATATCCAGCATAAAAGTACCAAACATTTGGCCAAAGTGGTCCCATAGGCTAGGAGAAGCTAAGCTTACCCAAAAGTAAATTCAAGAGAGAGTGTCTGCAATTATCTTTGGTTTTCGGGATTGGAACCTTTCTGTTTTCGGGCTTTGGTCTTGGTGCCAGGTGGCCAAACATGCGCACGCAACAGTCATGTAACATCTGGGCCTGTTGGGTTCAAATGCCTTTCCAATAGACTCAACTGTGCCCTGTTTAATGTCATGGATTATCATTCTAAACAAGCCCTACATGTATTAGTGTGTCGTTAAAATGTGGTACAATTTCAGGAAACACATTTTGAAATGTCAGTGTTTCGTTTTTTTTGTGATAATTTTTTATTATTATTTCAGGGAATAATACAAGGGAGTGGTAACATATAAATAAACAAAAGAGAAATAGAATAACAAAAATCCAGTACAAATACAAAATTCCCATAAACCTACCCCCTCCTCTCCCCTTCACAATCTCCCTTTACCCCAACAGTCCCCCACTGTCTCCCCCTCCTCCCACAAATGTCCCTCCCGCCAAATACAAATGTCAGTGTTTTGTAGGGGAGGACCCCCAGGCTCCCGCAAACTTGAAACTCAAGCTACTATCTCACATGAACCCTAATGCCCTGCCACTGTTGATGAGTTGCTCATCTGTATGTTTTACAGAATAATATGTTGTTTTGTTTAGGCGAGCACCCACGCACAGGTGCCATGGACGTGTGTCCCTTCATCCCTGTTCAGAACGTGACGATGGACGACTGCGTCAAATGTGCCAACATTTTTGCCCAGCGTTTAACCGAGGCGCTGCATATACCTGGTAGGTTTTCCTCTCTGATGGCTTTCAGTTACATTTCTACAAATGATCTACTCAGCTTGTTTTGACAAACCTATCATTAACACTAGAACAGCCGTTAGGCTGTGAGTAAAGAAAAATGTTATATCTTTGCACTCGATCAAATTTCAGGACCCTCCTTTCATGACTTTTCCTAGATATGTGCGTTCTTCTACTCAGTATCCTTACATTTTCAAAATCACATCAGGATAAGCTTGTATGAAGCTATTTTGCTGTTTTTCTGTGTAGGAGGCAGGCTAATTTACAAGCGGCCAACTAGTGGTCGTTGGGTGTAAATAGCAGCTTGCGCATTGTAAAGAGGGGACCCCCGAGGCGGCTCGTTTAGTAAAAAGGCACGGCTGTTCTAGTGTTAAGAGTGTATCGCACAACAGAAGGGTGTCCCAGATGTCCCATCTGTTATTCATCTCAAGCCAAATCATTATGTTTAATACAGAACGTGTTGTTGCTGTCGTTTCTCCGTAGTGTATCTTTACGGAGAGGCGGCTCAGAAAGAGAACAGGAGATCCCTCCCCTCTGTCCGGGCGGGAGAATATGAGGCCTTGTCTGAGAAAGTGAGGCTAACTTCGTTAGATACAGGAGTACTATACTACTTTATATCTTAGATAAGTGATATTTAAAAGATATACAGAATGTGTTTCATGGGACAACTGGTTGAACAAAAATGGCCGTGTTTTCAGTTGAAGAAGGAGGAGTGGGCTCCTGACTACGGGCCAGCCACGTTCGTACCTTCGTGGGGCGCCACGGTAACGGGTGCTAGGAAGTTCCTTGTTGCCTACAATGTGAACCTCCTCAGCACCAAGGAACAAGCCCACCGGATCGCTTTAGACATCCGCGAACAGGGAAGAGGCAAAGACCAGGTAGGCTTGATATGGGCAATGGAAACAAATTGTCATTCTAGCATTTTACATTTGACATGTTTGGCATTTAGCAGACGCCTTATTCCAGTGCGACTTACAACACTTTGCTCGGCTGCCCTCGGACAGGCGGTTCAGGACCATGTTCGCAAGGACAAACAGACTGAAGCTCAGCTTCTACCCCAGGGCCATTCAGGCCCTGAACACAGCAAAGACCTAGGTTCTAGGCCCTGGACAATCTAGACAATTTGATGGCAGCTACTAGATTATAATCATAAGTGCAATATTGAAATACACTGTGAACATTTCAAACCTGCAAACTGCGACACTTTAAATGAATGTGCAATAAGACTATGTGCAATAATACTATGTGCAATATGACAACCCTTGTGTACATAAGGTTCAGAGATAGGAAATGTTAGGATATTTATAGCATAGCATAGAGTACAGTACAGTGTTTTATTTGTATAGTATAGTAGCATAGTATAATGGATAGTGTATATAGCCTTTATTTATGTAAACCAGGGGGGTATTCCACGAAGCTCGATAAAGTTCTAAGCCTCGATAAAGTTCTAAGCCTCGAAAATGTTAGCTTGCGTTCGGTGCCATCAATGTGGCTCAAATAATTCGCTGCTTGGTTGAGCTCCTTCTGAGTCAGATATAATTAGCCGAGTCGCGACCAGGCTAAAACACAGGCTATAGTAAGACGCGCGTCAAAAAAGGCTCACAGGCGGAAACTAAACCCCGAACGACAGTTCCTCATGTGTCTTTTAGGAAATATTAATTCCCACTTCACACGAGATAGATAGATTAGATAGTTTGACTGTGTGATAGATAGATAATTTGATATTTTGAAAGTGTGATCGATCGATAGATAGTTTGATTGTGTGATAGATAACTTGATATTTTGAAAGTGTGATAGATAGATCGATAGATCAATAAAGAAAAGAGTGTAAAAAAAAAAGTAATTGTGTCAACTTGCATTGCTGTCATCACAGCGGTCTGGCTGGCGTAGTGGTTAAGGCAGCCGACTGGAGTTCCAAAGGTTGCGTGTTCGAGACTCGACTACGTCATTCTTTTTTTTCTTTTTTTTACATTTAACCGAAGATTTCATGCAAAGGCTTCAAACACCATTGTAATCGTGTCAGTTCTTGTAAATTAGCCTGCACCATAATTTTATAGCCTACATACTTTTTTAATGAGATTTTAGATAAGATTCAGACAACGAAATGCAGTAAAAAGTGTGTCTGAAGAGGGATTTGAACCACCGATATAAAATGACGAATAAATCCTATGGCAGCGGTCGGTACCACTAGGCCATTGTGGCGTTATGACGGTTTGTAGCCTGCTGCTGATATCACCACAGTAGTAAATATTCATTTATTAAAATATGAACATATAACAATAACTGGGGCTAGTATGACCTACGCATTTAATCGGTCAGCAATTTCTTGCCAAACCATTTCCCTCGCCTTGTTAATTGCGGCAGTATTGCACTATTTTACATCTTATTTTTCCGTCTTCATAAAGATCAATAATTCGGGAATGCTGCGCAAATGTAGTACCCCTGCAGAGTGGAGTATCTTCATTTCGACAGATCGACTCTTCTGGGCTCTTTATGTCTGCGTGCACGCGCCCATATCGAAGATTTGTAAGCCGGTGTTCTGTGAACACTGATGACACAAGCCTGATCCTCGTTCGAGGAATCACCTGAGGCTTGAATTCCAATCTCGAGTTGCCTGATCGCCGCATTTATTTATATCGCCGCTATACTGATCCACCTTTAGTGGAATGGCCCCCAGCTCTTTTCCCTTCTTGTTTTTAGTATTATTATTATTATTATTATTATTATTATTATTATTTTTTTTCCTAGCACCAGGGGAGCCCCCCCTCCTAAATTTCGTTGTATGGTACCTGTACTGTATTAATGACAATAAAGACCATTCATTCATTCATTCAATACATTTTACTAAGCAAGTGAATCATCAATCCACCAGTCGTAGCAGGAAGAGTAATCCAGCTCAGGCCCGGGGCCATTGGCAGTCTCTGTCTCAGATCTAGCGTGACGCTGCTTTGCATGAAGATCGGGTCATATGGCAATGCCATAGGGGGTTCTTCTAGATAGTTCTTTATATAACTGTGTATGCTGCCATTTATGAGTCTTGGCATGAAACCTTTTTTATGACGCAAGAAACCTATAGACTGAAGAACCATGAATGTTATCTTTTTTTAGTAGTGTTAGCCTAGTGCAGATCTTTTCACACTGGCAGACTACAAAATACCTCAAAGGTGAACATACAACGAAATACGGTTCACATTTAGTGCACATTCCCTAGCAACAGGAGGAAGCAATGTAATGTAGCAAGTTGTCTAGGCGGGAATTATGGGTCATTGTGACCCAGCGTTTCTCTCAAACAGATGCGTTGCAACCTATCGGATGACGTGGTTCTAGAAACGATTGCAATGAGTTGACTGATGTTTGGTGTGTTGCTACGTTAGCCAGGCGTCCTAAAGAAGGTCCAGGGAATGGGCTGGTTCCTGGAGGAGGCTAACATCGCCCAAGTCTCCACCAACATCCTGGACTTTGAGCTCACTCCTGTCCACACTGTGTACGAAGAGATCTGCAATGTCGCTAAGGTACAACAACAACAACAACAACAACAACAACAACAACAACAACTACAGTCAACACTAACACTTTCTATTTCATCAATTTCAACACGTTGAGAGTTCTTGACGCGTCTCCCGTTCCTCTGCGACACAGGATCTGAATCTGCCGGTGGTAGGCTCTCAGATCGTAGGCCTGATGCCTCTGAAAGCCGTGCTGGACTGTGCTGACTTCTACATCTCCAGAGACAAGCTCTTCATCGTGGAGGAAGAGCACAAAGTGCGACTGGTAAGTATCAGAGGATATGCAACGTGTACAGTATGTTCATCTTAAACTGTTCTAAACAATGAATACCTATTGAATTCTCATATGATCCCTCCAAACCCCCTCTTTCTTCCTCCATGTCATTATAATTTCTCTCTCTTCCTCTCTCTTCCTCTCTCTCTCTCTCTGTCTCTTTCTCTCTTTCTCTGTCTGTCTGTCTGTCTCTCTGTCTCTCTCTCTCTTTCTCTCTCTCTCTCTCTCTGTCTCTCTCTCTCTCTCTCTCTTTCTCTCTCTCTCTCTCTCTCTTTTTCTCTCTCTCTCTCTCTCTCTCTCTCTCTCTCTCCACTCCCTAGGTCATCAGTAAACTAGGACTTGATTCACTGGGGACTTTCGCGCCTAAAGAGAGGATAATAGAGTGAGTGCCGATCATCTGGCTGTTGTTGTGATGTCTCCCTAACCCTGGGCAGCAGTGGAGCGGGTGTCCTACCTCAGGGTTCCCACAGGTCCTTGAAATCCTTGAAAGTTTGTGAATTTGAGAAAAATAAATCAAGGTCTTAAAAGTTTTTGAAAATAGACATGGGTCATTGAAAGTGCTTGAATTCCCCTCTCTCTCTCTAAAAATAATATATATATATTAAAAAATGTTTGACTTTTCTGTCTCAAACTATGCCATGTTGGGTCCTTGAATTTGAGGGAATTGAGTCTTGAAAGTCCTTGAAAGGTGCTTGAATTTGATGCTTCAGAAGGTGTGGGAACCCTGCTACCTGTCGCACGTGTGTGTTGATGACTGTCGTTGCTGCAGGTACATGGTGGAGAGGACCCAGGAGGAAACACGGCTGGTGTCTCTGCCGTTGCAGCAGTTCGTCCGGAGCGTCGGGGCCAGGACTGCGGCCCCGGGAGGGGGGTCTGTCTCTGCTGCTGTCGCTGCCATGGTAACAACCTTCTACAGGGTTCCCACGGGTCCTTGAAATCCTTGAAAGTTTGTGAATTTGAGAAAAAGAAATCAAGGCCTTAAAGGTTTTTGAAAATAGACATCATAGGGTCATAGGGTCAATAGGGTCATTGAAAGTGCTTGAATTCCCCTCTCTCTCTCTCTCTCTCTCTCTCTCTCTCTCTCTCTCTCTCTCTCTCTCTCTCTCTCTCTCTCTCTCTCTCAATTTTTGTATAGGTAACATGTAGAAGGGAATTAAACAACCATACTAGTTACTAAGGTTAATTAGTTAGCTAGATTTTTTATTTCCGTTAGATTTGAAAAACATTCATGGTCATTCCTATTATATACATTCTCTAAATTGCATCATACAGTGCAAATAAATATGAATGATTCAAAGCCATATTATGTGGTCACAGCACATATAGTGTGTGGTGCTGAGTGTGTATACAGTACGCAGAGTGTGTATATTATACAGTGTGTGGTGCAGAGTGTGTGTATATAGTGTGTGTTGCTGAGTGTGTGTGTGTGTTGCTGAGTGTGTGTATATAATGTGTGGTGCTGAGTGTGTGTATATAATGTGTGTTGCTGTGTGTGTGTGTATACAGTGTGTGTTGCTGAGTGTGTGTATACAGTGTGTGTTGCTGAGTGTGTGTATATAATGTGTGTTGCTGAGTGTGTGTATACAGTGTGTGTTGCTGAGTGTGTGTATATAATGTGTGTTGCTGAGTGTGTGTATATAGTGTGTGATGCTGAGTGTGTGTATATAGTGTGTGTTGCTGAGTGTGTGTATACAGTGTGTGTTGCTGAGTGTGTGTGTATACAGTGTGTGTTGCTGAGTGTGTGTATATAATGTGTGTTGCTGAGTGTGTGTATATAGTGTGTGTTGCTGAGTGTGTGTATATAATGTGTGTTGCTGAGTGTGTGTATACAGTGTGTGTTGCTGAGTGTGTGTGTGTATACAGTGTGTGTTGCTGTGTGTGTGTATACAGTGTGTGTTGCTGAGTGTGTGTATACAGTGTGTGTTGCTGAGTGTGTGTATATAATGTGTGTTGCTGAGTGTGTGTATATAGTGTGTGTTGCTGAGTGTGTGTATATAATGTGTGTTGCTGAGTGTGTGTGTACAGTGTGTGTTGCTGAGTGTGTGTATATAATGTGTGTTGCTGAGTGTGTGTATACAGTGTGTGTTGCTGAGTGTGTGTATACAGTGTGTGTTGCTGAGTGTGTGTGTACAGTGTGTGTTGCTGAGTGTGTGTGTACAGTGTGTGTTGCTGAGTGTGTGTATATAGTGTGTGTTGCTGAGTGTGTGTATACAGTGTGTGTTGCTGAGTGTGTGTATATAGTGTGTGTTGCTGAGTGTGTGTATACAGTGTGTGTTGCTGAGTGTGTGTATATAGTGTGTGTTGCTGAGTGTGTGTATACAGTGTGTGTTGCTGAGTGTGTGTGTATATAGTGTGTGTATATAGTGTGTGTGTGTTGCTGAGTGTGTGTATACAGTGTGTGGTGCTGAGTGTGTGTGTATATAGTGTGTGTATATAGTGTGTGTGTGTTGCTGAGTGTGTGTATACAGTGTGTTGCTGAGTGTGTGTATATAGTGTGTGGTGTTGAGTGTGTGTATACAGTGTGTGTTGCTGAGTGTGTGTGTACAGTGTGGTGCTGTGTGTATACAGTACGTGGCTGTGTGTGTTCCAGGGGGCCGCCTTGGGAGCCATGGTTGGACAGATGACGTATGGGAAGAGGCAGTTTGAAGGTTTGGACAGCGTCATGAGGAGACTCATCCCTCCCTTCCACCAGGCCACGAAGGAGCTTCTGGTGATGGTGGACGCTGACTCCACAGCCTTCAATGTCTACATGGTGAGTGGAAAGGAAGGATTATACAGTAAATAATACATTAGACTTATATAGCGCTTTTCTAGACACTCAAAAGACGCTTTACAAACAGAAAAGATCGAGTAGTAATAATAAAAAGAAACAAAAGATAAATAAAAGAAAGTATAGGGGTCTAATTCATTTTTAGATGACTAAATCTAAATCTAAGTGTCTCTGTAGGACAATCTACTCTGTATACTGCAATTACACCTAGATTTCGGGCGGAGAAGTGGCGAACAAGCAACGCCAGCGTCCTCTCTCGACTGGCATATACCAGCGTATGAAATGACGCGACCACAGCCATTTTTTATTGAATTAATGAATGAATTAATGAATTAATGAATTAATGGTCTTTATTGTCATTGCTATAGTACAGGTACCAAACAACGAAATTTAGGAGGGGTGGCTCCCCTGGTGCTAGGAAAGAAAAAAAAACACAAGAAGGGAAGGAGCTGGTTTACATAAATAAAGGCTATGTACACTATCCACTATTGCTTCCATTCAAAGCTCAAAGCTCAAGTATTGTATCTCATAACCCTTTAGATTTTTCTACAATGGATCACTTCGATGTCATTGTCATATAGCCACGCATTTCAAACCGCTGTTGCATTGTCACAGGGCGTGGTGCCGTTGTTTAATGAAGTGTTAGCTCATATAAAGCACTACATGAGGTTTATGTTTTGTCTGTGCTTGAAAAGGGTATTAATAATTGCCACCCATACTGACATTCTTAGTCATTTAAACGTGATGTTTCACCCCCCTCTGTCTTTTTTAGGCTGCATTGAAAATGCCAAGAAACACAGCGGATGAGGTCAAAAGGTGATTATCATTCATCAATATTCTTGAGACACATCAGTCCC
Organism: Nansenia antarctica; assembly: GCF_963989245.1. NCBI lineage: Eukaryota > Metazoa > Chordata > Actinopteri > Argentiniformes > Microstomatidae > Nansenia > Nansenia antarctica. Next base: position 85,254,026 of record NC_137688.1, read on the forward strand.
AGAATAAATGTTTAGTATTTTTAGAAATGTGATGAGGCAAAAATTAAACTGACTGACGTGAAAATCTAGTGAAACTAATTTCTGTACGGTCACATCAGCAGCATCAGCATCTTACCACTCTACTTCTACTGTCCCTCCACCTTCTCCTACTGTCCCCCTACCCCTATATACTGACTTTTAGGTCCACGCATTGTCCATACATTCATGGCTTTTGCACTTTGCACGCATCTGGTTAGATACCGAACTGCGTTTCATTGTCTTTGTACTTGTTCTCTGTCAATGACAATAAAGTTGAATCTAATCTAATCTAATCTAATCTAATCTAATCTAATCTAATCTAATCTAATCTAATCTAATCTAATCTGATCTGATCTAATCTAATCTAATCTAATCTGATCTGATCTGATCTAATCTAATCTAATCTAATCTGATCTGATCTGATCTGATCTGATCTGATCTAATCTAATCTAATCTGATCTGATCTGATCTGATCTGATCTGATCTAATCTAATCTAATCTAATCTAATCTGATCTGATCTGATCTAATCTAATCTAATCTAATCTAATCTAATCTAATCTGATCTGATCTGATCTGATCTGATCTGATCTAATCTAATCTAATCTAATCTAATCTGATCTGATCTGATCTGATCTGATCTAATCTAATCTAATCTAATCTAATCTAATCTAATCGAATCTAATCTGCCCTTCGTCCAGGAGGGAAGATGCCATGCAGGAGGGTCTCAAGAAAGCTGTGGGGGTCCCCCTGTCTCTGGCAGAACGAGTCAACACGTTGTGGCCCTGTCTGAAGGAAATGGCGCTCTATGGAAACGTGGCCTGCAAGTCTGACCTCCAGGTGCGATCAGCTCAGGGTTCCCCGCGCTGGTCTTAAAAATCCTTAAAGTCTAAAATCCAGCAATCCGATGTATAAGGCCTAAAAAGGTCATAAAAACACGAGATAAAAAAAAAAAGCATATGGTGTCGCGAATAGATCTAAAATTATATTCAAAGAGGTCTAAAAAAAGGTCTAAAAAGGTATTACATTTGAAACTTGTAGGAACCCTGGATCAGCTGAAACGAGGAACAAACAAAGTTAATCTGTCTGACTTGCAAGCCAACGCAGTGACCAGTGGCGTAGCGGACGGGCCCGCAAGCGACGCACCGCGGGGGGGCCCCAGCCACTAGGGGGCCCCCTAACATTGGTTGCTAGCACCCCCTCTCATTGCTCTCACTTGTTTGTACCTTTTGCTAAGTCAAGCATTTAGAATGTAGAGTGCATATTGTGAAATTTCGCAGGACACTGTTTCCTCCAGGATTTTTCACATTAGTGGCGGAGTGTTCTTTTTTCGCGTGCGTAGCGTATGCAACACGCACTGGCGCTCAATACAAAGACGTAATTTCACCGAAAAATAGAGGGTGGCAACATTTTTTAAAAATGGGCCCTGTTTACCCGTACCTCCGCCGTTCTGTTCGTGGTGATTTGGGAGGCAATAGATTATTTTTGCCCGCGCATATTGCCCTGTAATTAGACCACGCGACCACAGCTCCGTTGTGTCTCTTATTGTCCAAATGTTCCCTGAATTTTAGCTGCATGTTTTTCCAGCATGTATTCGGACCAATCACAAAACTGTTTTGCAAGCCGTCGCCGACGAGGTTAATTGCAACATTGTAACATATTGTAACTTACTACATCCTAAATCGGAACGAAATGTAGGTCTGAAAGCGGCCTAAACTAGCTTCAATCTGATTTTTTTCTGTTCTCCGGTCATAAAGTGGACTGAATCAATTAGTGGCGGAGAAAATGTATTCGTGGCGGCCCGCCACGAATAAATGCATATAGAGGAAACACTATCGGACTCTAAAAAACGCATGTTTTTTTTTACCTCCGTTGCGAAAGGGCCCCCGCCGCCACCTTGCGGGGGGGCCTCAGGATTTTGCGGTACGCCACTGGCAGTGACATGATGAAATGATATAGACATGGAACATTTGATCTGCTCTGGTATACGTACCTACAGTGCCAGCCTTCAGGATATCATTACAATATGCCTGCTTTAATGTCGTATCGTGTCAACGACTGATGTTCCAAAGAGCTGGACATAGCTGCATAGCATCTTCCTTGTTTTTACCCACAACCCACAATCTTCCTTCCTTCTCTTTTCTTGCGGTGCAGGTGGCAGCTAAAGCCCTAGAAACAGCTGTTTTTGGAGCGTATTACAATGTGGTGATCAACCTCAAAGACATCACAGATGAACCCTTCAAATCGACTGTGAGTCCCAATCTATCTCAGGAAAGTGAATACACAAGGATCAACATGTTTGATGGCCAGTGGTGAATTTAGGCGTTATGGAACGAGAAGTCGTGGTATATCGAGGATATCGACACAGCTAGCGGGGTGGTTAGGCACGACGCGAAGCGGAGTGCCGTTAGACCCCGTGCCGATATCCACGATATACCACGACTTCTCGTTCCATAGCGCTTTTATACAACGGTTACCACATTTATCTATCAATATTTCACAAAAGAAAGACAAGACAAGCTTTTAATTAATGTAAAAAAAAAAATTTATACATTTGTTTTTCAGATTTTATCCCCTTTTTCACCCAATTTGGTATCCAATTGAACCCAACCTAGCATCCAATTATCCCCTGCCTATTGCGTAGGATCCGCCGCACGACCCCGTGGCCGGCAGCCCCAGAGGAGATCGCCAGGCAGACTAGCTGACTGGCTCCTCGAGCCCGACACCGTTATTCCGGCACCCCGGGGGCGGTGTTGCGCGACGGATCCTTGTCCGGAAATAGTCCCCAATATGCCGCTCCCTGTGTGCCCTGGCCATATCCGGGTCTGGCGAGACCGGGATTCGATCCCAGTCCCCGGTGGGCAGCTTGCACTAGTGGCTAGTGCTTAGACCGCTGCGCCACCGCGGGGCTAATTAATGTATTTTAATAGAACTATGTTTTATTGTGAGTGTATTCATCCGCTGAACAGTTGTTTATCGGTTGCTAAGCAACGGTAATAATGTAACTTCGATAACGGTAATATAAACAAACGCGGAGTAATATGAAAAGATGTGTCAACCTTCCATTTAGCCATACGTATACCGTGGATATCAGCGCGGCTGGAACGCAAACTGACCAATAGAGACAATGGACCAAACTGACCAATAGAGACACAGGACCGGATCTATCCGTTGTATAAGACGCTTTGTCCTCTGTGTTTCAGACTCAGCAGAGAGCCTCGGCACTGCTGGGAGCGGCCAGAGAGAATGTCGCTGCCGTCCTGGACACAGCTGACAGAAGACAGTGAACTTCCTACCGACGTGTCCCCTACCGCCTAGGACACATCCAGACTACTGTCGATGTAGTCTATAAATAATATAAACAATCATTTAACTTATCAATGTTGTGACGTGTCTTTATTTAGTCGTTAAAGATGTTTATCCACTTGAATCTCAAAACACACTCTCTCTCTCTCACTCTCTCTCGCTCGCTCTCTCTCTCTCTCTCGCTCTCTCTCTCTCTCGCTCTCTCTCTCAAATCAAATCAAATGTGATCTGTCACTTATATTGCATACAGTTGTAATAGACAATAGAACATGTATTGGGATCTTGCTCCATGCTCAACAGCAGCAACAACAATTCAATAATATGTAATAAAAGCTGACAATAAAGTGACAATCATATTTGTGACTCTCTTCCCTCTACCTCCCCCCACTCCCCCTCCCCCCCTCTCTCTCTCTCTCTCTCTCTCTCTCTCTCTCTCTCTCTCTCTCTCTCTCTCTCTCTCTCTCTCTCTCTCTCTCTCTCTCTCTTCTCTCTCTATCTCTACCCCACAAATTAGTAAAGGGGGACCAAACTTGAGTTGGGTGAAGGGGGGGGTTGAGTTTGTGGGTGTATTTTAGGTGTGAGTGAGAGAAATATAACCCAAGGATTCTTAATTACACAATTGTATCAGAGTTGTGTTCTATACATACTGTTGTGATGCCACAATGTTGCACACTACATAAGCATGTAGACACATCTGCATGTGTGCCATCCAACAGTGTTGTACTCTCACACTAATCATACTAGTGGTAATGTGTTCTCAACTTTGTAATTGCAATCTTCTCACAATTATTTTTTATTGAAAACCTGACAAAAAGTGCTTATTATTAGCTTATGTAAGTTCCCATTAGATACAAGCAGTAGACCAGCTACAGTTAATGTTGAACTTTGAAAAGCACTTTATAAATAAAATAAATTATTATTATTATAGTATATTTTTTTACATTGTGGCATCACAATCAAGCAACCCAACTCTGATAGAATTTTGTAATTCAGAATCCTTGGTTGTATAGAGCATGTATTGATTTGAAACAGATTGCATCGATTCCATTTCATTGTCATGGCAATTCTGAAGGCGCAGAGCAGCTGTCTGTCCTGTGAGCGGCTGCCCCCTAGTGGCCAGAGAGGCGCAGAGCAGCTGTCTGTCCTGTGAGCGGCTGCCCCCTGGTGACCAGAGAGGCGCAGAGCAGCAGAATAGGTCACATGACCAGGCACGTCAGTCAAGTTGAAAGGTCGACAAACGCATTTGCGCTCTGGCGGCGAGCATCGTTCTCTGTTTTCACAACAGAGGAGCTTTTATATTTTACCTTATTAACCCTAACCCTATCTAACACATCTAAAACAGCTACTCACCAGCCCAGGCGACCATCTCACAGCGCTGCAGAGAGAGAATGCTGGCTACAGGAGCAGTAAGTTACACTCACTCTGCTAAGCTTTGTGTTGTTCATATCTCTCTCCTTAGGCTGAGGCCCAGGCTGACTCCATTCAATCTCAATGGGCTAGCCTATGCTAAGCTAAGTTAGCTGGCTTCCTTCCCTGTGTTCAGCAGAGATATTAGCATGCTTACATTTGGACAATACGAGACGCAATATGCGCGGGGCAAAAATAATCTAAAATCGTCACGAACAGAACGGCGGAGGTAAACAGGGCTTATGTCATCAAAGGTAAAAGTTGGTTTTCTCCGCTGATAATAATAATTATGCATTACCTTGCTGTTGATTGTTTACTGAATGCTCCATTTATTTATTTATTTATTTGTTTAACCTTTATTTAACCAGGCAAACATGTAAGAACAAATTCTTATTTACAAATGCAGCCTGTAATAATAATAATTTACAACAATAAAACAATAAAACACAGGCAAATACAGGTGCATTAAAATACTAACAGTCAGAGAGAAGGAGGAGGTAGGGGTGAAAAGTGAGAAGATGTTTTTTGTAGCAACGAGCTGAGATAAAGAGTAGAAGAGAGGAGAGCATCCTTCTGTCTGTCTGTCTGCCTGTCTGTCTATCTGTCTGTCTGTGTGTCTGTCTGTGTGTCTGCCTGTCTGCCTGTCTGTCTGCCTGTCTGCCTGTCTGTCTGTCTGAGGTGATGTCTGTCTGTCTGTCTGTCTGAGGTGATGTCTGTCTGTCTGCCTGTCTGTCTGCCTGTCTGTCTGTCTGTCTGTCTGTCTGAGGTGATGTCTGTCTGTCTGTCTGTCTGTCTGAGGTGATGTCTGTCTGTCTGTCTGAGGTGATGTCTGTCTGTCTGTCTGAGGTGATGTCTGTCTGTCTGTCTGAGGTGATGTCTGTCTGTCTGTCTGAGGTGATGTCTGTCTGTCTGAGGTGATGTCTGTCTGTCTGTCTGAGGTGATGTCTGTCTGTCTGTCTGTCTGCCTGTCTGAGGTGATGTCTGTCTGTCTGTCTGCCTGTCTGAGGTGGTGTCTGTCTGCCTGTCTGTCTGAGGTGATGTCTGTCTGTCTGTCTGAGGTGATGTCTGTCTGCCTGTCTGAGGTGATGTCTGCCTGTCTGTCTGAGGTGATGTCTGTCTGTCTGTCTGAGGTGATGTCTGTCTATGTGTCTGTCTGAGGTGATGTCTGTCTGTCTGTCTGCCTGTCTGTCTGTCTGTCTGTCTGTCTGTGTGTCTGTCTGAGGTGATGTCTGTCTATGTGTCTGTCTGAGGTGATGTCTGTCTGTCTGTCTGTCTGCCTATCTGTCTGTCTGTCTGTGTGTCTGTCTGAGGTGATGTCTGTCTGTCTGTCTATCTGTCTGTCTGAGGTGATGTCTGTCTGTCTGTCTGTCTGTCTGAGGTGATGTCTGTCTGTCTGTCTGCCTGTCTGAGGTGATGTCTGTCTGTCTGCCCGTCTGTCTGTCTGTCTGTCTGAGGTGATGTCTGTCTGTCTGTGTGTCTGTCTGTCTGAGGTGATGTCTGTCTGTCTGTCTGAGGTGATGTCTGTCTGTCTGCCTGTCTGTCTGTCTGAGGTGATGTCTGTCTGTCTGCCTGTCTGTCTGTCTGAGGTGATGTCTGTCTGTCTGCCTGTCTGTCTGTCTGAGGTGATGTCTGTCTGCCTGTCTGTCTGTCTGAGGTGATGTCTGTCTGTGGTGATGTCTGTCTGTCTGTCTGTCTGAGGTGATGTCTGTCTGTCTGTCTGAGGTGATGTCTGTCTGTCTGTCTGCCTGTCTGAGGTGATGTCTGTCTGTCTGTCTGCCTGTCTGAGGTGATGTCTGTCTGTCTGTCTGTCTGAGGTGATGTCTGTCTGTCTGCCTGTCTGTCTGTCTGTCTGAGGTGATGTCTGTCTGCCTGTCTGTCTGTCTGCCTGTCTGCCTGCCTGTCTGTCTGTCTGAGGTGATGTCTGTCTGTCTGCCTGCCTGTCTGAGGTGATGTCTGTCTGTCTGTCTGAGGTGATGTCTGTCTGTCTGTCTGTCTGAGGTGATGTCTGTCTGCCTGTCTGTCTGCCTGTCTGCCTGTCTGTCTGAGGTGATGTCTGTCTGTCTGTCTGTGGTGATGTCTGTCTGTCTGTCTGTCTGAGGTGATGTCTGTCTGCCTGTCTGTCTGAGGTGATGTCTGTCTGTCTGTCTGAGGTGATGTCTGTCTGTCTGCCTGTCTGTCTGAGGTGATGTCTGTCTGTCTGTCTGTCTGAGGTGATGTCATGATGATGGGTCGAGATTTAAGTGACCCCGTCAAGACACAGAAGAATGTGATCAAAAAAAATCTCCCCACCTTCAAATCCTGCCTGGAAACCCACCCTTTTTAGCTGGCGTATTTTTAATCGATGGTTGTTTTTAAGGGTTAACTTAGGTTTGAACCTGTTTGAATCTGCTCCTTGTTTTTAATGATGCTCTGACAGGCGCCTAGAAATAAAATGCATTATTATTATTATTATTATTATTATTATTATTATTCGGCCAAAATCAAGCTTGCTTAATGTGCCTGGCAAAAACAAAACAAATGAACACTCTTTTAAACTACTTGAGGAAGCGAGCTTAGGAGGGAGGGGGGGTGCTAGCTTTAACTCCAACTCAGGGATTTCGTTCAAGTCAGCCCGCTGACCTTTCAAGATACATACCAGAGTCAGTTAACATTTTACATTTTATATACAAAACTGTATCTAGCGGGGGTCATTTTTATTTCGACACGTGGCAAAGTTTCCGACTTCACCTGTAACACAATTGGACTGGATGAGGATGCTATCCTGCCGGGAGAGGAGAGAGGATGAAGGAGCCATTAAAAGCAGGGGATGATGCAGTGGACATTTAGGGATGAGAGGGATGGATGAGCCATTGAAAGCAGGGGATGATATGGTGGACATTAAGGGATGAGAGGAGAGAGGATGGATGAGCCATTAAAAGCAGGGGATGATGCAGTGGACATGTAGGGATGAGAGGAGAGGGATGGATGAGCCATTAAAAGCAGGGGATGATGCAGTGGACATGTAGGGATGAGAGGAGAGGGATGGATGAGCCATTAAAAGCAGGGGATGATAAGGTGGACATGTAGGGATGAGAGGAGAGGGATGGATGAGCCATTAAAAGCAGGGGAGGGGATGATAAGGTGGACATGTAGGGATGAGAGGAGAGGGATGGATGAGCCATTAAAAGCAGGGGATGATAAGGTGGACATGTAGGGATGAGAGGAGAGGGATGGATGAGCCATTAAAAGCAGGGGAGGGGATGATAAGGTGGACATGTAGGGATGAGAGGAGAGGGATGGATGAGCCATTGAAAGCAGGGGATGATAAGGTGGACATGTAGGGATGAGAGGAGAGGGATGGATGAGCCATTGAAAGCAGGGGATGATACGGTGGACATTAAGGGATGAGAGGAGAGAGGATGGATGAGCCATTAAAAGCAGGGGATGATGCAGTGGACATGTAGGGATGAGAGGAGAGGGATGGATGAGCCATTGAAAGCAGGGGATGATAAGGTGGACATGTAGGGATGAGAGAAGAGGGATGGATGAGCCATTAAAAGCAGAGGATGATAAGGTGGACATGTAGGGATGAGAGGAGAGGGATGGATGAGCCATTAAAAGCAGGGGATGATATGGTGGACATTAAGGGATGAGAGGAGAGGGATGGATGAGCCATTGAAAGCAGGGGATGATACGGTCGACATTTAGCCAAGACACCGCCGTTAATGCGACACATCAAGGCGGGTACGACGCTGACTGGCTATGAGCTAAATTAAAAGTGTGACAGGCACTCCTCGTGATCATCTCACTAATGTTAGCTTTACTCCACTTTTGGTTTGGTGGCTAGTCTGCAGTCAGTGTCAGAGCCAGTGGGATGAACGTGCAGCTTATTTGCTACGGGTAGAGTTAAACACTTGAAATATAATGTTCCCTTTGGGTTCAATTTACTGTTACTGCATGTTCTATTACAGTCAGCATTAACCCTACCCCCTGGATACGAACTAGCAGGCCTAGAAACAAAACAGACTATCAAGCCTAGTTACATTGCATTTATGACATTCTATATCTTAAAATAATCTTTCAACAAGGTTTCCAAAACCAGATGATATACTGAAATACCTTTTCTCAAACATGTGGTATGTGGGAGAATAATAATAAATGAAACAATATCCCTTATGTGACGTTTAAATGCATGCAACATTCTTATTGGTTACGGTGCTACGTTTTCTCTTGTCCTTCAGGCTGTAACCACGGCGCTGGCGCAGGTGGACAGGGAAAAGATCTACCAGTGGATCAACGAACTGTCCAGCCCAGAGACCCGCGAGAACGCCTTGCTGGAGCTCAGCAAGAAGAGAGAGTCGGTGCCTGACCTGGCCCCCATGCTCTGGCACTCCTGCGGCACCATCGCTGCTCTCCTGCAGGTAAAGCCGGGTACACACATAAAGATAATCTGGCCGATTTTGGGCCGATTTCCCCCCTTCCGACCAAGGACAGCAAACGGCCGATTATCGGATGGCTCTAAAGATTTTCCTACAAGATTATCCTGTGGTGTGAGGTGTGTTAAGAGTCCATTTCTCCCCGCAATCCGCTCGGAAAATGGTCGGGGCCGACGATCGTAAATATTAAACGTTAAAACACGTTAAATATTAAAACTGTTGCCACAAAGTTGGAAGCGTACAATTCTCTAGAATCACATTGTACGCTGTAGCATCCACTTCACTGGAACTAAGGGACCTAGACCAAATCATGAAAACAGCCGCAGACGATAATTGTGTCCACATACTTTTGTGCATATAGTGTACTTCACTAACGATGACCCCTCTCTTCAACACAGGAAATTGTCAACATCTATCCCTCGATAAACCCTCCAACCTTGACCGCTCACCAGTCCAACAGAGTGTGCAATGCCCTCGCACTTCTGCAGTGTGTGGCCTCCCATCCAGAGACAAGGTGATTTGATTTCCCCCCCCCCACATGACTTGAAACGGTGATCTTTACATACACATGAAGTGAGTAGGCAATGACTATATCATGCGTGCTCTTTGTCTTTTTCAGATCAGCATTTCTGGCTGCACACATCCCTCTCTTCCTGTACCCCTTTTTGCACACCGTCAGCAAAACACGGCCCTTCGAGTACCTCAGACTCACCAGCCTAGGGGTTATAGGTGAAGTAGCGTAACTTGATTTATTGTGGCTCTGATCGGATGAAATGTTGTGCAGCACAGTTCTATCGCATATGTGACACATTCTAATGCTTTGGTCAGACTTTTCTTTAGAAAAATGTGAATACATTTCTGCGTTGTTGAAAATCAATGACACATCGCTAGTCAACTAACACAGCTTGTTTTGTGAGCCTGATAACAATGTAAAGTAGTGTTATAGTTAACTAGGTAGCAGTGGGGATTACTCACCCAATCCATTGCGTTGCACTATTTTGGCTTGACTAGAACGACTTTGTGTTGTGATTCTCAATAACGTTGAAACCGAGTTCCGTGTTTCAAAAGAAAAGTCTGAACATTTTGATTGGTTGCCGATATGAGGACCAAAGCATTAAAACGTGTCACATATCGCCTACCTTCTAGATCCTTCTAGGTCATTATGGCCTAAAGAATAAGGCACTCCTTGGTTGTTTGTTTGTTGATGGAGTGGTTTCTTACTACATAGTGGGTCGTGCTTTTCTGACATTTTCTGACTTTTTGATTCCAAAGGTGCGTTGGTCAAAACAGATGAGCAGGAAGTGATCAACTTCCTGCTGACGACAGAAATCATTCCCCTGTGTCTCCGCATCATGGAGTCTGGCAGTGAGCTTTCCAAAACGGTATGTTTTGTTCGTACTATCAAGTACTCCCCCTCCCCTTCCCATGTGTCCCCAGCACTATCTTAATTAGGTCCCTATACTTTCTTTTATTTATTTTTTGTTTCTTTTTATTATTACTACTCGATCTTTTCAGTTTGTAAAGCGTCTTTGAGTGTCTAGAAAAGCGCTATATAAGTCTAATGTATTATTATTATTATTATTATTATTATTATTATTGTAAGAGCTCAAAGATTCATTTTCTAAAAACAGTAATAATAATTATTATAATAATAACCTTTTATTTGTATAGCACTTTTCCTGCAAATGTTGCAGCTCAAAGTGCTCCAATCATTATATAATCCTAATTTAATTCTTTTTTCATTTAAAGGCAATATTAAAAAGATGGGTTTTTAGTCTTGACTTGAACATATTTGCTGAGGTTGCATCCCTAATGTAAACTGGCAGTGCATTCCACAATTTGGGTGCATAAAATGAGAATGCAGCCTCACCAAATCTCTTCTTTTGTACAGAAAACCAGCGTCAGAAGACCTGAGAGCTCTATTGGGCTGATATGCAGAAGTAACCAAGTAACCCCACTTTGTAGTAACCCCACGTTTATGCCCCACAGGTTGCAACTTTTATACTACAGAAAATTCTCCTTGATGACACAGGGCTCGCCTACATCTGTCAAACTTACGAACGCTTCTCCCATGTGGCGATGATACTTGTAAGTCCAGGATGAACAAATATTGTATATATATTTTCATATACTGTATATAAGTTACTAGTTCATACGTTCATATGTTTATAAAAAGTACACAGTTACATGCTAACTCCCCCTGTCTATATACCCCCCTCTGAATAGGCCATATAGTGTATATAAGTATATAAGTTTACATAATAGATACATTCTCAGATTCCTACCCATCACTTATCCCCCTATTTATATCCGCCCTATTTATGTCTATTTATGTCTCATTCTTGTTTTTTATTATCTTAGGACTGTGTTTATTGTTAGCACCTAGGGCTTGCATTTAAATTTCGTTGTACCTGTTACAATGACAATAAAGATCATTCATTCATTCAACATTGAAATGTTCTAATTTCATGTACCATGATGTTTGTCCTGAAGTTTCCTCTCTGTTTCAGGGCAAGATGGTTCTTCAGCTCTCAAAAGAGCCCTCTGCTCGTCTGCTGAAGCACGTCGTACGCTGTTATCTACGCCTTTCAGACAATTCCAGGTATGAAATAGAAATTCTTTAGAAATAGAACACTTTTTGTGCCAAGTGGTCGGCTACAGCACACAACCACCGCACCTGTTACCATGTCAGTGCCGAAAAAAAGATTGAGAGCAAACACTGGCTACATTTAAATGCATCCTAATAGGAGAATATGAGCTAATGCTAGAAACACAAGTTCAGGAGAAACCTTGTGGGCTTGCACAATCTTATTTTTGTTGTGGAAAGTTTAAAGATGTTTTTTGGAAGATGGATATACAGCCAGATAGATTTGCTGGGTAGTTGAAATAAAGTGAGATAGTAGGATGGTCACAGGGTAGCATATAGGCAAAATAGATGAGAGGTTAGATAGATAGATAGACAGTCACCAGCGTTGCCATATATATATATATTTTTTTTTATTGCCATAGAGGCAGTAGAGATTTTGACAGGAAGGATGGGTGAGAGAGAGAGGAGGGAGGAGGGATGCATGTCATCCTTCCACTATATGTCTGCGGACGGAATCGAACCAGAAACCCTGCGGTTACATGAATGAATGAATGAATGAATGAATGAATGAATGGTCTTTATTGTCATTGCTGTAGTACAGGTACCAAACAACGAAATTTAGGAGGGGTGGCTCCCCTGGTGCAAGGAAAGAAAAAAAAAACTAAAAAAGACAAGGGAAGGAGCTGGTTTACATAAATAAAGGCTATGTACACTATCCACTATACTATACTGTACAGATAGACGACTAGGGTTGTCATATTGCATATCATATTGCACATAGTGTCATTGCGCACTACACCACCGTTATTGCGCACTACACCGTTACACCACCAAGTGCCCCCGAGGAAGATCATGTTGACACTGAACTTCCTGCCGCTATGGTTTCCTTTACCAACTGCCATTCAGAGTTGAGTAGCAAGGAGTAATGATGCCGTGGTTCCAGGGGTAACAAGGGGTTATGATGCCCTGGTTCCAGGGGTAACAAGGGGTTACGATGCCATGGTTCCAGGGGTAACAAGGGGTTACGATGCCCTGGTTCCAGGGGTAACAAGGGGTTACGATGCCATGGTTCCAGGGGTAACAAGGAGTTATGATGCCATGGTTCCAGGGGTAACAAGGGGTTATGATGCCGTGGTTCCAGGGGTAACAAGGAGTTATGATGCCGTGGTTCCAGGGGTAACAAGGGGTTATGATGCCGTGGTTCCAGGGGTAACAAGGGGTTATGATGCCGTGGTTCCAGGGGTAACAAGGAGTTATGATGCCATGGTTCCAGGGGTAACAAGGAGATATGATGCTGTGGTTCCAGGGGTAACAAGGGGTTATGATGCCATGGTTCCAGGGGTAACAAGACCCGACCATCCTAACGTTACCACAATGTCTGTCTCCCCCCTCCCCCTAGAGCCCGAGAGGCCCTCCGCCAGTGTCTACCAGATCAGCTCAAGGACACCACTTTTGCCCAGGTTCTGAAAGACGACACTACCACCAAACGCTGGCTGGCACAGCTGGTCAAAAACCTGCAGGAAGGCCAGGTGACAGACCCTAGGGGAATCCCCCTGCCCCCGCAATAACTCCTCCTGGCCAGCAGGGGGAGACCCCCAGCAAGGATCCAGGGACGGGAGAAGCCACCGGTTTGAATGACGGATGATTTTTGATGAAAATTATTTTTTTTGTGAAGACTGTATTGAATGAAAAAGCCATCAGCCTTTTTTATTAGCGTTGTAGAGCTTTGATCAATCTGCCCCGACCTCTCTTTTTGAGTGGATGCTTTTCCCTGTTCTCTCAACTTTTCTTTGTCATTGTTCGAAACATTTGCAGTCCTCAACTTATCAAGTGTTCTGATATTGAAATAGACTGTACAATAAAGTGTTACATGTTGACATGCAATATTTCGGGGTTTTATTCTGTTTGTTTACATTTTTGACGGTATTTCGATGGTATCTTCGCAAGTGCACTGATTTTGATTTATTTCACATAATCCATTTTGCAGCGATGTACCTAACATTGGTAAAGCTATATATTTGACTTAGAAATGGGCTCATATCGGCTGGCACACGTGGATGAAATGGACCCATATTCATTCTGTATTGTAGAGGTGATTGAAGGGTACTGTAGTATGCTCCACAGTGGAGGCCAGTGGAAGGGACCCCCCTTTTTAAGCTTTGGCACCGTCGGTGTGAAATCCGAGCCAGCAAGCTGAGCTGCCGCTGTGTATTATTGATGCTCTGGAACACGAGTAGGGGACCAGAGGGGAAGATGAAAAAATATGACTGTGCAAAAGCTATATTCTGATCCTCTGTCATGCTCTTTAGTGGATCATTTCATTAATGGGCCCCTATTATTGGCTGGGGCAATGGTTTCATGTACCTTTCTGCTCTCTTAAACCCCTCCCTCCCTCCCCCCTGGATCTGTTCTCTAACACGGCACCAGCGGGTAAACTGGACGGATAAATGTTTCATGGGCAAGGCTTAGTAACACAAGAAGGGTCTGTCTCTAAAGCAAGCAGGGCAGCTATGGCGTGTGCTAGTCTGCAGCCCAGTATGTGTGGCCCTGTGCTGGGCTTTTACCAGGGGTGGGAAATGAGCTGTAATAGTGTCTACGTCGGAGTGACCGTTTTCCTGAGTGTCAGTGATGACGTACAGATGTTCTCGAATCCTTTTTGTTCCAGCGTCAATGCTTGTGTTTTTAAAAAATGCACCTTAATTTGTGTGTTGAGTGTTCAAATAATTGGCGTGAGACTAGCTCAGTGAAGTCTAGGTCATGTCGGTTCTTTATCTTGATGTAAATGTGAACAGCAAATATAATGATAATGTAAATGTGAACAGCAAATATTCGCAGGACGTCCTTATCAGTGTTATGACACTAGTTGCGGGTTCTGAATGACTGTTTCCATTCATTCATATACATATCCATGTGGTTTCTCCCCCAGAGTATCTACAAATACCTACCAAAAAGGTTTCCAGAGTAGACCATTGCCGTTTCAGAGAACTCCCATGGAACATGGGCTGAAAGAAAGCGTACACAGTTGTGAAACAGCAAAGTGCCAAAGAGACACACCAGAGGGCTGAGCCGAGAGGAGGAGGGAGGGAGTGAGAGGGATGGGGAGGAGTGAGGAGGAGGAGGAGGAGGAGGAGGAGGAGGGGTAAGCCAGTGCATTGCTGTGTTGACTCAGGATCAGCTATCCGGATGCCTCTCAGCCCTCCAGACCAGCATGCAGGGTAGAGCTGATTCAGGCAGACAGGGCCAGTTCCCTGGGGATAGTCCCTCTCTGTAGAGCGCTACTTACTACCACAGCAGGCACCCAGCACAGCACCCACCTGGAACCAGGGATGCCCCTCTTTCGGGTGAGTGGCCCTGTCCTCTTGCTCCAGTTCCTCCTCTTCAGAGAAGTACATAATGGTCATTCCTCCATAGTTTATTCCTGTACTTTCCTGTCAGGGAAATACATTGTAAGCCAAGGCTCATATTGTTTAGACTTTATTTAGAGCTATTGCAGTGTTTTTGTGAAGGATGAATTGTAATTGCAGCGGGTGATGTTTGTGGTCTGTCTGATAGATCTCAGCAATCGATGAGTGTTAAAAAATGTACTCTTTTACTGGTTTTCTTAGCACACAATTACAGAAAAATCAAGGAACAGTAAAGCCACTAGGGGTGCAAACGGTTCAGTCGGCCCACGGTTCGGTATGAACCTCGGTTTTTGGATAACGGTTTCGGTACGTGTTTTGTGCGTAAGGACAAAGAAAATGCTGAGAAGCTCCATCGGAAGTTTCACCTCTTCTAACAGACAGTGAGAGTGACAGTGATAGGTACAGTAGGCAGGTTACAGTTATGAGCTATGTACAGTTAACACTGTTAGTAACTTAACAGGGTTCCCACGGGTCCTTGAAATCCTTGAAAGTTTGTGAATTTGAGAAAAAGAAATCAAGGTCTTAAAAGTAGACATTGGTCATTGAAAGTGCTTGAATTCCCACCCCCCCCCCCCCCCCTCTCTCTCTCTAAAAAATAATAATATATATATTCAAAAATGTTTTACTTAGCTCGTTAACTAGTTCTGTCTCAAACTATCCTTGAATTTGAGGGAATTGACTCTGGAAAGTCCTTGAAAGATGCTTGAATTTGATGTTTCAGAAGGTGTGGGAACCCTGAGTTAAGGTAGCTATGTACAGTATGGTACCTATGTACAGTATGGTACGTATGTACAGATGAGGTTCTCAAGGACAGGACAGATAAATAAGACAGAAGAATAGTTGTTACAAGAGAAAAGTCTAAAGGTACTAGGTCTAGCTAGACACATATCGATTGATATGGCTATATTTTAGCATTGTGGAATATCATTGCAAGTTTTCTTTGAATGCGTTGTTAATATCTACTCTGTGTGGGTTCAGTCAGCTGTCCAGGGCCTGGGTCAGTGTCAGATCCTTTCCTGGCAGAGGGGTTCAACTCTCCTCTCAGCAGACATTATGTCAGACATGTGTTAGAGGAGCTTCTGTCCTCCTTACATTTACATTTACATTTTTGGCATTTAGCAGACGCCTTATTCCAAAGCGACTTACAATCAATACATTTGAATACTAAGCATGTGAATCAGCAGTCCACCATTCGTTGCAGGAAGAGTACTCTAGCTCGGGCCCGGGGCCACTGATAGAAGGAAAAACCTTCTCCCTATTATCGCCTTCTACTATTTTTTATTTATTTTTATTTTTATTACTGGAGAAACTTACCCACCCAGTAGTACTGTAGTAGCCTTGGCAACAGTTGTCAGACCTGCAAGGTTTCCCTAGTGTTGATTTATACGATAAACGTTTATCTGAGATAATCGTTTATCTACGGAAGATGGCAGTTGGGCTCTCGTTCTTTGATAACAGCTCAAAATAATGTTTCCCATTTATTTGGGTTCTGACAGATTAAGGGACTTCAATTCAATCATTATTTTCTTTTTCAATCATTCAACTATTTAGAATGTATTAGTCACAAAAGAAACAATGGTAATAACCTTTGATTAGATTAGATTCAACTTTATTGTCAGTTTAGCATCTTCAGAAGTGCAAATAGTGATTTAACACATGACTACCTTTAATCCAGGACAGTTATTAATATGAGTGAGTACTGTAGAGAAATACTGTGATATTATTATTATTATTATTATTATTATTATTATTATTATACTCCATCAGTAAAACATGGAATACAGTAGAACTTGTTATAAAAACAGAAAACTAAAAGGACATCGACACTACAACATGGTGTTATGACAATGTTAGGCCTATTACGGCTTGAATGATTATGATGATATTTTCTCAACAGTTAGCCTATGGAGTTGCCGTTAGTTCAAGGGCTAGTGAGAGTTAGTTTGTTCAAGCCAGAGGTGACATTAATGGCTAGGCATGGCAGAGCTTTAGGGAGCTTAGCGTCTGCTGCCCTCATAGTTACCATAGCAGGACAGAGAACAGAAGAGGGGGACAAAGCCATGAAATAAACCCATGACACAGCAGAACAGGGTAGCGTCCCACCAGCCGCCTCTGCATTCCACACAGATGGTCCATCCCCACGGGGGGAGGTTTAGAGGAGTCCACAAAGAGGCTGCTGATTCTGGACTGCTGCTATTTCACGTAAACACAACACTGTGGACAGGGACTGTCGAAAACACTGTCGGTCTAGTCATCATCATTTGGGAAGAGGAGAGGGCTGACATCTGTGAATACAAGAGATTCATTTATTTCTGCTAATTCAAGAATTGTGTCCTGTAGTCTACTTTTGATCAATTATATATTTCTTTTTTTTTAATTTAACCTGTATTTATTAGGTAGATCACTTCAGAAAGAAATATGAAATGCACATAACAAATATAAAACGCACGATCGGTCTAAAGAACATGTGCAACCCTTCATGATCTGGTCTGGGACTAATTTCAGTCTAAAATTACAGTCTTGACTAACTCTCTCTAACTTCAGTCTAAAATGACAGAATGGGACTAACTTCTCTATCTTCAGTTTAAAATGACAGAATGGGACTAACTTCTCTATCTTCAGTCTAAAATAACAGTCTGGACTAACTTCTCTATCTTCAGTCTAAAATGACAGAATGGACTAACTTCTCTAACTTCGGTCTAAAATGACAGAATGGGACTAACTTCTCTATCTTCAGTTTAAAATGACAGAATGGGACTAACTTCTCTATCTTCAGTCTAAAATAACAGTCTGGACTAACTTCTCTATCTTCAGTTTAAAATGACAGAATGGGACTAACGTCTCTATCTTCAGTCTAAAACAACAGTCTGGACTAACTTCTCTAACTTCAGTCTAAAATGACAGAATAGGACTAACGTCTCTATCTTCAGTCTAAAATGACAGTCTGGGACTAACTTCTCTATCTTCAGTATCCCCTAGAGGTAGTTCCATGTCCGAGGGGCACACAAACAAAATGTGGTTCTCTCTAAATCAGAGGAGGTATAAGTTAAAGTCTAAAAATGTTCCACTCAAAGTGAAATTGAAAAAACTGTCTCAAATGGAAAGATCAAAAATGCTTGCATTTCTATGATGGCTCACACTATTAGAACAATGATACCAGCACCTTTTACACCTCTCTCTCATCTTGTCATCTACTCTCTTTGCATGCACCTGATTATTGTACCAGACAACCAATTGTCTTAACCTGTTCTTCTGGGCAACAGATGGCAACACTGTGATACCCCCTATGGCTTCTACCAGACGTGGCCTGCGTAAGTTGATTTAAGATTTAAGTTGGATATTATAAAATAGTATGGAGTTGAAGGCTTAACACTAGAACAGCCATGCTTTTTTTACCTACTAAAAGAGCCACTAGATGGCCCCATGTAAATTAGCCTGCTTCCTACAAAGGAAAACGGCAAAATAGCTTTATATTATCCTGATGTTATTTTGAAAATGTAAGGATACTGGGTGGTAGAACGCACATATCTAGGAAACGTCATGAAAGGAGGGTCCTGAAATTTGATCGAGTGCAGGTATATATTTGTTTTCAAATGACCCCAACCATGGCTGTTCTCGTGTTAATGACCCCCACCCGTGGCTGTTCTAGTGTTAGTGACCACACCCGTGGCTGTTCTAGTGTTAATGACCCCACCCGTGGCTATTCTAGTGTTAATGACCCCACCCGTGGCTGTTCTAGTGTTAATGACCCCCACCCGTGGCTGTTCTAGTGTTAATGACCCCACCTGTGGCTGTTCTAGTGTTAATGACCCCACCCATGGCTGTTCTAGTGTTAAAGACCCCACCTGTGGCTGTTCTTGTGTTAATGACCCCACCCGTGGCAGTTCTAGTGTTAATGACCCCACCCGTGGCTGTTCTAGTGTTAATGACCCCACCCGTGGCTGTTCTAGTGTTAATGACCCCACCCATGGCTGTTCTAGTGTTAATGACCCCCACCCATGTCTGTTCTAGTGTTAATGACCCCCACCCATGGCTGTTCTAGTGTTAATGACCCCACCCATGGCTGTTCTAGTGTTAAAGACCCCACCTGTGGCTGTTCTAGTGTTAATGACCCCACCCGTGGCAGTTCTAGTGTTAAGAGTGTGTGTGATACGCTGTCGGGGCCTGTGACTGTCCGGGTTCAGGTATCCAGGGGGACGACAACCTCCAGTCCATGATCGTCGGCACGGTGATGAGGAAGATCAAGTCTCGCACCTGGAAGAAGCAACGCTACTTTAGGCTGCAGGAGGACTGCATGACCATCTGGTACAAGTCCAAGAAGGCTGGGAATGCCCACTCAACATGTGAGTTGTGCCAATCACACACACACAGGCTGCTACAGAGGAAAGCTCTTATCATATCTGATACCTAGAAGATTAAGATCACTTCATTGTCCATTAATGACGTTTACATGATCGCAGGGATACCTGTTGCATCACTCTGTCCTTGCCAGCAGTGTGGTCTCTTCCCAACTGTGGCAAGTCACAGACAGGGTTGCCAGATGGGATTGACAATTTACAGCCTAACCACTCTATAACCGCTAAATCCAGTAGCCCATTCGGCGGTAACCCGCCCCACCTGGCAACCCTGGTCACAGACAGGCAGTTGGAGAATTGTTGTTGATTGTTGCCGTGCTTACCAACATCAGGTTTGTTTAAAAGCTCTATATTATATTTGTCCTGAGGTGTTTGGTTGTGTTATTGTGGTGACTGGGGATAATAATGAGCTGTGGGGTTTGCGGTGTGGCTAATACGACCTCTCCCGTGGCCAGTCTCTGTGAGCGACGTGGAGGCGGTGCGGGAGGGACACCAGTCGGAGGTGCTTCTCAGCATCGCGGACGAGTTCCCCCCGGACCGCTGCTTCACCATGGTGTTCCGTGGGCGCCGTGGCAACCTGGACCTGGTGGCGGAGTCGTCGGAGGAGGCGCAGTCCTGGATCAGGGGGATGAGGAAGCTGATCGAGAACCTGGAGAACATGGGAGAGAGGGAGAAACTGGACCAGTATCCTTGTCAACAAGCCAAATCTAAACCAAATCTCTGGGGAGGTTGTCTATTACATACTTGTGATAGTAGGCCTATCAGTTATGGACGGCTATATGTAGGCTATTATTAGCAAATAATTGATAGTATTATATAGTACAGATAGATAGATAGATAGATAGATAGATAGATAGATAGATAGATAGATAACAGATAGATATCACTATAGATAGTACCTTGTAGTAGGTAAACTTAAGATTGAATATGATTAATATTAACATATAACATATTAATATGAATAATAATAATATATTCATATTCTGCTTATTATGGTTGTAACTCGGATGTCCATTGTCCTTGTCAGTCAGGGTTTCACTGCGAATGTCGGAATGGGTAATACAATTACTTAATTTTTTGGGACAAATACAATTACCATACAGTTACCAATTACCATACAGTACGTTTAACCACAAGCTGAAGTGTCTATGGTCTGTCATATCACAATCTAACCACTCAACAAGTCTACAGCGCAGTGTCAAATTGAACTTGGTAGTCTCCAAGCGGTGTCGGTGTAATGAACCTATCGCAATCGTTCTGACGTTTTTATCATTTGCATCAGCTAAACAAATTATTATCGCTCGCGACTCCCAGTCACAGGGATAATTAACTGCCACTTTCTTACTTCAGTTGCCTACATGCCGTTATTTATATTATTTCATTGACCATCTTGGAGTGACAACATTCAACCCTTAAGTGGCATGCACAGGTGGATCTGTGAGTGGTTTAAGAAGGCTGATAAGAACAATGACGGGAGGATGAACTTCAAGGAGGTGCAAGACTTGCTGAAGATGATGAATGTGGACATGAATGAAAGTCATGCTCTTCAACTCTTCACGGTAAGATTTGAACAGCGACTGTATTCTCTACGTTCTCTACGTTCCAGACAGCAGGGCTTTTACGTTACAAATGACGTTGTTGAACATAGGAGTCTGCACAGGTGAAGATCTTAAAGCTAACATAGGAGACTGGACAGGTGAAGATCTTAACGATAACATAGGAGTCTGGAGTGGAGAATATCTTAACAATAACCCAGGAGTCTGAACAGGAGAGTCTGAACATCCCGATCCCATCCACGATCCCTGTATTGAAAGTAGCCCTCAAACCATTAGAAGTGCCAGAAGTTCAGATTGACGGGGGGGGGGGGGGACTTTGATATGTGAGGCTTTGGATAGATAGACATAAAACAGGGTTCGTTGAGAAGTGTATGAATTGGTTTAAGTGGAAATGGAATATGTAATATGTGGAAAGAAAGGGCATACAGCTAAAAGTTATTAGATAGATAGATATAGATAGATAGATAGATAGATAGACTTTATTTGTCATTGTTACAGTACAGGTACCAAACAACGAAATTTAGGAGGGGAGGCTCCCCTGGTGTTTAAGAAAGGAAAAAGAAACACATTTTGGAAAAAGCATAGATGCATAAAATCACAAGAAGATAAGGAGCTGGTTTACATCAATAGAGGCTATGTACACAATCCACTGTACTATACTGCACAGATAGTCAACTAGGGTTGTCATATTGCACAAGAAAGTATTTTTTCACATTTTTTTAAAGTGTCACAGTTTGCAGGCTTGAAAATGTACATGTTTGTGCCTCAGCACTAGCTGCCATTACAATCCGTCCGGACTTGTCCTGGGCCCAGAACTTAGGCCTTTTCTGTGTTCAGGGCCTTGACGGCCCTGTGGTAGAAGCTGTCCTTCAGTCTGTTTGTCCTAGCGGCCGGGGTCCTGTACCTCCTGTTCGAGGGCAGCTTGACAAAGTGTTCGTGCCCAGGGTGGGTCGGGTCCTTGGAGATCTTGGAGGCCCTCCTGAGACAGCGTGTTTCGTACAGCTCCTTCAGAGAGGGGAGGGTGGCGCCGGTGATCCCCTGTGCTGTTCTCACGACTCTCTGTAGATCGTTTCTCTCCGCTGCCGTGCAGCTGTGGTACCAGTTGGAGATGCCGAAGGTGAGGATGCTCTCCACTGCTCCGTGGTAGAAGGCCACCAGCATCTCCTGCTTGCTGTGTTGTTTCTTGAGGCATCTCAGGGTGTATAGCCGCTGTTGTGCCCTCTTGATGGTGCCTTTAGTGTTGTCCTTCCAGGCCAGGTCATCCCGTATGATGTGTCCCAGGAAACGGAGGTTTGAGACCATCTCTACGCTCTCTCCGTCGATGAGCAGGGGCAGGATCTCGGACTTTTTCCTCCTGTAGTCTACGATGAGTTCCTGGGTCTTTGACTTGTTTAGCAGCAGGTTGTTTACCTTGCACAGCTTGCTCAATTGCTCTACCTCATCCCTGTACGCCGCCTCGTCCCCCCCCGAGATACATCCCACCACGGTGGTGTCGTCTGCAAACTTTACGATGTAGTTGCTGGGGTGGATGGGGGTGAAGTCGTGGGTGTAGAGGTTGTAGAGGATGGGGCTTAGCACGCAGCCCTGGGGTGACCCAGTGCTGAGGCTGAGGGCTATTAAGAAGGCTATACAGGCCAACACCCTCCCAACATTTAAACAGGCCCTCAAAACCCACCTCTTCAAGCTGGCCTTCACCAGTTAACCCTCTCCCCCTCCCCTTCCCATGTGTCCCCAGCACTACCTTCATTAGGCCCCTATTCTTTCTTTTTTGACTTTTTTTTGGTTTCTTTGTATTATTACTACTCGATCTTTTCAGTTTGTAAAGCGTCTTTGAGTGTCTAGAAAAGCGCTATATAAGTCTAATGTATTATTATTATTATTATTATTATTATTAAGAAGGAGAAGAAGAATCTTGTTTTTTCTGCGTGTCATTTTTGACATTTTCCTCTTCGCTCACAAGATGGCTGACAAATCTCAGTCGGGCACCCTGGAGGACGAGGAGTTCGTGCTCTTCTACAAGATGCTGACTCAGAGGGAGGACGTGCTGCGGGTGTTCCAGGACTACTCTGGCGACGGCCAGAAGCTGGCGCTGGCCGACCTGGAGGACTTCCTGCGGGAGGAGCAGCTGGAGGTGGAGAGGGTCCAGCAGCACGCGAGGGAGCTCATCCAGCATCACGAGCCCTCGGACACAGGTACCGCTCATGGCTTCTTCTGACCTCTTAGCCTTGTTTTGTGATGAAGATTTTTTTATTGCTTTTAACAACACATTGTTAACAAACAATGACAATACAGAACAAGAAAGGAAAGTTCCTATCCTGAACTTCTTCTACAACTTAACCAAACTATCCCATCTCTCTGTACTCCTCTTCCCATCGCGTTAACATGGTCAAATTGGACGTCTGTCCAATATTGCATTCGGATAACAAAATGAACTGGTATATACAGTACAGTAGTCTCACTGCACAAAAGGCCAAGCAAAAAAAAAAAAAAAATCAAAACCTTGTGCCTCATTTGCTACCAGTTACATTAACCATTACAACCATTTGTAAAGACTTGAAAGGACATCTCTAGGAGAAGGATTAGCCAGACCAACAGTGTTTAGATTAGATTCAACCTTTTATGTCATTGCACAGAGCACAACAAAATGTATTTTTTGCTCTAGGCACAGGATCAGCCGTAGTCAGCAGCCCTGGAGCAATTAGGGGTTAAGTGCCTTGCTCAAGGGCACAACGGCAGTGATAGGCACCTTACATATGACGCCAGCAACGCTCCACTTCGTCACCAGCTCACATGCAGCTCCCTCCTGGGGCGGGGATCAAACCAGCGACCTTACGGTCGCTAGCCGGCCTCTCTAACCTCTGGCCTACTGCCGCTGCGTTTGAACCGACGCTAATGTTTATGATGATGATGTTTTTGGTTCTTCCACAGCCAAGATGCTCAACGCCATGTCTATCGATGGCTTCCTGATGTACCTGAGTTCAGCCCAGGGCTCCATCTTCAACCCCCACCAGCAGGGCATCTACCAGGACATGACCCAGCCTCTGTGCCACTACTTCATCTCTTCCTCCCACAACACCTACCTGATGGAGGACCAGCTGCGGGGCCAGAGCAGCGTGGAGGGGTACATCCGGTACGGCCCTGCGTGAGGGACCTGAGGGGCCTGAGGGGCCTGGGGGGCCTGAGGGGCCGACTTGTCAGGGAGAATCAGGAAGCTGGTGTCTTGGTGTTGTTTTTGGAAGCCCATCCCATGATTCATCATCTAGGGCAATCTATTCTAAAAAACGAATTCTACTGTAGAAAAAAAACCCGAATTCTATGGATCAAATGGATGGCCTGTCCTATGACGGACAGTAAAAGTCTGTCAAAAGTGCATCTGATTCGTTTGTAGGTCGTCCATGAGAACTGAAATGAGCGACTTCGGGGACAAAAATCTAACATTTCTGCTTCCTGTAGGGCGTTGAAGCGCGGCTGTCGCTGTGTGGAGGTGGACTGTTGGGACGGCACCAACGGAGAGCCCATCGTCTACCACGGACACACCTTCACCTCCAAGATCCTGTTCAAAGACGTGGTGAACGCTCTGGGAAACTACGCATTCAAGGTACGCACTAAGATGCCTTCATGGGCGTCCCCCATGTCCAGTACTCAAGTTGTAAAAGAAAATCAGGGGGGATGGTGGATTTTATCATATGGGGACGATTTTAGCATCCCCACAGCGTCAGTGACTTCAGTGTCAGTGACTTGGTAAAAATGTCATTGCATGTGTGCATGCCCCCCTCCCTCGCCCACAGTATTTTACTCAATATGCGCAAAACTACATGTTGAAATAGCAGTAATACCACGTTCATTGATAAAATGACATAAGGGATGGAAAGGGAGGATGGCAGTTTTAGAAGGGGGATGATTTTGACCGTTTTTATTTCAGGGGGGATGCCATCATCCCCCCTCAACTCGAGTGCTGCCCTTGTCCCACATAGGCGTCCCCCAGTTAGCCGATAAAAACAACACTGTACTCTTTTTTTCCTACACGCTCCCATGGGGGGGGGCATGTTTTTTTCGGCTGACTCATCGTGATACCAATATGGTAATATGAACTGAAACTCAATAAACGTGCAGTATCAACACGCTCGTCAACATCAGCACCTCATTATATGTGTATGAGTAGGAGGGGGATCATTCCACGATATCCCAATACCATAGCAGTTTCAGAAAGTCGAGCCCCGCCGCCAAGTAAACCAGCAAGAGTATTATTCGGTGCCAAAACCAGGCGGGCAGGTTCACGTATGTGTCAGGGTTACCTGGCTGTATGACTGTCTGCAACTCGATCGTGGCCGTGAGCCCCCCTGCCTGCCTGAGTGGAACCCACTGGTGTGTGTCGGGTATTGCTTTCCCTCCTGATGGGGATAATAATGCTCCGGCCGTTGAATTATTCACTCCCCTTCCACCCCTTCCTCCCTCCCAGGTATCAGAGTACCCGGTCATCCTGTCCGTTGAGAACCACTGCAGCGTTGAGCAACAGAGAGTCATGGCCCGACACCTCAACCTCATCCTGGGTGACAAGCTGCTGAAAACCACCCTGGACGGCAAGATCCCCCTACACTTGCCTTCCCCTGAGGTGAGGGCTTAGCAGCCAGGGGAGATTCTGTGGTCTGACCCTCATGGCCGCCGTGGATCAAGCAGGGTTCCCGCGCTGGTCTTAAAAAGCCTCAATGTCTAAAATCCAGCAATCCGATTTATAAGGCCTAAAAAGTCCCAAGTTTCACTTATTAGGTCTAACAAATTAGGTGCTAGGTCTTGAAAATGAGATGAGCTTGTCCTGCAAGGAAATCAGTCCGACCACGTCTATTTACGCGGAAATTAATCAAGCTGGAAACAAAAAAGATGCCAATTCGCTGCCCCCGGGAGAAGTTATTGGCGAACGAAGCTACATAGAGACACTACATAGGACATGCGTTTGTTTCGAGCTGGCTGTCGTTTGGCTGTCGTTACGTTAAGTTTTGAGGTTCCTCATATGGTGTCGCGAATAGGTCTAAAATTGTATACAAAGAAAAAAGGTCTAAAAAGGTCTTAAATTTGACTTGTTGAAACTTGTAGGAACCCTGATCAAGTCAAGGTGGTGGTGGCGATGGTTGTCTGTCCTCCTCCTCCTCCCCGGGGCTGACAGAGGAGAGGCCACAGAGCAGAATGACCTGGGAGAGGCTCCGTCACTTTCTCCTGTCTGTCAACAGCCTCTAGTCTGGGGCTATATGATCTGTGCATTTGACATGCAACACTGGCACCTTGAATTATTCAAAGCCACAATATTGTTCTCCCCCCCCTCCCCAGCGTTGGAGAATATGGCTGATGTTCTTTCAGCTTCATGCAGGACGCGGTGTGTCGACTCTGGTTGTCTTAGCTTCATATGACAGATATATATGTCAGCTGGCCAACTGCTGCTGGAGGTCCCTAGGACCAGACTCAAAACCAGAGGGGATAGAGCCTTCTCCAAAGCAGCCCCTAGGCTCTGGAATAGTCTCCCCCTCCACGTCAGATCCACCCAGAGCATCGAAAACTTTGCTAAAACACATATTTTCTCCAAGGCCTTTGACCTGAGGTGAGCCTGCCTCCCGACACTGCACCTTTTGCACTTTTATTTCTGCACTTGTATTTGTATTGCACCTTGTTTTTAGTGTATTTTATCTGTTGTTTTCTCTTTTACTAGTGTTTTATCTGTTAAGCACTTTGGGCGGCTGTTTTGGTATTTTGGTGTCAACTCTAGGTGCATCTACTCAGACAAAAACAATCTTTGTACCAATATAGAGCAGTAAATGGGAGTGTTTGGAGGAATTGTCAAGGGGAGTGATTGTGGTTTAATAATTCATTATTAAATAGGCAAAATTAGACACTTTTTTTTATCATTACGGTCACAGCAGTGGTCTGGGATAATCCCTCATACCACTATGCTCTACACATATACGGAAGCACGCTTAATATGTTCTGGCATTACTAAATTCTGTAGGCTATGTTCCAGAATTATTATATTGTTGCATAAATCGATAGCCTCTGTGTGTGAATGACTACGATCCATGTCCGGGTATGAATTCAAATAGGAGAATATCATTCTAGAGAATGTGTACAAATCTATGACAGCATGTCTCTGTGGAGATTCTGTTCCTGCTTCATGTGTGTGTGTGTGTGTGTGTGTGTGTGTGTGTCAGGACTTGAAGGGGAAGATCCTACTGAAGGGAAAGAAGATAGGAGGCCTGGAGGAGAGTGTGAACGGTGTGGCGGAGGACTCCCTGACAGGGGAGGTGAGCGACGAGGACGAGGCGGCTGACATCGATGAGGACAACCTGCGCCACGACAGCCTGCGACGCAGGGCGAAGGTGGGCCACTGATCTCCGCCGACCTATCACCACTTTCTTCTTAGGTTCCAACTCTCTGATGTCGCCGGGTGTCACCAAACACTTAGCCTGGATGTAGATTTGTTTTCCACCCAACCCCCCCCCCTCTCCACCACTCCACCACGTCTCCCACCGTCATATCCACTTCGCACTCACGCCTTCATTGTCTCCCGTGTTTTCCATGGAAAATTCCATCGCTGTAAGCAAGGTGTGTCAGTCTTTAATCTTCGTCTGCTGCTGGGTTGGGTGCCGTTGGATCAACATCAACATCACGCTTTACACAGTAGCACCAGTGATGTCCGAAGGTGGAAAAATCTGGAATTGATTGGTCTCACTTATGAAAGATTACATAGGCTGGAGGCAAGGACTAGACAGACATGAGAGAGAGACACAGAGAGAGAGAGAGAGAGAGAGAGAGAGAGAGAGAGAGCGAGAGAGAGAGAGAGAGAGACAGAGACAGAGAGACACACAGAGAGAGACACACAGAGAGAGGGATTAACAGAGAGAGAGAGAGAGAGAGACAGAGACAGAGACAGAGAGACAGAAAGAGAAAGAGAGAGAAAGACAGAGAAAGACAGAGAGAGAGAGAGAGAGAGAGAGAGAGAGAGAGAGAGAAAAGTGACAGACAGAGAGAGTGACAGAGACAGAGAGACAGAGACAGAAAAAGAGGGAGAGAGAAAGACAGAGAGAAACAGAGATGGGGTGGAGGGGGGGGGGGTAGGGAGCGCTAAAGGCACCACCCTTTTTTCCCCTGTCTCTCTACCACTCTGCCATATGAGAGGGACAGGCAAGGTGAAGGTTGTCGGCAGCAATGACTCTAAAATGAGACACTTGATCCCGTGAACACGGCTAATTGCAGTCAGGGATCACCTATGCGGCTAAACACCGCGACACCTCTGTCTCTGCGCCTTTCATGATATTAGTCGATGTGAAGTAGAAGTTCAAGAAGTTATATAACATTCCTGATGAGCCAGAGCCTGAATACACAAACAAACGTATTCAATACAGTCCATCACAAAACCTTATAATAATTATATGACCCATGGAAAGATCTATGTTAAAAATGTATCATTGAAAAAGAAGAGAACGCACACTGCAGAAAAACTTAGGCGAGGTGCTGGCGACGGAGCAGAACACTATAGAATGAAGTAGAAGCCGCGCACTCTAGTTCCAGATGCGAAAGTGTTGATTTTAATTGACAAGGTTTTTTTCGGCCGTAGCCTTTGTCAAGTCTTTACACTTTTCTTTAGAATTGATCAGAAAAGCGTCGGATGTCAATGTCGCCCTAAGGCGGTTAGGCGTCATTTTCATCCGCTCGGCCGCCAGAGTCAGACCCAACAGTCAGTCTTGGAGTCTTGGGTCCAGGGAGCTCAGCGATGCCCTTGGCGCTGGATGTAATTGACTCTGACGACGGCTGTCCTACAGACGGTAGCTCACAGTCTCCGTTTGTTTGGGACAGGATCAGCTTTCGCAGGGCGGCAGCTGGGCACTGGGAGTCCTGCTGGCATCACTAATTACGTTGGCCTCCCGCCTGCATACCTCTGAACCGCACGCGGCCATTCAAGCCTGATAGGCAGGGCCTACTTTGGGTTGGCAACCTGGTATGACTAAGTATCACTTACTCCATGTTGTCGGGGTTGTGTCGGGCTATTCCCATGGCCACGCGCCTGCCCCTTACATGAGGAGGGCCACCCTGCTCTCCCAACCTGCCCTGTTGTCTTACAAGTCAACAGAGAGGTTTCGTCTTGCTTTCAGAATGACGCGCTTCTGGATGTTGTCAAGTGAAGGTGTGTGTGTGTGTGTGTGTGTGTGTACACTCTCTTTCTTCTTCCTTAGAAATCAAAGCAACGTCTGTCCAAGGAGTTGTCCGACTGTGTGGTGTACTGCAAGAGCGTCCACTTCCACAGCTTCAAGCATTCCCGCATCCACTCCAAGTTCTACGAGATCTCCTCCTTCACAGAGTCCAAAGCCCGCAAACACATGAGAGAGGCAGGTGGGCATGGAACCTCTGACACAGTCCATTTCAGTTTGGTAACACTTTACAACATGGCTGCAAATAAGTGGCTAATAATTACCGGTAGTAGTACAGTAATGGTATGTTTTTGCATGGCTCTTCAAACCCATCTCATGTATGATTAACTACCTCCCTCCCTCCCTCCCTCCCTCCCTCCCTGCCTCCCTCTCTCCCTCCCTCCCTCCCTCCCTCCCTCCCTCCCTGCCTCCCTCCCTCCCTGCCTCCCTCTCTCCCTCCCTCCCTCCCTCCCTCCCTGCCTCCCTGCCTCCCTCCCTCCCTCCCCCCCTCCTCCCTACCGACCTGTCCCTTATCCAGGGTCTGACTTTGTGCACCACAATGCTCGGCAGATGACAAGGGTTTACCCCAGCGGCCTCAGAACTGACTCCTCCAACTTCAACCCACAGGATATGTGGAACACGGGGAGCCAGATAGGTGAGAGACCATTTTAGATAATAATAATAATAATAATTAAAAAGAAATGTGTAGCTCAAAGTGCTTCAACCATTATTAAATCATTTAGGCATTTAAATATTAAAAATATGGGTTTTTAGTCTTGACTTGAACATATGTGCTGAGGTTGCATCCCTAATGTAAACTGCCAGTGCATTCCACAATTTGGGTGCATAAAATGAGAATGCAGCCTCACCAGATCTCTCCTTTTGTACTTGTGGTACACAGAGAAAACCAGCGTCAGAAGACCTGAGAGCTCTATTGGGCTGATATGCTAGCAAAAGGTCTTTCAGATATTCTGGTGCTGTGCCAGTGAGAGCTTTATAAACAAGCAGATGATGGTTAAACAAGTAAATTCATATTGTTACTAATTTGACTACTTTGACTACTATTGCTAATGGTAATAGTACCGGTATATGTTTTGTTTACATTACACATGTCGAAATGCTTAACAACAGGATGACTAAAATAATGGGATGGGTTGAAGATATGGCATGTCATTTGAAATTGGAAAAATCTAAACTGTTAAACTGTTGGGTAACACTTTAGTATGGGGAACACTTATAGGCACTAATGAGCTTATAAGTGTTACCCAATAAGTTAATAAGTTGTTAATTATGTTTTACTAGCTATTAATTAGGTTATAGGCTTTATTTAGTGAATTTGAATTAGAATTTTGCCATTTAGCAGACACTTTTAATCCAAAGCGACTCACAATTACGAATTACAGGGACATTCCCCCTGGAGTAACTGAGGGCTGAGTGCCTTACTCAAGGGCACACAAGTGGTGGTGTGGTTCGATCACCAGTCCAACTCACTATCCACTAGACCACCACTACCCCTAGTGGTTTCTTATTCTCATGTTATTAGTCATGTAGTAACTGGCCAATTGCATTTGGATTTCAGTGACCCTCCAATCACTGGCTCACATCTGCAGATTGAACCAGCGACCTTGTGGTTACTTGCTAGTCTTCCTAACCCCAAGGCCAACCCTGCCTCGAAAAACATGTTGCTGTGTGGATATTTGTCTCGAGGGACTGGGTTGAAAGCAAACACTTATAAGCTACAAACGAGTGCCTGATGTGTGTTCACTGTTCACTAAAATAAAGTGTTGCTGTCTGTTGTTTTACTTTGTTTCCCCAGTTGCATTGAACTTTCAGACTGCAGGGGTTGAGATGGACCTCAACGATGGACTTTTTAGTCAAAATGGCCACTGCGGTTATGTCCTGAAACCTGAGTTCATGAGGAGGTCCGAGAGGAGGTTCGACCCTGAGACTCCCCACAACCGTGATGGCTACCAGCCCCTCAGTCTCTCCATCCAGGTAGCGCCCTCAGGAGCAATCCCCCTACACTCACAGAACAACATGACAACCTCATGCTCACACTAGTCACTTTATAATAATAATAATCATAATAATAATAATAATAATAATAATAATCATAATAATACATTAGACTTATATAGCGCTTTTCTAGACACTCAAAGACGCTTTACAAACTGAAAAGATCGAGTAGTAAAATAAAAAGAAACAAATAAATAAATAAAAGAAAGTATAGGGGTCTAATTAATTTTTTGATTACTAAATCTAAATACTATCTGTATACTGCAAGTATATTTAGATTTCGGGTAGAGAAGCGGCGAACAAGCAACGCCAGCGTCCTCTCTCGACCGGCATACTTTAGTCAATGCTACCTCTCACCCACTGCCACCGAGTGCAATACTCATGACATTCTACTTGTACTATTTTATTTTATTTTACTATATTTGTACTGCTAATTGTACCCTGTCTTATTGTCTATTTGTCTCCCACAACTGTCAATTGGCCAAATGTCTCCCTTATGTCCCTTATGTCCTGTACTCCCTTATGTCCTGTACTCTCCCTTATGTCCTGTACTCCCTTATGTCCTGTACTCTCCCTTATGTCCTGTACTCTCCCTTATGTCCTGTACTCTCCCTTATGTCCTGTACTCCCTTATGTCCTGTACCCTCCCTTATGTCCTGTACTCTCCCTTATGTCCTGTACTCTCCCTTATGTCCTGTACTCTCCCTTATGTCCTGTACTCTCCCTTATGTCCTGTACTCTCCCTTATGTCCTGTACTTATGTACCTTATGTCCTGTACTCTCCCTTATGTCCTGTACTCTCCCTTATGTCCTGTACTCCCTTATGTCCTGTACTCTCCCTTATGTCCTGTACCCTCCCTTATGTCCTGTACTCCCTTATGTCCTGTACTCTCCCTTATGTCCTGTACCCTCCCTTATGTCCTGTACTCCCTTATGTCCTGTACTCTCCCTTATGTCCTGTACTCTCCCTTATGTCATGTACTCTCCCTTATGTCCTGTACTCTCCCTTATGTCCTGTACTCCCTTATGTCCTGTACTCTCCCTTATGTCCTGTACTCTCCCTTATGTCCTGTACTCTCCCTTATGTCCTGTACTCTCCCTTATGTCCTGTACTCTCCCTTATGTCCTGTACTCTCCCTTATGTCCTGTACTCTCCCTTATGTCCTGTACTCTCCCTTATGTCCTGTACTCCCTTATGTCCTGTACTCTTGTCCCTTATGTCCTGTACTCTTGTCATTGTCACTGTATTTTATCTTGACTTATCTTGCCTATTGCCTTATTGAATGAATGAATGAATGAATGAATGAATGAATGAATGAATGAATGAATGGTCTTTATTGTCATTAATATAGTACAGGTACCAAACAACGAAATTTGGGAGGGGGGGCTCCCCTGGTGCTAGGAAAAAAAACTAAAAAAACAAGAGGGGAAAGGAGCTGGTTTACATAAATAAATTGTCTTGTTCTGCAATGTCAGGAACCGAAGCCTAAGAATTTTAATCTCTTACAATTGTGTAATGCGACGTAACGATAAAACTTGAAACTTGAAAAACTTGAAAACTTGAAAGACCTACCCTGAAACATCCTGCAACATCCTGTTCATATCTGAACCATCCTGGTCATATGTGTCTGGGGCGGCTGTGGCGCAGGAGGTATAGCCGGTGTCTAATGGTTGCAAGGTCGGTAGATCGGCGGTTCGAACCCCGGCTGGCCACATGTCAAAGTGTCCTTGGGCAAGACACTGAACCCACACATTTCTGCCAGTGAGCGGGCCGGCGCCTTGCATGGCAGCTTGCTGCCATTGGTGTGTGAATGTGCGTGTGAATGGGTGAATGAGAGGCCGTTGTAAAGTGCTTTGTAATAAGTCCATTTACCAGTTTATATCTGTTT
The DNA here is from genome assembly GCF_963989245.1 of Nansenia antarctica. Lineage (NCBI taxonomy): Eukaryota > Metazoa > Chordata > Actinopteri > Argentiniformes > Microstomatidae > Nansenia > Nansenia antarctica. Next base: position 85,287,148 of record NC_137688.1, read on the forward strand.
GTGTATGTTTCCCAGGTGATCAGCGGACAGCAGCTTCCTAAAGTGAACATCAAAGAAGGTTCCATCGTGGACCCGCTGGTGAGAGTGGAGATCCACGGAGTTCCGCTCGACCAAGCCAAGCAGGAGACAAGATACATCGACAACAATGGTAAAGAGTTCCATGCCAGTCACATGACTGCTTAGAATGTGGTGTCCTGCCACAGGGTTCCCAGGGGTCCTTGAAATCTTTGAAAGTTTGTGAATTTGAAAAATAAAATCAAGGTCTTAAACGTTTTTGAAAATAGACATGGGTCATTGAAAGTGCTTGAATTCCCCCCCCTCTCTCTCTCTCTCTCTCTCTCTCAAAAAAAAAAAAAAAAAAAAAAATGTTTTACTTAGCTCATCAACTAGTAAATAAGTCTCTGTATTGCTTAACTTTACACATATTTCACAGTATATTGTTTTGCTGTGCTGTGGTAGAGAAGGCAAGAGACCATCTAGTGTTCACACATTCAAGACTCTCTTTTTAATTGTTGTCTGTGAGCGGATAGTTCCTATTATATAAATTCTCATCTAGATCTGTCTCAAACGATGTCGTGTTGGGTCCTTGAATTTGAGGGAATTGAGTCTTGAAAGTCCTTGAAAGGTGCTTGAATGTGATGTTTCAGAAGGTGTGGGAACCCTGTTCAATGCCAGTCACATGAGCCCTTAGAATGTGGTGTTTTACACTAGTGCTGATACGATAACACATGTTAACTCATTTCTGTTTTGCTTAGGGTTCAACCCTGTGTGGTATGACACTCTGAGATTCACCATCCACACCCCTGAACTGGCACTAGTGCGCTTTGTGGTAGAGGACTACGACAAGACATCCAAAAATGACTTTGTTGGACAGTATACCTTGCCCTTCACATGTATTCAGCAAGGTAAGGTTAATCCATGTTATGCATTTTGAACGATGCACGAAAGTACCATCAGGTGCCGCAATGACACATATCCTGTGATCGCACACTTTCTACAGGCTAACCATCCTGCTTTAACACTAGAACAGCCGTGTCTTTTTTACCTACTAAAAGAGCCGTGATGTGATTTTGAAAAAGTAAGGATGCTGGGTGGTAGAACGCACATATCTAGGAAAAGTCATGAAAGGAGGGTCCTGAAATTTGATTGAGTGCAAAGATATAACATTTTTCTTTACTCACAGGCTCATGGCCTCATGGCTGATTAAGTGTTAAATACAGTGCCCTGCATATGTGATGGAACAGTGAAGCATTTCTTCTTCTTTTGGCTCTATAATGGCTCTATAATCCAAAGGTTGGATTTGTAATCAAACAATTCCCACGAGGTTAAAGTCGAGATGCTCAGCTTTTATTTGTGCACATATTGGTTTTTACCATTTGTGACACGGTCTGTTGAAAAGGTCCATTCTGATTGATTTTTTCGGACATTTCAGCTTCATAATGTCTTCCTTGACTTTCGTTGACATGTGTTTGGTCCTGATGTTGACAGACACCGATAGCAGCCTCAAGGCAAAGGCAAAGCCTAGAAGCAATACTAGGGTACATAAGGTTGCAGAGAATAGGAAATGTTAGAATAGGTACAGCATAGCATAGAGTACAGCACAGTGTTTTATCTGTACAGTATAGTATAGTGGATAGTGTACATAGCCTTTATTTATGTAAACCAGCTCCTTTCCCTACTTGTTTTTTTTTGTATTTTTTTCCTAGCACCAGGGGAGCCCCCCCTCCCAAATGTCGTTGTTTGGTACCTGTACTATAGCAATGACAATAAAGACCATTCATTCATTCATTCATTCATTCATTCATTCATTCATTCATAGACATTGACAGCTCTCTTGTGCCTGCACAAATGATGTGACCGAAGAAGCGTTGGGTGTGCATTCTTTTTTTTGCTTTTATACTTTTGGAACAAACCCATCGTACAGTATGCAATGTAAGATGTGAGTAAAAGCTACGGTGTATACTAAATCTGACCTGTTTTTCTGTCTTTTCCAGGATATCGTCACATCCATCTGTTGTCTAAAGATGGAACCAGTATTCCACCATCCTCCTTATTTGTGCACATCAAAATCACTGAGCTCGAATGAAGTGGACGTCAGTGAGGCCGAATGAAGTGGACGTCAGTGAGGCTGAATGAAGTGGACGTCAGTGAGGCTGAATGAACTGGACGTCAGTGAGGCCGAACGAAGTGGACGTCAGTGAGGCCGAACGAAGTGGACGTCAGTGAGGCCGAATGAAGTGGACGTCAGTGAGGCCGAACGAAGTGGACGTCAGTGAGGCCGAATGAAGTGGACGTCAGTGAGGCTGAATGAAGTGGACGTCAGTGAGGCCGAATGAAGTGGACGTCAGTGAGGCTGAATGAAGTGGACGTCAGTGAGGCCGAATGAAGTGGACGTCAGTGAGGCCGAACGAAGTGGACGTCAGTGAGGCTGAATGAAGTGGACGTCAGTGAGGCTGAATGAAGTGGACGTCAGTGAGGCCGAATGAAGTGGACGTCAGTGAAGCTGCTGCAAATCGCTAATTACAATTCCACCACTTGATTCAAACGTGTGACAAAAAGAGAACACACCATCCTGCAGTATATTGTCGATGTTGAATAGTTAACATTGTAGTTATTCACAAACTATGCAAGGAAATACCTTTCATTTCTCAAAATAGTATGTCATTTTAATGTCATTTTAAGAAATAGCCAAATGTTTTTTTTTAAGCTAAGATAGTGTTTAGGTTTTATTAACCAACTATAGGTCTATTATAGGTCTATTAACCAATTATATTTATGGTGTGTATTCAAAATGTGATGCATTACTAGAGAGCTTGTGTGATGATATTGTTTCTTTCCCAACTGTGTACCATCAAATACGTATGTTTGATATAACAGTAGTTGAGAGGTTGTGTTTTGTTGCGATGACATTGTATAATATTGTAGAGGAGAAAGTGCCACCAATGGTTTAGAGTTATGACACATCATATTTCAGTGTTTTAGCAGTATTTTCCATAGACAAAAAGCAGAGCACTTTGAGAACATGGCTTCCTCAACAGTATAGAGGAGGTAACCTACACTTTCATCACTCTCACTTTCAGCAAGTTTTGGTTTCAACTGGGTCATGATGCCAATGAAAGCTTGCTTGGGAGATCCCTTATCTTAACCCTGTCTGCATGCACATGTGTGACATGTTCTAATGCTCTGGTCCTCATGTCGGGATCCAATGTAATGATCAGACTTTTCTTTTGAAAAATGTGAATACATTTCTGAGTTGTTGAAAATCAATGACACGTAGCTAGTCAACTAACACAGCTTGTTTTGTGAGCCTGCTAACAATGTAAAGTAGTGTTAACTAGGTAGCAGTGGGGATTACTCACCCAATCCATTGCGTCGCAGTATTTTGGCTGGACTAGCGAGTTTGTGTTGTGATTCTCAACAACGTTGAAACGTAGTTCCGTGTTTCAAAAGAAAGGTCCTAACATTTTGATTGGTTGCCGACATGAGGACCAAAAGACTAGAACGTGTCACATATTCTACTAATGGAACGATGCGTACCGGTACACGCTATAAACGTCTGTACTAGGGGTGGGCATCGACGATCGATAATTGATCGATAAGGATCTTGGTCGATCACAATTTTTTTTTTTTTTTTTTTTTTTTTTTGTGATCGACCAAATGTTTTATTTTGTGATCGACCAAGATCCTTATCGATCAATTATCGATCGTCGATGCCCACCCCTAGTCTGTACGTAACTGTGACGTCTGTCATTGTTATACACAACTCACGTTATTCTAAGCAATCACTAATGCATCCCCTTATTGTTAACGGCAATTTGGGGGGAAATCTTAACTTCTGCACAGAGATTAACTTGTGTCATCTGTATTGGATACTTTTGTAAAGGATGTACATATTTGCTTCTGGTTTAATAGTTGTCTATTTTTGTACTCACACACTGTGTTACTGTATGTATATTATGTATAGCGTATTGTATAATTAATAACTAATTACTCTTTTTGTACTGTTGTTCAGTTCAGACTTTGTAGAGCTGATCTACAGTCGTTATTAATCAGCCACACAACCATTTGTAAATAAAGATGATTTTCATTTATCTCTTGAGTTTTATTTAATTGATCAGTTGCTGTGTTGCTTTGTTGAGATTTGATGCCCAACGAGGCCAACAATAAATAAGTAGACCTATAATTGATTGATTGATTATTGATTGATTATACTTTATTGTCCCCGAGGGGAAACTTGTCTTGGGCATGGTACTTTCATGCTTCAAGTGCAACAGAGACGATACATACAACATACAGTAGACAAAGTAAACAACAGGACAGCAGCAAACATTGAGTGACATTGGCAGCAGTTTCCACCTGGACATGGCATCATTTGGTATAAATATATATTGCACATAACCCTTCAAGTGGTGTTTTCGAATATTGCACATGGCCCTTCAAGTGGTGTCTAAGATAAAGTGCAGGTGCTGGTGATCATGTCCTAATCATCGTTTCTGCTTGAGCGAATTGATTAGTTTAATGGAGAATGGGACAAATGATAGTTTTAAGAGCTTATAATTACATCTTGGCATGCGAAGCCTTCTACCTAGGGGGAGAACTTCGTATTCTGTGGAGAGCGGATGTTGGGGGTCTGCGATGATCTTATTAGCCTTGTCCAGGACAGCTTTTTCATATAGTTTATCTATAAACCATGTTTTAGATCAGTGGTTAAATCTGTTAAATCATGGTTTCATCTGTATTATGGCAAATGATAATTGACATAATGTATTTATGAATCACTTTGAAATCACTGGTTTGTAAAACAAATATGGACCCATTATTCTAAATGTTATTTTTAACCTCTTGCACAAGCACTGAAGTCTACCATCAGTTGGTCTAGCATATATACCAGTGGAGGCTGGTGACTTCCAGAATTGAGGAGGCCAATTTTTTTCCGCTTGGAAAAAATTGAAGAATATTAAATTGACTTGTAATAAAACGAAATCGACTACATTAAAAATAAAACTGTTCAATAAATCCTAAATGTTGTCTACCTATTCGATGTATAAATCGCGCTAGAATCTCGCCGACTTCCGAGGTCATTTTAAGCCAAATGAGCTATTATTTTCAGGGATAATAGCCATGGGTGTTCTAGACGTGTCCTGCAAAGGACAAGTTGACAGGACACTCGTAGCCACTATGGCGAGTGTTTCTTTGACTGAAGTGACTGGCGAATTCTCAAAATGGCTTCATGTGATTGGACGAACAAAATGTCAATCTTTCAGCCCTGGACTCAATGCATGGTGAGGCCAGGCCTTCCTTGCCCACCCATTTTCAGTGATTTGGCCAATCACATATTGCCATGAAAAAAATTGCATTACATTGACTTCTATGAGAAACCACTTTCCTGGGGGAGGCCTGGCCTCCTCAATAGAAACGGACAGGGATTCTGGCCTGTAGGTGCTTTACAATTGCAATATTGGGTTTTAGCCATGGAAAAATTCAGATTTATGAACAAAACAGAAATAATATTAATATTAAAAACATTTAAAATATGTTTTTTGTTAAATAAATAAATAAATAAATAAAATAAATATATATATATATATTTTTTTAATCTCTCTCTCTTCTCTCAAATGATTGGGGAGGCCAGGCCTCCTCCACCTCTATGGAGGAGCCTCCACTGATATATACTTCTACTGTAGCATTCCAGCCGGACTTAGTATAGACGGTGACTCCTTATTAATAACCGATGGTCAATGATGCAGTTTAACCTATTATTTACACGCACCAAAAGCACCATAGACACACCGTAAGAGCTGAAAGCAGAATAACACACAGCTACAATCAGCATCCATCCGCTAGCATTCATCAATACATTCAAATCACACACAACAATAAGTTAAATTGACAGTCAATACAAACATACCTCTTCGCCTTCCAGCTAGTTGCTATAAAACGATAATGAGACCATTTAACCATAGATTTAACCACCTTGCCTTCTTCTCCGTTCTTACGCCTTTCTAACTCTCGCGCATGCGCAGTTACAAAAGGGAGAACATACTTGTGTTCTTCAAATTAAAGGCGGTAGGCTATAATAACATGTTGATATTCAAATAATATGTGGTATACAAAGCACCATCAATAAAAGTCCTTATCTTAACTTGTATACATGTTATAAAATATATAGGTCATTTACATCTACTGTAGAGATGTAGGGCTGGTTTCCCGGACCTAGAATATGTCCAAGACTAAAACATTTATTTTTTTAACAATCTCTAATATTGAAAGTGTGATTTAGTCCACGACCAGGCTTCATCTGTGTCCAGAGAACCAGCCCTGTACGGTGTCGTCTAGTGGTAGGACCCTTTGAGATGTCGAGGCGGAACGTTTCTCCAAGCAGCGTTCTTTTCCTCCAGGCCCATTTCGATGTAACACCGATTTCGCTTGTTGTGAACATTGTCCACGTTGTTGCAACTCTGGGATAGTAGACTTCTAACCCTGATCTGTGATTCCTTCTGCTCGGGTTAAAAGGGTTAAAAGGGTTAGATAGACATGGTTGGAAAGATAAAGCGTGTGCGTCAGAAGCTCCACCAGGGAGCGGTGAGACCTGCCGGGGCGGTGATCAGGAGCTCCTCCCTGGATCTGATAGAGAAGGCACCGGTCCCTGCGGGGGGGCCAGGGGGTCCAGGGGGTCCGGGGGGCTCCTTCACCTTCTCTGATGTCAACAAGACCAACCATCATCCAGGTTACCATGCCCAGAACCAGAACACCAAGAAGGATGCAAACCAAGCCAAGGATGGACAGGTAGCTGGACATAGAGACAGACGTGAGAGAGAGACACAGAGAGAGACAGAGAGAGAGGGAGAAGAGAGAGAGAGAGAGAGAGAGAGAGAGAGAGAGAGAGAGAGAGAGAGAGAGAGACACAGACAGACACAGACGGAGAGAGAGACAGAGAGAGAGAGAGAGAGAGACAGAGACAGAGACAGAGAGACAGAGACAGAAAAAGTGGGAGAGAGAAAAAGATGCGGTGGAGCTGGGGGGGGGGGGGGGGGGGTAGGGAGCGCTGGAGATCATATCTAATACTAACTCTCAGGGCAGGGAAAGCCTGCTGGCCACACATACAGAGCTGGCAGCTGGTTGGTAGATGATCATTTCTTTACAATGTTTCTTTCACAATGAGTCTACTGCTGTGTCCCAACCTGCTGTGTCTGTCAATGTCAATACACAATAGCTTTGTTGACCAGCCTGGTAGAGAGACAGAGCAATAGCTGGTTTTGATCAATGAGTTGATTCACATTGTGCTCTTTCTTCCTCTTCCAACAGATACAACAGAGTTCTTTTCCATGTGGGATCTTCGCCGGCACCCAGATCAACCCAGAGGCCCTGGTCCAAACTCTGAAGTTTGAGGAACCGTCCGAGGTGACACCTGCACAGAAAGGTAACGACTGGTTTGGGTCTATGTATCGTATACCATCAAGACAGCTGGCGGAACATAGTTCTTCTCCCTGTCCAATGTCATGGCTCACGACACATGATGTGATGTCACCGTGATGTAGCGACATTTTCCGTGGACACTGCAGAGTTAGTAGCAGCTCCTTCAAAGGCTCATGGCTGGATCATTCATACTGTATCTGTTCACATTTCATCTTATTCAAAGTAGGCCTTCAAGTTGCATTCTTCTCTCCTCCCACTAGATGGCAGAGGAGACTCAGGTATCACTCAGCAAGTGATGACAATAGTCAAGTCTCAATATTTTGTGTAGTAGCTTACATTAATACATTACATTGCATGAATATAATGTTGATAACTCTTATCACATGGGGTTGAATATATATTTAAAGCAGAATTTTACCCTGTAATCCAGTGGATTTGTTGTTTTCATTCAGTCAAGATATTTCACTTTGAATGCCCTGATCAGTCTTGATGTTCCAAATTGCCCATTTAATTCAACCCGTAGAAGTCTATGCACAATGGCTACTTCTAATAATATATATATAAACTCCTCAAAAAAAGTTTGGAAACGTTATTTCGGTCGATTATTATATCGATTATACGGATTGTATGGCAGCTAGTGCTGAGGCACAAACATGTACATTTTCAAGCCTGCAAACTGTGACACTTTAAAATAATGTGAAAAAATACTTTCTTGTGAAATATGACAACCCTAGTTGACTATCTGTGCAGTATAGTACAGTGGATTGTGTACATAGCCTCTATTGATGTAAACCAGCTCCTTACCTTGTGATTTTATGCATCTATGCTTTTTCTAAAATGTGTTTCTTTTTCCTTTCCTAAACACCAGGGGAGCCTCCCCTCCTAAATTTCGTTGTTTGGTACCTGTACTGTAGCAATGACAAATAAAGTCTATCTCTATCTCTATTCCTCTTTAATTCCGCTTTAATAATAACCAATTAGTATTGTTTTTTATATCGTTGGAAAGTCTGATTAGTCACCTTTACAACGAGGTACAACTTGTAAGGATCATGCATTCGTGGAAGGAGCAACACAGCTAAACGTGTGGGTAGCGGCCCAAAAAAACAGAACTTGTCATCGTTGAAGGCAATCTCAATGCAGTGAGATATCGGAATGATATTTTGGAGCCAGTGGCGATCCTATATCTCCAGAATCTGGGACCAAACTCCATCCTCCAGGATAACAACGCTCGCCCCCACAGAACCAGGACCAGAGTGACCAACGCAACCATATTGGCTGACTTGCGGCAAATCCTAGTTGAGGATTGGGATGCCGTCCCACAGCAGTGTGTGGCCAGGCTGGTGACCAGCATGAGGAGGAACGCCAAGCTGTTGTCCAAATGCTACTGAGGTCCCTGACAGTGTAAAATGAATAAAGTATAAAAATGTCAATATGTCTTGCGGAGAGTGCAATCATCCAATCCAGTCACCTTTCCAACGAGGTACAACTTGTAAAGATCATGCATTCGTGGAATGAGCAACACAGCTAAACGTGTGGGTAGCGGTAGATGATTGCACTCTCCCACAGTAATAAGGAAAAAACAACACATATTGGCCATTTTTACACTTTATTCATTTTACACTGTCAGGGACCTCAGTAGCGTGTGGAAGATCCATACGCAGTCACAACAGCTTGGCACCTCCTCCTTATGCTGGTCACCAGCCTGGTCACACACTGCTGTGGAATGGCATCCCATTCCTCAACTAGGATTTGCCGCAAGTCAGCCAACATGGTTGCGTTGGTCACTCTGGCACGTACAGCACGCCCAAGCTGATCCCACAAGTGTTCAATTGGGTTGAGGTCTGGACTCACGGCAGGCCGTTCCACCCTCTCCACTCCCAAATTCTGGAGGTGGTCTGTGATGATCCTGGCTCTGTGGGGGCAAGCGTTGTCATCCTGGAGGATGGAGTTAGGTCCCAGATTCTGGAGATATGGGATCGCCACTGGCCCCAGTATATCATTCTTGTCAATTAGGTGCCATTCAGGTGCCAGTCACACACCTGTGACTGACATACACCTGCCAGCACTTGAAGCTAAAAATGAGAGTGAATACCAACAGAAGAATATTGCAAAAAAATTGGGCCGCTACCCACACGTTTATCTGTGTTACTCATTCCATGAATGTATGATCCTTACAGGTTGTACCTCATTGTAAAGGTGACCAATCAGGCTTTCCAACGATATAAAATACAATACCAATTGGTATTATTAAAGGGGAGGAATAATCAACTTTTTTTGAGGGGTTTATATATATAGTTTTTATTTTTTTTTAATTAACGATATGAGGCTGGGAGGGAAAAATCACAGTATACCCACTAGAAAAAACTAGACTACACCACTGGTTCCTATCTATTGTGACCTAGGCCCTGTGTGTGCTGTGCTGCGGCCCTGTAACAGCGTACTGAAGAGCCGTCACATCCGACACAGTCAGAGCAGCCAGCTGCATCGCTGCTGCAAGGCGCCTTGTTAGACAACGGACCGGGAGTATTTTTAGCCACAGTACAAACGCTGCGGTATAAATAGCTCATGCATGAAATCAAGGTTCAGCTGCATCAACGGTCCCGACTTTCGTACTCATGGTACTGAAGCTGGTGCTGTGTGTGTGAGAGGATGAGCATTTGGTCCGGTCCTAGTGCTTTGGTTGGGGTCACCCTGCTCCATTGGTAGGCTAAGCAATCTGGCACAAAGTGTATTAGAGGGATGTTGATATACAGAGCACAATGCTCCGTCTGCGTGGCTCACTCTTTAGAAAGATCCTCCGACAGTTGGCGAGTGTTGCTTTCACTGTTTGGATTCCACATGAAGCATCTCTTGATTCTTTCTTCTTTTCTTTCCTTCTTCTTGATGTTTTTCCTCTTGATTGGTGTCATGTAGAAGGGCTGTGGGGGAGCCAGGTCCCTGTCACTCTCTGCAGAGGATGGCCTGTGGCAACAGGACAAGACTTGAATAGCTCCCAATAATAATAATAATGATTCATTGTATTTATATAGCCTAGCGCCTTTCCGGGGCTCAAAGACGCTGACAATATGGGAAAAACAGAAAACAACAGAAACAACAAGCAACAGATAACATGAGCGCATAGAACACAGAGTTAACAAACAGGCACAGGGAACGATTAACACAGCAATGTCCAGGGGGTTAGGGGAGATGGTTAGGGGCAGGGAAGGTTGTATGCATGGGAGAACAGGTAGGTTTTGAGGTGGGATTTAAAAGTGGAGAGTGAGGGTGAGTCTCTGAGTGGTTGAGGGAGAGAGTTCCAGAGGCGGGGTGCAGCTCGTGAAAAAGCACGGTCTCCGAAGCCTCTGAGTTTGGAGGGTGGGACGGTGAGGGGAACAGTGGATGAGGATCGGAGGATACGGGTAGGGCGATGGGGGAGAAGGAGGTCAGTCAGGTAAGGAGGGGTCAGGCTATGGAGGGCTGTGTATGTGAGGAGGAGTACTTTGAATTTGATATGTTCTTTGACATCTCGCAATGTCTGTTCTGTGTGAGAGCTCCCTGTCTCTGCTCTATTTCTCTATAGCTTTCTTACACAAAGGTACCTTTTCATAATCCCTCTCTTGGTCTAGCCTAGCTCTCACTTTCTTCCGATGTAAAATGAGGAGTCCTACTTACTGCTCAGCCACTTTTTGTTGGAGAAAAATCACTGGGTCTTTAGTAAACTGATATGAATGATCTTGTAATACCTAGCCTTTCTTCAGCGGCGTGTATTGTAGGGGTGGGCATCGACGATCGATAATTGATCGATAAGGATCTTGGTCGATCACAAAATAAAACATTTGGTCGATCACAAAAAAAAAAAAAAAATTTTTTTTTTTTGTGATGACCAAATGTTTTATTTTGTGATCGACCAAGATCCTTATCGATCAATTATCGATCAATTATCGATCGTCGATGCCCACCCCTAGCGGCGTGTATTGACTGACAGAAGGAGCCGCTGCTGACAAATGAGTTATGTGAAGAAATCCTGGCAATGAGTTTCAGTCATCGGTTGCCATGGTGAGAGGTCTCTCTGAATGCTCTTGCTTTAGTTTAACCCAAACAGTATCGGTTGCCTGTTCAAAGCCATTTTCCCTGCGTTAAAACAGTTTTTTCACAATATTTTAATTATGATTTTCATATACCAACACCAACGAAAAAACAACAAAAAACAAAAGAGAAGAGAAACACTCAATAACAAAGATCACAAACAAAGACACACACAACCTGCATCAAGTTTGGATTGAATTAAAAACAACACTTTCCTCCACTTTTGTATAAAGTGTTCTATCCTACATGTTCTTCGTGTATGGTTCCCACAGCTTATCAAAGTCTTTCCGCTTGCCTTTTAATAATGTAGGTTAGTCTTTCCAGACCTACGGATATACATTCCAAGAGCCCCAGTGCCTCATTCTTAGTGCTGACAACATTATTGGTGTTGGTAACTTCAGATAATGCAGAAACGAATCTTGGAAGGATCCCTGTCCAGACCGCAGTTCATTAATATTTCATTGTTTTAAGAGCACCTCAACAGGGATGTAAAGCTTTAATGCACCTGATCAGGCGTACCGTCGTATATCCAGTTAGTTATTCACTCTGCTTTTAATTAGATTACGCCTAGATTAATTCATAGATTCAACCTTTTTGTCATTGCACAGAGTACAACGAAATGTCTTTTTTTTGCTCTAGACACAGGGTCAGCCATAGTCAGCACCCCCTGGAGCAATTAGGGGTTAAGTGCCTTGCTCAAGGGCCCAACGGCAGTGGTAGGCACCTAAGATATGATGCCAGCAACCCTCCAGTCACCAGCTCACACACAGCTCCGTCCTGAGGCGGGGGTCGATCCAGCTATCTTCCGGTTGCATACGTTGGCAGCAAATGCCCTGTGTGAGCTTTTGAGCAAAATGATATCCTACTCAGGGTTTCAAAAAGGTCTATTATTGTTGTTGTTGTTGTTGTTGTTATTTGTAGTAGTAGGCTATAGGGTGTATTAATTGTGTGTAGACCTTCCTTATGACAATGCTCCAGTCTTGTTTAGCAGCATGCTCTTCACTACTTTTGACTTGAACTTTCAAATGTCAACTGCCAGTGAGCAAAATAAGAAAATTCTAAATTAAACAATCAATTGCAACTTAAGATAATAATTCACATGTGATATTTACACACCGCTTTAGATGATGATGATGTACTGCAGTTTAGGTTGTGGTCACATTCTGACAGGACCAGTGACATTGGAGGTTGAGCGGTTAGCGTCAGCCAGCAGTGCGTCTTAGCCTACAGAGAGGTCAAGGGTCAAGGGCTTTTATCAAAGTGTCGTCTGTCAATGTACTTCCAGTTCAAGACAATAAATCCCATTCACTTTTTTTCCCATCAGATATTTTGCCGATAACTTACATAAGCATTGTGTTACAAAGGTGTACAGTTTCTTGTACGTTTTTTTCTGTCTGATTCACTAACGATTCATTCTGGTAACCATTTCTCAATTTTGTCTCCAAGTCACAAAGTCACAAGGCCAAAACGTACTTAGAGACTAGAGATGCTTATATTACCTGTTTTACTTAAACTAAACTTCCAAAAACCCTCTTTGTTCTTCTAGCATTGTAACTGCCAATGGCCCCTGGTCGTAGTAGCATACCTTTCCTTACGAAGACTGATGGATGGACGATTTGTTGACTTAGACAAATGTATTTGTTGATGAAAGGTTGCTTTGGATAAAGGCGTCTGCTAAATGCCAAACATGTAAAATGTAAATGTTAATTAAACTAATGGAGATTTTCTGCTTGAGTCATAAATAAAATATAAAAACCATACTACATTCTGGCAACAGGAGAGAGTACAGCAGGCCAGAGCTGTGTACGCCAGGCCGCTCCTCCCCTGCTGAAGTAGAGCGGGGCTTGTGTGTGGGTAGCCTGGCATTAAAGAGCACTGACCTATATTTGCTTTCCCCCCATCCTTCTCTTACTCATAAGCCCTTTAAATCCTGTCTGCTTGAGTACGGGGGGCGGCGGAATATGGGGGTGGCGGTAGCCTAGAGGTTAGAGAGGCCGGTTAGCAATCGGAAGGTCGCTGGTTCGATCCCCGCCTCAGGAGCGAGCTGCATGTGCCCTTGAGCAAGTTACTTAACCGCTAATTGTTCCAGGGGCGCCGACTATGGCTGACCCTGTGACCTAGAGCAAAACATACCAACAAGTCCAACAAGTTGATTGACAAGTTGATCGCATGGCTAATAAAACATTCTTCATTCTACTCTCCCGTGGTGGGCTGGGCCTGGCCTGGACCTCTATCTGGGCTGGGTGGGCTGGGCCTGGCCTGGACCTCTATCTGGGCTGGGTGGGCTGGGCCTGGCCTGGACCTCTATCTGGGCTGGGTGGGCTGGGCCTGGCCTGGACCTCTATCTGGGCTGGGTGGGCTGGGCCTGGCCTGGACCTCTATCTGGGCTGGGCCTGGCCTGGACCTCTATCTGGGCTGGGTGGGCTGGGCCTGGCCTGGACCTCTATCTGGGCTGGGTGGGCTGGGCCTGTCCTGGACCTCTATTTGGGCTGGGTGGGCTGGGCCTGGCCTGGACCTCTATCTGGGCTGGGTGGGCTGGGCCTGGCCTGGACCTCTATCTGGGCTGGGTGGGCTGGGCCTGGCCTGGACTTCTATCTGGGCTGGGTGGGCTGGGCCTGGCCTGGACCTCTATCTGGGCTGGGTGGGCTGGGCCTGGCCTGGACCTCTATCTGGGCTGGGTGGGCCGGGCCTGGCCTGGACCTCTATCTGGGCTGGGTGGGCTGGGCCTGGCCTGGACCTCTATCTGGGCTGGGTGGGCTGGGCCTGGCCTGGACCTCTATCTGGGCTAGGGCCCGTTGTCTCCTCTCTCCATGGACCTCTCCAACTGCAGAGATGACAATACTGACAATACTAACAGACATAGAGCAACCCAACCTAACAGACATAGAGCAACCCAACCTAACGAACATAGAGCTACCCAACCTAATGAACATAGAGCATCCCAACCTAACGAACATAGAGCATCCCAACCTAACAGACATAGAGCAACCCAACCTAACAGACAGAGCATCCCAACCTAACAGACATAGAGCAACCCAACCTAACGAACATAGAGCTACCCAACCTAATGAACATAGAGCATCCCAACCTAACGAACATAGAGCATCCCAACCTAACAGACATAGAGCATCCCAACCTAACAGACAGAGCAACCCAACCTAACAGACATAGAGCATCCCAACCTAACAGACATGGAGCATCCCAACCTAACAGACATAGAGCATCCCAACCTAACAGACATAGAGCATCCCAACCTAACAGACATAGAGCATCCCAACCTAACAGACATAGAGCATCCCAACCTAACAGACATGGAGCATCCCAACCTAACAGACATAGAGCAACCCAACCTAACAGACATAGAGCAACCCAACCTAACATACATAGAGCATCCCAACCTAACAGACATAGAGCATCCCAACCTAACAGACATAGAGCATCCCAACCTAACAGACATAGAGCAACCCAACCTAACATACATAGAGCATCCCAACCTAACAGACAGAGCATCCCAACCTAACAGACATAGAGCATCCCAACCTAACAGACATGGAGCATCCCAACCTAATGAACATAGAGCATCCCAACCTAACAGACATAGAGCAACCCAACCTAACAAACATAGAGTATCCCAACCTAACAAACATCCCAGTAAACAAAGAGTCCAAAAGACGTCTTCAGGGAAGCCGGAATGTGGGTTCAGATGACGTCTTTCTAGGACGTCCAGATGACGTCTTTAGGACGTCTTATGGACTACAGAAGACGATTCTATTACAGAAGATGATTCTGTAGTCCATAAGACGATCTAAAGACGTCATCTGGACGTCCTAACGACGTCATCTGAACCCACATGCCGGCTTCCCCGAGGACGTCTTTTGGACTCTTTGTTTACTGGGATAGAGCAACCCAACCTGACGAGCATAGAGCAACCCAACCTAACGAACATAGAGCAACTCAGCCTAACAGACGAAGGGGCCACTTCCGTTTGACCTGCTGCACGTCTGGGGGGTGTTAAAAGTGATGACTGGAGCAGTCGATCAGCCAGCACCGGCTGCTTTGACAAACAGCGCACTCTGCACTTTAATTAGAGGTATCAGTGTCTGAACACGGGACCCAGAGAAACCATGTTCACCTTGGGGTCAACTCCCCCCCCCCCCCCAGCTCCCCATCACAACACGGAGCTGTCAATGGCGCTCCGGAAAAGAGAGGAGAAAGCGGAGAGAGGGCTAAGCGAAGAGCGAGGCAGGAAAGGGAATATGGAATTCTCCAGCCACTCATAATTAGGGCTATCTATTTCAGTGGCGCTGAGAAGATGATGCTCCCAGTGGGACCCGGGTGGTGGTATAGGCCCTCTCCCATCTCCCCAACCACAAACACCACTGAGGCCCGGCCCGGGAGATCGGGTTCCCCCAATCAGCAGTCAGTGGACGGGGTTCTGCAGCAGAGTAGAGATGCCTTATCTCCCCCTGTACTCTGCTGCAACAGCAGGACAACAGATTTGTTGTTTGCACTGCGGTGGCAGATATAAAGATTAGCCAGGAACCGTCATCCGAGGCTGGACTCTGGATGGAGTTAGTTCCCCCCCCCCCGCCCCTCAGGTTAACCCGAGCATGGGCTGGGCTGAGAGAAAAGGAGAGGCGATGGGATGAAAATACTTTGATGTCCTTTCGTTTCATTCAACTGATTGATTGACACTCTGAGTGAATCCATCTTGAAAGGTTGATATGTACTCCATGAATCGACATTTAATACAGCACAGGGTAAAAAAAACATTGAAACAAAATGTTTTAAGTCAGTGTTATTTCCAGTCACTGTTGATATGATGATATTCTGGTATTATGCTATATCCCATCTCACCCATTACAACCAGTAAACAAGTCTTGGATTCGATTGGGTTTGAGATTGATTGATTGAACAGGGCTGATCTGGAGGGGACGCAGGCCCCTGGGGGGGGTCAGAATGACCCTGATGTGTTTGAGGACACTGCTGACCTCTATCGCCATGGCAGCAGATTCAGAAGCAGGGGTGACTGGGAGCTGATGAGGTCAGCGACCACAGACAGTCCATCACACTGATGGTCAGCCCCGGGTCCTCTCACTGACAGGCCATTCTACTAGCAGTGTTGCCAGATTGGGTGTATTCCCGCCCAATTGGGCTACTTATGATCACACTGGACGGCTTTTAGACTGTGGTTAGGCTGGATCAATCCCATCTGGCAACACTGTCCACTAGACACCTGCAGTGAACCTTTTATGACTGTATATTGGAGTTCAGATCATTTCTTTCTAAATGGTAAATGGACTGACTTATATATATATATATATATATATTATTATTATTATTATTACTAGCCTATTATTATTATTATTATTACTATATATTCCAAAGCACTTTACAATGGCCTCTCACCCATTCACACACACATTCACACACCAATGGCGGCAAGCTACCATGCAATGCGCCGGCCCGCTCACTGGGAGCAATTTGGGGCTCAGTGTCTTGCCCAAGGACACCTCGACTTGTGGCCAGCCGGGGTTAGGGCGCCACAGCCACAGCCACCCCCCCCCATTTCTGGTGGGCTGAAGGATAGGGAGGGACGGGTGTTTTTGTGAGCCAGTACCGTCATGGACAATATTGACACTGCTGAGGTTCAGACAGGGACAGAAAAGCAGGCCAGTACAGACTTATCCAGGAGCATTTGTCTCTGGTCAAAACACTAATCGCTAACAGAGAGGCCTACTATAACGTTTCTGTGGTTTGAATGATTTGGGTCAAACCCCTAGAGGGGTGTGGGCCATCATCCACCCCACTCGCGATAGGTCCATTAGACCCGTCAACACAGCAGGCTTACCCATAGAGAACATGTGAGGCTGTAGAGGTTGTGGAAAGTTTAGTTCTGGACGTGGGGAGATACGGGGGAGGGAGGATGAACACAGTATGAACAGTATGAATGTCCTCTTGCCACCTGGCCTCCTACACTAGGGGCGGCTGTGGTGCAGGAGTTAGAGCCGCCGTCTAATGATCGCAAGGTCGGCAGATCGGCGGATCGAGCCCCGGCTGGCCACATGTCGAAGTGTCCTCGGGCAAGACACTGAACCCTAAAATTGCTCCCAGTGAGCGGGCCGGCGCCTTGTGTGGTAGCTTGCCGCCATTGGTGTGTGAATGTGTGTGTGAATGGGTGAATGAGAGGCCGTTGTAAAGCGCTTTGGTTTGGATAAAGGCGCTATATAAGTCAATCCCATTTACACTGACACGTGTGGGAGAGGTAATATACAGTAGTTGGTGGCATAGACCTTCCTGCTGTTCTGCCTACTCCTCCAATTCTATTTTATTTCCTTCTTGCAACCATTAGGTTTGTATTCAGGGTGCGGGCGTACATTAGTTTAGCATATTTATGACTGCAGGATGCCGTGCGGCTGTCTATGTATCTCAATTGCATTCCTCTCGATTGGCTGTAAACATCTTGCGTGTCAGATCCTAGTAAGGTGCACTACTCCCTATAGATTCAGTGTCATATTCATCTAGGCAGCATATAGAGTCTTTCTTCTCCATACAGCTAGATTGTGACTGTCTCCCTGATCTTGAGGGGCAGTGGAGCAGTGTACCCCTTTGGCACTTGGGTCCTGGGTCCACTCTTGCAGCACAGAGGTGTTTTGTCAGGGTTCCCGCGCTGGTCTTAAAAAGCCGTAAAGTCCAAAATCCAGCAATCCCATTTACAAGGCCTAAAAAGGCCACAAGTTTCAGCTATTGGGTCTAAAAAATGTGATTAGCTTGTCCTGCAAGGAAATCAGTCTGACCACATCTATTTACGTGGAGATGAATCAAGCTGGAACCAAAAAAAATGCCAATTCGCTGCCCCCGGGAGAAATGATTGGCAAACGAAGCTACGGCAGGATGACAAAAAGCTATCATATGGTGCCGCGAATAGGTCTAAACTTCTATTCAAAGAGGTCTAAAAAAGGTCTAAAAAGGTCTTAGATTTGACTTGTTGAAACTTGTAGGAACCCTCTTTGTGGACCGAGGTTCACCAGGAAGCCGGAGTTAAAAAGGTAAGCCGTTCAATGGTGATGAATTGTTGAACAGGGCCTGCCGGAGTGCTGGATGATGAAATAAATCCATCATGTTAATGCCCAAGCATCAGGTGATATGGTTTAAATAAAGGCAACAGAAGAAGAGATGTTTCCACCCCACTGTAGGGGGAACAGAGCTTTCATCCACCAGGCAGGCCCTTCATTAGGACCTGAGGAGGTCCGTTAGAGCTCATTACTGTCCTGGATGTTTTTCTGAACAGCGCCCAGCCTCATTACTGTACGACGGCAGCAGAAATGAGAGGAAGTAGCCGTTGAATGCCATTCAACCCTGTTAAAACAGATTATTTCCCCCTCCCCCACCACCCCGTTTGAAATGTACTCTAAAGTGTGTACTGTCCCACTTTTCCCCTGCACTCTCACACACGGCAGTCAAGGACTGCTGCATCGCTAATTACAAAAAAACCAATTCCATCAGCTTTCTAAAAATAGGCCGCCGCAATACCGACACTTCATTTTCCCCGAAGTCACGTAAGCAGCCGATCTATGCTGCCCCCTCCTCTCTCAACATCAACAGATGGAGATAGAGAGGTTTGATTGGTTTAAAAAAAGAAGAGGAAAAAAAAGCGATCTGCTATTTAAGATCTCGTTCATGTTTTGTGTAATTTGTCCCCCACAATGACATCGGGAACAGGACGATGGATCGGTCTCTGGCTGGTCATATGTTCACACGCTTTTTCTCCGACACCACTAGGGACAATGCTGGGGTGAATGATGCACCTTGCCATACACAGGGTTCCCACGGGTCCTTGAAGTCCTTGAAAGTTTGTGAGTTTGAGAAAAAAAAATCAAGGTCTTAAAAGTTTTTGAAAATAGACATGGGTCATTGAAAGTGCTTGAATTCCTCTCTCTCTCTCGCTCTCTCTCTCTCTGTATTATTTAACTTTTCACATATTTCACAATATATTGTTTTGCTGTGCTGTGGTAGAGAAGGCAAGAGACCATCTAGAGTTCACACATTCAAGCTTCTCTTTTTAATAGTTGTCTGTGAGCGGATAGTTCCTATTATATCAATTCTCATCTAGATCTGTCTCAAACTATGCCGTGTTGGGTCCTTGAATTTTAGGGTCTTGAAAGTCCTTGAAAGGTGCTTGAAATTGATGTTTCAGAAGGTGTGGGAACCCTGCATACAGATACGGCATGTACGAAATGACCCTGATTGGGCCAGTTATGATGAAATGCCGTAGAGATCAGTGTCGGGAGTGTCGGGAGTGTCGAGGTGACGCCGATTCACCTTGTGACATTGCAGCTAAAGTGATGGGCTGTTATTGAAGCGGTGATGATATGGTGCAAAGAGGAGAGTAACATCATCACATCAAACAAGTCACACTGCACTATTCTTGTAAATATTTTTTCTCATGTCTATTACTATACTATTATCTTTCACTTATGTTTTTGTCTGTTTTTGTCTATGTTTTGTGTATTATTATGCACTGGCAGACCAAAGACAATTCCGTATTGTGAAAAAACCTACATGGCAATAAATCTGTTTATGATTCCCGAGTACAAAACTGTTCAGAATGCACAGAGATGAAATCCTTGAAAATAAATCAAACAAGCACGACAAGCTCACTCGTCACTTTTCAGCCGACCTGAGATCCGTGGCCTGCCTTCAAATAAACGCCACGCTGTAAGAAGAAAGACTGGTAATGCATCATCAAATAAGCGCTGCATGTTTCAGTTTTTACTGGAGGGGTTTTATTGCACATTTTATGACACAGCCATGTCGTAATAACAATAATAATATATTGTTTATTTATAAGCGCCTTTCTCAAACTCAAGGACACGGTGCAGAAAAAAGAGAAGCAGGACGATAAAACCGAGAACCCCCCCCCCTAGCAAACAGAAACAGAACAGAGATACAGAAGATACAATCAGATTTTAAAAAAGAAAAGTAGTAGGCGGACAAGTGACAGGGTGGGCACTGGGATGTCACCGTGGTGACATGATGTCACCTACGGTTATTGTCATTCTATCACAGGAAGTCTGCTTTTCTGTGATGGTCAGTGTTCACTCTCTCTCTGTCTGTCAGGGCCGACAGGGATGGGAACGGAGGCTCGCGGCGGTCCTCACACCCCCCTCCACACACTAACCCCCCTGGGCTAGCCTCCGCATGGGGGACACCAAGGTGGTGGTCCTGATAAAACAAGAGAGAGAATGTTCCATCCCAGTAACAGGATGTTGTTCTTAAAGAGGGGAAGCAGAGATATACTGGTGGTGTTTTTCTCCACCGCCTCCCACCGTATCGGTGTGGTCTCTCGTCTCGCTCCGTCTCTGGGAACGGGGAACGCAGGCCACATGGCGTATGTCCTGGTCCAGCTGTATCCTAGTCCGGGGGACTCGTGTGTGATTGGCCACTCCCTTTGGGGGCTTAATGTGCACCGCTGGTTTATATAGTGCCCTGTGTAAGCAATGCGACAGTAAAGTGTGTGTGTGTGTGTGTGTGTGTGTGTGTGTGTGTGTGTGTGTAGGTGTAGGTGCGTAGTGGTGTGTGTGCGTGCGTGTGTGTCATGTCATGTCATTTAAACCCTAAACTCAAACCTGCAAAATAATTGTACTTTTGCATTACATATATTTTCATTCGTTTCTGTTCCTTAATTGTTCATTATGAACTGCTTAATACTCCTGGAGGTTTGTCTTCTGAATTGAGTCCTGACACTCCTGAGTGTCATGTCATGCTTCCCACTGCTGTCAGGACTGCAGAGTCACTTCTTATCTTCCCGCCGTAGACTGAAGACCTCCATCCCTTCAGGCTACACCTTAACCGTCCCTCCTGAAACCTCTCCGTCCCCTCTACCCCCCTGTAGAGTTTCTCTACTGTAAATAAAATAAAATAAAAAATAAACGTAGCCTAATTCTTCTTTCCTCTAGCTTTTTTTGACTGCCAATGGCCCGAGCATAGATGACTTTTTCTTGCGATGACTGATGGACAGATGATTCACTTACTTAGACAAAATGTATTTGTTGTAAGTCGCTTTGGATAAAGGTGTCGGCTAAATGCCAAACATGTCAAATGTTGTCTGAGGTACTGTGATGCTGAGGATGTGCTCTCTGTCTACAGGACCACCAGAGGAGAAGAAGCAGCAATCAAAGAAGGACAAGATGAAGGAGAGAAGAGACCGATGGCTTAACAGTGAGTACCGTACGCCTGGTATCTGTACTAAACTAACGTCGTCATTCAAAGAGCGTCGCAATTTAACATCTTGCCGCATCACAAGTCACATCTATATCCTCCAAGATCAACGATGCCTCAAAGCAGACCCCATATACAAACACATTTCACTGTTACTTTGTCGCTGTACGATTTAGCTTTTTGAACATTGGAACTGTTTACCCGAACATTTAGAATTGAGTGATACTGATGGGCTCCAGCCAGAGGCTGAGGTTTCTGTGCTGGGAGAAAGCTAGCTGCGTCTCTGTAATTACAGCCCCAACCAACACCCACCACCTCCTCTATAATTGTGATCACTGGTAACTGAATCTGCTGATCCAATCAATTCCTGTGTAACA
Source organism: Nansenia antarctica (assembly GCF_963989245.1). Classification (NCBI taxonomy): domain Eukaryota; kingdom Metazoa; phylum Chordata; class Actinopteri; order Argentiniformes; family Microstomatidae; genus Nansenia; species Nansenia antarctica. The sequence continues at coordinate 85,309,227 of NC_137688.1, forward strand.
CAAGATGTACTGTCTATGCTTATAATTAGGCCCTAATGGTTCCTTTTGACTCTGAAATCTAAGACCATCCCAGGGCCCCCGACAGTTTTTTGGGAAATTAACAAAGAAAGAAAAAAAAAACGGTAGATTTTTCTTTTTTTTTCGGTCATAGCCTGAGTGTGTTCCGGGAAGGGGCAGGGCTGTGTCTGCAGTATGCTGATCAGGCTGGGCTAACATCCGAGCTGTGTTTACGAGTACGGCTCGTCGATAGTGAAACCACATCCTAGTCATAGAGCTTCTCTTCAACTCAAAGATGTGAAATACCACGCTGTTGTTTGAGATTTGAATCGTTTTTTTCGTACTGGCTTATTGTCAGAGTCTGCACAATCTTAGGGGTCTAGTTTATTTTTATTTTATTTATTTATTTATTTATTTTTTAAATCTAGCCTTAAAAGAAGGTATTTATTCATCATCAAGGAGAAATCACACAGAATCTTTTTCTTTCTTTTTTAAGACCTTCAAAACGTCCTGCCTATGATTGTGTCCTCTAAGGCAGAATGTATACTTCACATTATGTTTTGAAGACCCTGTAGTATTTAGTGTAGTGCCCCATGTGTGGCTACAGTCCATTACATGGACATGGTGCTGCGTCATAATCCACTAGTGACTCATGGCTGGCACCCTCGCCACACTACTGAGTGCTAAGGCTGTCCAGAGACTGGCACACCAACCCCCTCCTTTGGTGTTAGAATAGCAAAACATGTAGTCAAATGATTTATCTCAGATTCAATGCAATGCAATGCAATGGATTCGGTGAGTACTACCTACTTAAGCTCATCCATGCTCATCCATGCATTTGTTTCGAGCAAAGTTGATTATTGTAATGGTCTACTAACAGGCCTATCGAAAGGGGCCGTTGGTACATTGCAGCTCATCCAAAACCCAGCTGCAAGGGTCCTAACAAAAACAAAGACGTTTGTACACATTACACCAATCCTGAGATCCCTACACTGGCTACCAGTCTCTCAGAGAATTGAATTCAAAGTACTCCTAATTGCATACAAATCACAAAATGGTCTTGGACCAAAATACATATCAGATCTCCTCCCACCCTATTTTCCAGCAAGGCCCCCAAGGTCAGCTGAGAATAATCAGCTAATCATTCCAAGAGTGAAAACAAAACACGGTGCAGCAGCTTTCAGTCACGTTGACGCTTTCTATTATCTTATTCATTATCTTATTAAATGTTTATCTATATCTATCTATATATATATATATTCTTATAATTTTACTTTTATTTTTTTGTTTACTATTCTCCCTGTTGATGTATTTTTTTTATGCTGTATATAAAGCACTTTGAATTGCCCCTGTTGTATGAAATGTGCTATACAAATAAACTGTGTGCGTGTGCGTGTGTGTGTCTCCTCCATCAGAGATCAGCTCCATCAAGCTGGCGCGGGAGCAGCAGGTGGCGCAGGCCAGGCGGAGGGCCATGCCCGTGGTGGGGGACATGAGGCCCCTGGCCGACGCCCTCCCGGAGCTCTCCCAGCTCCTCCCCGCCTCCTCAAAGACCTCCACCCGCAGGAAGACCAGAGTGTGAGTCACCTTCCTAGGAGTCCCTAACACAGGGCTCCCACAGGTCCCTAACACAGGGCTCCCACAGGTCCCTAACACAGGGCTCCCACAGGTCCCTAACACAGGGCTCCCACAGGTCCCTAACACAGGGCTCCCACAGGTCCCTAACACAGGGCTCCCACAGGTCCTTGAAATCCTTGAAAGTTTGTGAATTTGAGAAAGAAATTCAAGGTCTTAAATGCTTTTGAAAATAGACATGGGTCATTGAAAGTGCTTGAATTCCCCCCCCCCCCCCCCCCCCCCCCCCCCCCTCTCTCTCTCTCTCTCTCTCTCTCTCTCTCTCTCTCTCTCTCTCTTTCTCTCTCTCTAAAAACAATATATGTATATTCAAAAATGTTTTACTTAGCTCGTCAACTAGTAAATAAGTGTCTGTATTGCTTAACTTTACACATATTTCACAATATAATGTTTTGCTGTGGTAGAGAAGGCAAGAGACCATCTAGTGCTCACTAGTTCCTATTATATAAATTCTCATCTAGTTCTTTCTCAAACTATGCCGTGTTGGGTCCATGAATTTGAGGGAATTGAGTCTTGAAAGTCCTTGAAAGGTGCTTGAATTTGATGCTTCAGAAGGTGTGGGAACACCTTCCTATGAGTCCCTAACACCTTCATCACCCACCCTCACTCCAACACAAGCCTCCCACTCTGCCCGATGACACTTCCCAACCCCCCCCCTCCCTCACACTACCTGCATTCCACTAATGAGTGTCAACGGGGTGACCACCGGGTAACTAATGGTAAATCAAGGCCTGTGTCAATTAGGCTTGGGCCATTTTATGGTTAAACCAAAAACCAATACCGTCAATTTTTGTCAATACCGTCATAAAACCGTCATACATTGCTATATATAATAAACGGAGACGGACAATGTGACTTAACACAGGTGCGTGATATGATGGAACAGTGGAAAATGTTATATAAAGAGCTGTTGGAAGAACAGCAGCGTAGCTTTATATAGCAATATAGCTTTATATAGCAATATAGCTTTATATAGCAATACTGGTGATGCTTTCTAACGATAATGAGTGAGGCAAACAACATTTAACAAGACTTAAACGTGCGTGCCCAGACCGTTACGTGCCCTGCTGAATCCTGCACAAAACATGCTTGTTCTTCTGTCGAAAAACCTAGAATAGGCTTGAAGAACAGCCTAAGTTTGTAGGATACGCTTTTATGCCCATTTTCGCTACTACCGTTTTTTAATTTATTGTTATTTTGTTATTATTTGATAAGCCTACTGGAGGCTATAGGAAAAACATTTCCGTTGTGTGAAAATAATAATGATGCAGTCATGATACTCTAAACCGTGGTTAAACTGTACATTTGCGGTATTATTTGGGGACGATTTATCTGTATCAATGGTGGTCAGACAAAACATGTCTATCCCAGCAGACTGGGCTAATGAACATAGTAAACAGAGGAGAACCCCAGTGAGAGAAGTGAAGTCGAGGACCACACTAACTTCTAACTAACACTAACGTGTGTGTGCTGTAGAATGGTAAATGGACTGCACTTACATAGCGCCTTTATCCAAAGCGCTTTACAACGGCCTCTCATTCACCCATTCACACACACATTCACACACCAATGGCGGCAAGCTACTATGCAAAGCGCCGGCCCCGCTCACTGGGAGCAATTTGGGGTTCAGTGTCTTGCCCAAGGACACTTCGACATGTGGCCAGCCGGGGCTCGAACCGCCGATCTGCAAACCTTGCGATCATTAGACGGCGGCTCTACCTCCTGCGCCACAGCCGCCCCTCTGTAGAAGGCCAGGACGAGTCCGATATGAGCTGTGTGAGACGTGTCGACTTCTGAGGTGCCGAGAACAGATTGAGGGGGGGGGGGGGGGGGGGGAATCTACTTTTAGCCAGAGGAAGGTAGAGAGACGGGGAAAGAAAAAGGGCCATAAAATGCAAAAAAAAATAAAAAAAAGGAGATGAAAATCACCCTTCACCTCCAACGGCGGTGCAGCAAATAAATCAAGTGGGGGTCTAGTCTGAGGGAATTTCAATTACGCCGCTGCTCTTTGGATGGTGAATGCTTTACCGCTCTTCCGTCCAGGGCCTATTCATGGCCATAATCAAATCCTGTCCCGAGGAACCCTCTGCGGAGCTTGTTTATTGTGATGGGCGGTTTTTCACTCGGTCATAAATGTCTGACTCACTTTACGCCTCAGAAGCCGACGGCCGGTGTTTCTCGTGCGCCTGCGTCTCTTGCCAGGTTGAAACGGGCTCGCGTCAACCAAACGTAGTGGACATGGATCTCTGGTCTAATCTAAGGGTCTGTCGTGTTGCTTCATGTAGCTTACCAGCACAGTTAATGAGGCCCAGACGTTGCTTCTTTACACAAAGCCTGTCACTAGATGAGAGCCCAGAGAGAACTGCTTCCTTGTTAGATTCTTTCGCTGTTCAATTCTCCAGGACTCACAAGTTTGTCCTTGTGTGTGTGTGTGTGTGTGTGTGTTGTGTGTGTGGTGTGCGTGCGTGTCTGTCTGCCTGTGTGTGTGTGTGTGTCTGAGTCTGTGTCTGTCTGTGTGTGTGTGTGTGTGTGTGTGCATGTCTGTCTGTCTGTGTGTGTGTGGTGTGTGGTGTGCGTGTCTGTCTGTGTGTGTGTGCGTGTGCGTGTCTGTGTGTGTGTGTGTGTGTGCGTGCATGCGTGCGTGTGTCTGTGAGCGTGCGTGTCTGTGTGTGTGCGTGTATCTGTGTGTGCGTGCGTGTGTCTGTGTGTCTGTGTGTGTGTGTGTGTGTGTGTGTGTGTGTGTGTGTGTGTGCGTGTGTCTGTGAGCGTGCGTGTCTGTGTGTGTGCATGTATCTGTGTGTGCGTGCGTGTGTCTGTGTGTGTGTGCATGCGTGCGTGCGTGTGTCTGTGTGTGTGTGCGTGTGTGCGTGTCTGTGTGTGACTTGTGTTTTTGTTTCCAAACAGCTGATGGGGATTCAAGCCCAGAGTGTTTGTTGGGATTGGGTTTAAACTGAGTCTTCTAAACAAGCCAACTCACATGCTGCTCTCTTCAGACGCCAGAGATATCAAGTTCTGACTTCTTCTGTGTTATTATGGGCAAAGTTGCTATTTATTATATCAGATTTGATTAATTCCTGAGTTGAACCCTTGAACTCCCGGTCCTGGACGTTCTCTCTAGGGTTGTGTTTACTGATCTGGAAGGCTCGGTTCACCTTTTGCCTCTCACATACTTGGGATAGCCGCAGTTCCCATGCCCCAATGTTAAAACAAAACAATTTTTTTTAAACTGTCCAACATTACACTACGATACGCTCGAAAACATCTTGGCAAAACCGCTGCTCACGATCATCTGTGTTCAATGGGGTTGATTTAGGTTGGTAAAAAAAAAAGAGTCAACTATTCTGGAACGTTCTTTCCTTTGGCCCCATTTCTCACAATTGATTTAACGGGTGTTCCAAGTATGCCAAATTTCCATAGAAAATCGATTTTGTGAAATATTCACTACTTGGCATGATTCATTGTAGTACACGGGCAGAATAGATCCTAGTGGATCAGCTCACTTGGCTGACCTCCGTCTCACTGTCATTCCGCTGGCTCCGGTTCTGAAAACTCTACGCAGGAGGACAGGGCCAGAAGCAACAGGACTGACTAGAAATGGGTCCCTGGGGGTCCCTGAATCCTCCATGTCCAACTCTGCATCTGTACCTCTGTGTCTCTGTGTCTCTGTCTCCAGGCCCGTGAAGAAGAAGCCGGAACCAACAGACTTCAGCCTGATGAAAGCTGCCCAGAAACGCAAGCTGCTGTAAGACATTCTCCTACTTTCCCCCTGCTGTCCTTGGCTACAAGCATCCACTGCTAATCTCACGTCAGGCGTCTGTCTTTGTTTTTTCCTCTCCTCCTCCACTACTCGAAGAACCGTACCTATAAAGTTCAAGCGATCATTTAGGCCTACCTTGAGCATTCTGGCATCGCCGTATCCACGTTTCTGCATCTCAGAGTAAACAAGGTGTAAAGCTGCCTGTTCGCTAGTCTACTGTTCTTTTTTGATGTCGAGGTGAATTGTATTCACCGTTATACGGATATATCTGGTCCATTGTCTCTATTGGTCGGTTTGTGTTCCAATCGTGCCGATATCCATGATATACTACTACTACTATTAGGTCGTAATAATATTACCGTTATCGAAGTTACATTATTACCGTTGCTAGATATCCACAATATACCACGGCTTTTCGTTCCATAACGCTTAATTATACATTTGATAACTTGTTTTTGTTCTTCTTTTCTTAGGGAGAGTGAGAGCAGTCGGTTTAGTGAAGCGGTGAAGGACCTCGCTTCCAAGACCAACCCCCTGGCCGCCATCGGCGAGCACCTGAGGAAGAGGATGAAGCGGGAGGAAGAGCAGGGCCCTAGCTAACTCGGAGCTGCGTCCAACTGCCGCCGAGGCAGGCACGCCAGAGACATTACAAAGCCCCTGCTTTTATATAAGGGAAACCCCATTGCCTCCACCCGCCAACCCTGCCAAAACCACGTCGGTGGTTGTTGGTATTGTTTAAATGTGCACTGTAACAGTTGAAACATCAAAGCGGATACAAAGCGGTTGTTTTTGCATAGCAATATGTCCCAACTCAGAGTCATTTTGCGTTGTACAGTGCTGGAGTAGAGGGATTTGTGTGGATGGGAATTGGGAAGACACTGGTTGGAACTGTAGATGTCGAGAGAAGAACTGTCCGAAAAATGTCTCCTTTAACTTTTCTTATCTTCCACATTTGTTAGGCAATATTAAAAATGCAATACATCAAAACATGTCTTTCATTTGTTTGGCACTATTATTCTATAGGTGTCGTCTTTAACTGTTATGTTGATGGGTATGGATTGAAATCAGATTAAAGTCAAGAAGCAAACGTTAACGTGGATTTTGAAAGATGTACCAGGGGCCTGTTCTTCCAGCTACCTCGTCCAACCCACTCCTCCATTCTCATGTTCTGAATGATCTATAATAATAATAATAATAATAATAATAATTCTTTAGATATAGCGCTTTTCTAGACACTCAACGACGCTTTACAAACTGAAAAGATCGAGTAGTAAAATAAAAAGAAACAAAATAAATTAAATAAAAGAAAGTATAGGGGTCTAATACATTTTTAGATTAGTAAATCTAAGTCTAAGTGTCTTTGTAGGACAATCTACTCTGTATACTGCAATTACACCTAGATTTCGGGCAGAGAAGCGGTGAACAAGCAACGCCAGCGTCCTCTCTCGACCGGCATTTTTGGAGAAAGTGATGATGATTGTGATGATGTTCTGAATGATCTAGTGTTCACACACCTCAGTCCTGATGGGCTAAGCATATCCATGGAAACTGGACTTGTGAATCCGCAACGCCATCCCATAATGACAGGGACCATCTCCAGTCTGAACTATTAAACATGCTGATGGGTTGGTACTAAGCACGCTTCACACAGGAAGAGAGGGGGGGGGAGGGGCCTAGAGGGCATGTCGACTTCAGAGGAAAACACAGGGTTAGATCAGAGATGGGCCTTCAGAGGAAAACACAGGGTTAGATCAGAGATGGGCCTTCAGAGGAAAACACAGGGTTAGATCAGAGATGGGCCTTCAGAGGAAAACACAGGGTTAGATCAGAGATGAAAACACAGGGTTAGATCAGAGATGGGCCTGGGGGGAGCAGAGAAGAGGTTCATTTGCCCCATTCAGGCACCAATCTGATTACATTAGAGAGAAGACAAAAGCCAATCAATACAAGGCTCTGTGCTAGTGTGGGCCATTAGGCCTCATTAATAATGCATGATGATGAAGGAGGTGGACGGTGTTGGGGCGAGGCGTAATCAGAGACCTGTACTAAGTCGCTTTAGATGCGACGGCTGTTCTTCCCAGTGCCCACCACCGTCTCAACGCGATGGGAGACAGATAGGCCTACGCACCCAGTGGCCTGCACAGACCCACGTCGGAGGGAGTGCTCCGTTAGAAGCCGTGTCAGCAAAAGTGCCGGCGAACGCCAACCAAGTGACGATATTCGACGACACATCCCCTTAGGCTACACTCCTAGCTCTCCACTTTGCACTCTGTTATGATGTTTTTAATGATGAGTCACCACAAACCTCCTAAATGATCTCTATGGTGCATCTTTCACCCAAGTTTAGTCAGAACTGTCCCAGTGGTGTCGGAGACGAAGCGTGTGACATAGGAACGGACAGAATTTTGTGACATAGGCCTACTCGATTTGGAATCAGCATTTTGTGAGATGAGCCTGGGAAGACTGGGAAGAAGGGAGACGTTCTTCTTAATAATAATAATAATAATAATAATAATAATAATACATTAGACTTATATAGCGCTTTTCTAGACCCTCAAAGACGCTTTACAAACTGAAAAGATCGAGTAGTAATAATAAAAAGAAACGAAATAAAAGAAAGTATAGGGGCCTAATTAAGGTAGTGCTGGGGACACATGGGAAGGGGAGGGGGAGAGGGTTAACTGGTGAAGGCGAGCTTGAAGAGGTGGGTTTTGAGGGCCTGTTTAAATGTTGGGAAGGTGTTGGCCTGTCTGATGTGGTGTGTGTGTGGTGGTGTGTGTGGGTGTGTGTGTGTGTGTGGGGTGTGTGTGTGTGTGGGGGGGGGGTGTGTGTGTGTGTGTGTGGGTGGTGGTGTGGCCTGTCTGATGTGGTGTGTGTGTGGTGGTGTGGTGTGGTGTGGTGTGTGTGTGGTGGTGTGGCCTGTCTGATGTGGTGTGTGTGTGGTGGTGTTGGCCTGTCTGATGTGGTGTGTGTGTGTGGTGTGTGTGTGTGTGTGTGTGTGGTGTGTGTGTGTGTGTGTGTGTGTGTGTGTGTGTGTGGGGGTGTGGCCTGTCTGGTGTGGTGTGGCCTGTCTGGTGTGGTGTGTGTGTGGGGGTGTGGCCTGTCTGGTGTGGTGTGTGTGTGGTGGTGTGGCCTGTGTGATGTGGTGTGTGTGTGGTGGTGTGGCCTGTGTGATGTGGTGTGTGTGTGGGTGTGTGGCCTGTCTGATGTGGTGTGTGTGTGGTGGTGTAGCCTGTCTGATGTGGTGTGTGTGGTGGTGTGGGTGTGGTGGTGTGGTGTGTGTGTGGTGTGTGTGTGTGGTGTGTGTATGTTGTTGAGAACAAGCATGAAGTCGTTCCCGTGCAGAAACATGAAGCACAAGCTTAAAACGTAGACTGGGTTAACTACCCGCCATTGCTCACTGTCCAACGTATTTAAATGCTGATTGTTATAATCATAATAATGGGGGTAATAATCATAATTAATGATATAATGATAATTGATAGTTATTGCCTCTAAATGTGTGCGTGCGTGGGGGGGTCTTTCTTCTCGTTACGAGCCCTCTGTGATGGCTCAAACTGGGGTTATGTTTTTGTCATAATACTCACATGAGGTAAACTATTATAATGTTTACTTTTTAAAAAAGGTTTTATTTGTTTGTTTGTGCATGCATGTATACGTGACCTATTCTTAAAGTTGTTTGGAATAGGCCGACACTGCCTATTTATAAATGTTACCATTTCTGACAGCAGTGGTCAGAATATGCCCACACTGTACCAGCACAATAAATAAGTCAAACATTAACCCAATGTTTTCAGGTGATTTTCCATCCATTTACATTTACATTTTTGGCATTTAGCAGACGCCTTATTCCAAAGCGACTTACAATCAATACATTTGAATACTAAGCATGTGAATCAGCAGTCCACCATTCGTTGCAGGAAGAGTACTCTAGCTCGGGCCCGGGGCCACTGATAGAAGGAAAAACCTTCTCCCTATTAGCGCCTTCTACTATTTTTTTTTTTTTTTTTTTTATATTACTGGAGAAACTGAGAAACAGTACAAGGGGGGCAATAGAAGTTCTTAGGGACACAGTAAAGGGGAAAGCGGGTGTCTTTAGGAGACGTAGTGGTGAGGGTCAGAAGATGTCTCAGGAGGAGCAGTTAAGATGTAACCTGAAGAGATGGGTCTTCAGTCTACGACGGAAGATGGGTAGTGACTCAGCCGCTCTGACGGACGTGGGGAGCTCATTCCACCAGCGGGGAGCCAGTGTTGTGAAGAGACGTGATCCTCTCACCTTTGTGTGGTCACAAGTGTTCGTGTGTAGGATCTACAGAGAGCCAGCAATACATCACCTGAAAACATTTGGTTTGTGTTTGACAGTCTGCATCTTTCATCTTATTGTAACATTGAGCCGATACATTTAAAATAAGGTTATACAATATCTGTTTTCACAGGAAATATCAACGGCTTTCTTGTTTTCTTTGTTTTCAAAGACTACTCAACACAGTCAAGACACTACATTTCACGGAGAGAACAAAACATTCAAATATGAATAAAAAGCACAACAAAAGCATGGTGAGGCATCGTTCCAAGGAGGAGAGCGTGCTGCCATGCTGGATTCTTTGATGTGGTGTCAGGGAGTGTTCCAGACCATGGAGGCCGCAGAGCAGAAAGCCTGGTCCCCCCAGGTCTGCTGCTTGTCCTGCTTTGTCTTTTTTACAGTGCAAATATTAGTCAATATTACCTTCCCATTAAAGTATAATGTTTAATGTTCTTGAATAATACAAGGTGTTAGCTGAGAGAAACTGGGTTGTGGCTGTGGTGCAGGAGGTAGAGCAGCCGTCTAATGATCACAAGGTCGGCAGATCGGCGGTTCGAGCCCCGGCTGGCCACATGTAGAAGTGTCCTTGGGCAAGACACTGAACCCCAAATTGCTCCCAGTGAGCGGGGCCGGCCGGCGCCTTGCATGGCAGCTTGCCGCCATTGGTGTGTGAATGGGTGTGTGAATGGGTGAATCATTACAGTGCACGGGTCACTGCCTCTCTTTCACTGCTCCTTGCTCTTCTTACAGCCTCAGCCTGGGTCAGTGCTGGAGGGCGCTGGGCTCCGATTCATCTGAGCTTCCCCCCTTCCCCCCTTCCCCCCTTCCCCCTCTTGCATCCGTCCAACAGGATAACAGCCAAGCAAGGGGTCACTTTGTCGTCGCCAAATATAATCAATAGGGTTTGAATACGTCGCTGATCATAATCTACGAATACAAGGATCTCTCGTGAAGAGGCTGCTCCACTTCATTGGTGTGTAAACTGAACAGCGAAGACCAGCTCCTCTCAGCTGACACCTTGTTTACACAGTGGAGTGGGGGGAAATATTCAAGTATTCAAGACATCAACACTTTTTTTAAATTCAACGTATCTCCATCGCAGCTATTCACATGAAATGTAGACCAGACGTTGGTATTAACTCGTAGCCTCGACCAATCGGCATCACAGACGGAGTCACCCCCCCCCTGACGTGAGACAATGGCCCCGAAGCTTAGCGGGAGTCTCATACGTGAGTCATCTGCCTCTGTTAGGCTATGCAGGGGCAGGGTTCTTCAGCGCTGGATGCCCTGGCGTGTGCAGCTGCCTGTCTGCCGAGCCTGTCTGTCCCTGCAGGCAGGTGAGTCAGTGTCTCTGAAAGCCAACGCACGCACGCACGCTGATGCACGCCTGCAAGCAAACACACACGCACTCAGACACACACACACACACACACACACACACACACGCACACAGACATGCACACACACACACACACACGCACACACACACACACACACACACACACACACACACACACACACACGCACACGCACTCATGCACACACACACACGCACACGCACACAGACATGCACACACACACACACACACACACACACACACACACACACACACACACACACACACACACACTCATGCACACACACACACACACACACACACACACACACACACACACACACACACACACACACACACACACCCACACCCTATCACTATCACCCTATCTTGGAAAGGATGCTTGAGTGCAATATCTGATCTATTAAAATGTAATGAGTTTCCTAAAAGTCCAAATGTATCCATGGCTAGGAGAGAAATGCTAATGGGACTAATAGGTCTGTTTTGATGTATTCCAGATGATTTGGCTTTGCCTTAATTGACTTTTTCTGGATTCATTCATTCAATAGTCCCTTTTACATTAGTTTAAAATGTTTTGCTAAAACTTCTAGCTTTTTGTTTAACCTGTTCAAAATGCTGTTGTTACCAAACAATTACAATCCAGTTAATGAAGAACTATGTATTAATATACAATGCAGTATTACCACACAGTTAAACTACTAACTTCATGCACTACAATGTGGTACTCTGTTTAATAACCTAACATGTCCCATCCCTGAATAGACAGGATAGATTGATGGATTGTAAATGAAAATGTCATGTAAATTAAATGTAAATACTTATCTACAGATACTCAATTATTGATTGATACACAGTGCAGTAAACATTGTTATTGATGGATGAAGTATCATCGATATGTGTTCCAAATTAAGTTTTAATAATAACTGATGCCCTCAAGTGTATTATATAATATATATATATATTAAAAGATCATTTCACTAATGTTATCCCAGACATTTTTGTCATTATGTCAAACACTCTGTACGGCTCTGTTGTGTTTAGTGTCAGTCAAGGGACACTTGCTGTACACAACAGAATGTTGATGTGTGAATGACAGATCCAGTGAATGACAGATCCAGTGAATGACAGATACAGCGGGGGAAATCAGTATTCAACACTGGGTTAGTGCATGTTGGTGGGTGAGTAGAAAAAGGCTTTCCCACCTCTGAATGCAAGTAAACAAATCATTATACAAATCAAATACAAATATGCTGAATTGGAAAATTGTTGGATAAGTAAATAAGGAACTATGTTTACTGTGCCAGTATTCCTATGATTGAGAGGTTGGCTTGGATCAACAGTTTGATAAATCAAGTTTATCAAAATAAATATAGCCATAGCAACAAAATAAATATTTGAGCACTGCATGTTTTTTCAGTCAAGAACTAATTAATTAATTCACTTAATACAGAGTTTCAAAACTAAATGTGCTGCCAACTATTCAACTGCCACCACGATGCTACCAGTACTGTAGGTATAAACAAGGTTAAAAAGGTTCAGGATGAAATGTGACTAAATAGACTGGCAACTCAGAATCAGAATCAGAATTGCCTTTTATTACATCCCAATGTAATCCCAATGTAAGTGCACAAGAGTGAAATTATTTGGCTTAGGTTCTTCGACATTGGCATTGCAGCAAGATACAAAAACACAATAATAGAGTTAAGTAAAATACGTAATAATAAAGTAATAAAGTGATAAAGTGAGGTGGTTGTACTACAGCAGAACCAGTCGTACTACAGTAGAATCAATAGTGCAAAATGCTTTGCAAAGTACAATAGGATGAAACTTGTCACCATTCTGCTAATTACGAACACTGTACAACTGATTAATTAAGGGCTTGATGCCAATTGAATGTATATTAATGTATGTAAGCTTTACTTGGTTATTAGCAGAGGTTACTGAGCTGGAACAAACAACATGTTGGTCCCTATAGGACATTTGTTGTACGAGTCATGCTTCAAAGCACATCATTCAAATTGCAATTACAAATCTAATGCAACTATATTGACCTGTAGGAACAAAGAAACAAACTCTAGCATTCTAAATTCTAAATTCTAGAATGTGCAATTAGGGTTACTGTACTGATGGTGGCAATGCAGTGTTACTCAGGGTGTTCAGCGTGTTTGAAGTGGTGAACTGTACTAGTTGTCCAGGGTCTGGTGGTCTCGTACCCGTCCAGTATGGTCAGGTGCAGCGAAGAAAGACCCAGCCAAGCTGTAGCTAACTCACAACAGAGCAGCAGGCCTATGCTCTTAACCTAACTGCACACACGTCATGCAGCACAACTCATATCAACAACCACATACATGGCAGTCTGTACCTGGCTGAGAGTTGAGGAGAGATTGAGTACTTCTCTTCTAGTCTTTTTGAGAAACGTTTATTTGTTGGATATCCTTAGATATGCACTTAGAAGACATGGAGAAATGTAACGCTCACTTCAACAGAGATAAACACCCCACAGGACATGCCACTATGGGTGTCTTCTCTGCACCCAAACCCCCCAAAAATGTATTGCGTTGCTGAGTTATGTATAGAGCCATGTTATGAGTATGTATATATGTATATACTGTATGTATATATGTATAGAGCCATGTTATGAGTATGTATGTATATACTGTATGTATATATGTATAGAGCCATGTTATGAGTATGTATATATGTATATATGTATAGAGCCATGTTTAGATAAAACATACATTAAAAAAAACAGATAAAAGAACATATTGTATCACTCCTCTTTCTAAAGATCCAATTGAACTGAGTTTCAGTATAAGAGTATTTTATGAATATTGAATATATTTTATGAAGATTCACATGCTTAGTATTCAAATGTATTGATTGTAAGTCGCTTTGGAATAAGGCGTCTGCTAAATGCCAAAAATGTAAATGTATATGAATAGAATATAAAAAGTATTGTGTTGTTTGTTTGTGTCTTGACAATACATGATTCATCCTATTGTTTTATTTATTTATGTATTATTATTATTATTATTATTATTATTATGATTCCTATTGTATATACTGTAATATTGATATTATTATTTATGTATGTATTTAATGTTTAATGTATTGTATTGTTCTATGACATTATGCTGTTATGTCCTGTGTGATGTGTTTTATGTTCTATGTGGACCCCAGAGAACAAGCTAATAATGCCAATCCTGATAAACACATGTAAAAAATAAATATATAAAATAAAAAATAAATGTAAAACCATAAATGACGTCCAATCACAATGCCCAATTAACCTGCGACGTATGCGCCACTCTCGTCTCCGCCTCTTTCCTTCTTATCCAATCAGAAGACGAGTATGGAAAAGGCGGAGTTGGGGCATATTTCAGAGAATGTAACTCTGATATGTGTCCATAGAAAACGCTCTCGCTTCCTTATCCAATCAAATCAGATCAAATCTTATCCAATGAAATCACAGCGCGTCTCTCCATTTTTCTTTCGCTGCGTATTTTTTTGCCGGAGCTGTCAGAGAGGTGGTAGTGAGCCAGAGACAGACGACAGACAGACAGACAGACAGACAGCATCCCTTTTGTTTCCGCTATAAACCGTAAGTGCTCATGTCTTATTTCATTGTATTTCCATTGATGCCAGATGAGGAATTATGCCTCTGTATTGTTCTGCCGTCTATTTGTATCTCCTAGCCTCCCTGGTTTATTCCAGGCTGCCCCTGTGCTCCCTTTAGATTACTGTTATTTATTTATTCATTCATTCAATTATAGCTCTTCTCTTCAACAATCGGTGTGTTATGTGTAAATATGGATGTCAGAATAGTGTCAAAGTGCTATTAGTGACAAGCCACTGTGTGCATGATCTCACATCACGATGCATTATCTGCTTATTAAAACACCATTTAATAAATGCAGGGAAGTGAACCAGGAGTCAACACTGTGATAGTTGAGTCACATCTCTTTGGTCATGGAATGGTTGAATACATCTCTGTGTCACTGCATACTAATGATAGCAGAAGTCAGGTCACAAGGAACTGTTTTGATAGTTTAACTTTACACATATCTCTTTTGACAAGATATTGGACACATGATGCTGGTTGATAATGACTTACAAGATTGGAAACTACAGCCATAGTAGGCCCCAACCCTGGATGTTTTGGAAAAGTTTGTGTCACATGTGATTATAACGCAGTCTTTGGGTGTAAATTGGTCAGTCATTAATTTATGGTAGCCTATATACAGCCCATTTAGTCTACAGTACAATGACAATAAAGACCATTCATACACACATACGTTACATGGTTAAATTATAATGACACAATAATGATGATATGATTTACTTTTGTTAGGATTCTTATTATAAGAAGCACAATTGAAACCTTTGAAATAAGTCCAACATAGTAGCTTTTTTACCTTACCACAACATTTCATAATATCTAAGATACAGTAAGTTTATAATACTTTAATTCATTCATAATTCATTTAGTTAAAGATTGCTTATGGATTCTTGAAAACTATGAGTGTATAACTGTCTTATCCCATCATAAGCCAAATGTAAGATTGTTTTTAAAAAATGTATTAATGTCTTTCTAAAATAACAATGTGCAGTACAGTTTCAAAATATAGGTCCAACTATCATGTTGATATAATGTCCTGTCCGGGTTTGAATTTAAGAGTGGTCATAGCCCATCCCTCAGCATTATAGGAAGCCAAGAGTCAGGGCTGCGCGTTTGCCATAAATAACTCATTCAGACTGTGGTTTGAAAGAAAGTGCTTCCGGAAAATCATCTCAACCACCATCATACACTTTGATTGTGGTAAAAAAACAAACAATTGGTTCAACTTGGGTCATAATATGTAAGGAAAAACATCACATTGGGATTTTCACTGGACTACAATGGACCAAAATCAATGTCCTCTCTGTTGTTGTTTTTTATTTTATTTTTTTAAATAGGCTAATCAATTTCCTTTTGGCCTTTTTGGCGATGTTGTGCCTCTGGCTCCAAACCCCCTCTATTGATTATTGGGTGTTTTATGTGTTATCAAGGTCAGTGTCAGTGACCAGTGGAAGCTATTTTATTTTTGTGAACTATTGCAGGGTGTTGGTTTTTGTCTATGGTTCACTTGGTAAATGTTTAATGGGAGGTCTCTTTGGGGTTTTCTTAGTTGGTCTATTATGATATTATTCTGTGTGCAGTACAGTGAATTTATATGACAGAGCTCACAGTTTACTGCAAAACAAAGGTATCAAATGTAGCCTATTTTGCGTTACAAATGTGTACAATTTTGCCTAAATTAATCTGGGTTCATCAGAGAGTGATGATTCAACATTTCCCTGTCTTGTAAAAGTGACAGGCACGTTGAGTGGTTAAGCACCAGCCGATGTTGAGATAGTGGTGTGAATGATCTTCTCTGCTGTTTAAGTGACTTCAGTTTCAGTGGTGATTATCCCTTATTCCAAGATATTGGCTCTTCTAGTTAATCAACATAATTACCTCAGAAAACCCAGAGACAGAAGCATTAGACATGTTTATTTGGAAGTTGGAACCAGTTGAGCGACCATACTGTATGATTAAGACAAACAGTGTCCCCCCTATGAGATGGACTGATACTCGGCTACGGCTCTAAGAGAAACTCTTGTGTGTGGAATTACAGTACAGGATTATGGTTAGGGTTGGTTATAGATATTAGAGTTAGGTTTATGGCTAGGGTTAGTTAGTGTGAGAGTTATGGCTAGGGTTAGTTAGTGTGAGAGTTATGGCTAGGGTTAGTTAGTGTGAGAGTTATGGCTAGGGTTAGTTAGTGTGAGAGTTATGGCTAGGGTTAGTTAGTGTGAGAGTTATGGCTAGGGTTAGTTAGTGTGAGAGTTATGGCTAGGGTTAGGGTTACAGTCACTATGTGTTACAGCCAGTTGCTATACTGCAGATGCTATAGTAAAGTAGAATTGAAATTAATCTAAAAACAGATCTAAATCAGCAGACAAACAGAACGTATCTCAGAGATTGTCACTCATTAGAGCCGTGGTTCTCATTAGAGCAGTGGTTCTCATTAGAGCAGTGGTTCTCATTAGAGCAGTGGTTCTCATTAGAGCAGTGGTTCTCATTAGAGCAGTGGTTCTCATTAGAGCAGTGGTTCTCATTAGAGCAGTGGTTCTCATTAGAGCAGTGGTTCTCATTAGAGCAGTGGTTCTCATTAGAGCAGTGGTTCTCAAACTTATTCTGCCCGAGGCCCACCAAAGGCAAGCCAAACTCTCAAGGCACACCTGTATTCATATCCCTGCAAAATAGCCCGTGTTATCACTCTCATCACTCTGTAAATGTTTATTTTTATGTACTAATGCCAAATAAAAATTCGCAAATAACTATATTACTCATGAAATTGTTATGAAAAAAATAATTCAAGAATCCATTAGAAAAGTTTGTACAATTACATCAAAGCAGCAACCCATTGAATTGAAAAAACAACAACTTTCGTCTAAAATTGTACGGAAAAAAGAGATGCATTGAGAATGAGAACTAATTGGCATGCAAAAAGTGAATACAACCCTAGTATCAACACAGTTGACAGTTAAATGTAATTGTAAATGTAACTTAAATTTGAATCTGCATTAAAACATTTGCTATTGTAAATGTGTTTTGCCTGCTCACAAGCTAGTGAGAGACCTCACATATGATCTCACACCAAATCATCTCTCAAAATAAATTCAACTACAATGACATGAGTAGAGCGAATGCACATCACTGAATAAGATTGTCAGCACTGCTACAGTACAAATACTTTTACCAATCAGCCAATCAATTGGAAGGATATTGCCATAAATAAATATGTCAAATACGTTTTTTATGTATCGGAAACCACAACTTGGTTTTGTCACTCCACATAAAAGTATAGAATTTCCTTTTGTATTGGGAAACGAGTGCGTACAAAGTACTGATATATTGAATTAAAACTGTAAATAAAAAATAAATGAAAAAACATATGGTTGGTTGTCACAAAATCCCACGGCACACCTGGACTTGCCTCACAGCTCACCACACCACCTCGCCATGGGAGACCGTTTGGGAACCATTGCATTAGATTAGAGTGTACTGTATATCTCTAAATACAGTACAGACCCCTCCATAAGTATTGCAAAGAGGAAGGATTTTGTCTTCTTCTAGCTCTGTACTCCAACAGTTTGGATAATGTAGAGAATCTCAGCTTTAATTATAAGATTGGATGAGATGGGTGAGAGAGTGGAGGGATGGAGAGGTCAATGACCGGAATCGAACCAGGGACCCTGCGATTACATGGCTTGTGCATATGTGAGCTACACCACCCACCAGGCGCCCTTCACTATCGCTATTAATTAAAGTGGGAAAAAGAACCCTTTAAAAAACAAAACAACCTCAAAACAACCTGAAGGTGTCTGCAGAACAGGCCTGGCAGAGCCTCACCGTCGTCTGGTGGGGTCAGTGGGTTCCAGACTTCACACAGTTACTGTAACCAAGTATTTCTGACCAAATACTAAACATGAGTGCTTTCTTTGGACACTATATGCTTTTTTCCAATACATTTGGACTATGTGTAAAAAAAAAAACGTTCTAAATGGTGAATCCAATTCACACAAAAAAACCAAAACATTGAAGATGTGGCATGGGAATGATCAGTCGTCAAACTCCACTAGAGGTACTGAAGTCAAACATGATGCTTTTCGTATTTGTTGTAAACCCCAAAAAAATGCTCACGCTTTCAGCTGTGCAAAGAGATGGATGACAGAGAGTGCCTTCACCTAAATGTGAGATGCATTTTGGTAAGCCTCTAACGGAGAATGGAGCTTAAGTAGTTTCTGTACAAATGAACGATTTCAGAGCACAGGGATGCCGTGGCCGCAGAGCAGGATTATGAGGGGAGACTGGGTCGTCTGAACAGGAGGTTAGGGATTTAGGAGAGGTTTGTGGTGAATCCCCTCTTACCCTAAAGTAAACCACTTTCCTCTACTCAGCCCAGTTGGCTGTCATTCAACTGAGACAGCCCTCCTGACAGGGCATGCTACTACTGAACACAAACTGACAAAAATGGTAAATGGTCTGCACTTATATAGCTATGCCTTTATCCAAATCGTTTTACAACGGCCTCTCATTCACCCATTCACACACCCATTCACACACCAATGGCGGCAAGCTACCATGCAAGGCGCCGTTCCGCTCACTGGGAGCAATTTGGGGTTCAGTGTCTTGCCCAAGGACACTTTGACATGTGGCCAGCCGGGGCTCGAACCGCCGATCTGCCGACCTTGCGATCATTAGACGGCAGCTCTACCTCCTGCACCACCGCCGCCCCACAAACTGACCATATTTGTCAAAAGGTATATTTTAGATTTTTAGGGGGGAAATGTACAAGTTGTCTTGGCATCTTTTTGGTAAATATGTTGATATTTTACAGATTCTGCTTTCTTTGCTGCAGTGTTTTTTTTTTTGCTTTTGTTTTTATTCAAAGATCATCTCAGCGGAGATGTTCAGGACAGACGTCCTTTTGTGATGATTTTGGCGCACAGTAGAGTAGTGCATATTTCCTCTAATATCCAGGCAGATATCCTATCATTATCATTTGAGTCTTAGCATACAAGCTGATGTGTCGAATGGAGGGAGAATGAATGAAAACAGGTGTTTTTTTTATGCTGCTCATACGTTAGTTTAGCTGATGTCACTAGTTGTTATTTATAGCGTTGAGGGTTTTTATTAGGGCATAGCTCATTGTAACCTTCAGTCCTCTGCTCACTGGGGTTTAACACACTGGGCCTCACCGGGGTTTAACGCACTGCAGTGAACGATTGGTATGAAGAAAAACCCCAGTTGTTTTCACACTCTGTCACACTGCGGCTGTTTAAATAGCTCTAAATCACTCGGAAGAACCGTGAATCCTTCTTCATTCATAATGAGAACTGTTATTTATGTGAAGGGGAGTACTCTATCAAATTTTAGACAGTTCACCAAATGAACTTCAGTGTGGGACGGTATTTCACGTTGCCAGGCAAGGACTATTTCCAGTCATTCACTGTAGAGTTTTGCAAGACGACAGGTCCTGTCCGTGGTTTTATTTACCTGTACCTATTTACACTGAGGAATAGTTTGTAACTCTTGATTTTGAATAGTTTTGTAGGTGGGTGGGGGTCGACAGCTGTTTGGTTAAGCCTCGAGAGGTAGTGCTGCCTGTGTTAGAATATTAGTTTGTCGTTGTTATTTTGTGATATGTACCAAAGTTGTTTATCTGGAAGGATCTAATGTTGTACAGTGACAGCTTGACTACTCTTCCCTATCGAGAGTGCCTCTCCCCTCCCCAGTCCTCTGAAAGGAAGAACGCCCATTATCTCATCACGGGTGTCGTCATGCTAGCACGGCCCGCCTCGCCTCCACGAAAGCTCGGAGGGGGTCATGCTGTTTGTTGTGAGATGATGGGAGAACTCCTTCATGCGTAGGACAATGACAGCGACCACTTTGTACTTCTCTCTCTTGCAATCATGACATCCACTCTCACTCGCGAGGCTTTATTTACATGTAACTGTCAAGTGTCTGGAGCTGGAAGCTGCTGTCCTGTACTAGCAGGTTGGGAGTGGGAGACAGGAAGATTTTGGGGCGGCTGTGGCGCAGGAGGTAGAGCCGCCGTCTAATGATCGCAAGGTTGGCAGATCGGCGGTTCGAGCCCCGGCTGGACACGAAGTGTCCTTGGGTAAGACACTGAACCCCAAAATTGCTCCCCGTGAGTGTGTGAATGTGTGTGTGTGAACGGGTGAATGAGAGGCTGTTGTAAAGCGCTTTGGATAAATGCGCTATATAAGTGCAGTCCATTTACCATTTATTTCAGAGTTCATACGAAACAGACGTCAAGTTGCCCCGCAATTCGACGTGCTCTGACCTATGACTAGCAAACACACGTGACCGTGTCCTAAAATACCCCAAAATGTAGCAATTTGACAGTGCGGGTGGGGGTATTTGAAATTGAGGAGTGAGTTTACCATCTTAACTTAGTCACACATACTCATTTACAGTAAGTGTGATATATGGAGCCCCTTGCCACTTAGCACCAAGCCCTCAGGTCATTGGCCACTTAATTAGTGTGAGCTGTTATGAGCAGAACGTCTTCACTTCATTGATTAAAACATGGGAACGTATGGAGGGACACGCATACGAAAGACAGTACATGGTACCCTTGTCCTACCTGCCAAAGGGCAGCACTGGGCTGTTAACCAAAAGTACTTCTGCCCTTTTCACTCACTACTTACTGTTACGACCTTTCAAATGATATCCTCTTGAATGCACAATTCTAGAGCATTTTTAGTTACAGGGTTCCCGCGCTGGTCTTAAAAAGCCTTAAAGGCTAAAATCCAGCAATCAGATTTATAAGGCCTAAAAAGGTTTAAGGTTTAAAAAGATTAGCTTGTCCTGCAAGGAAATCAGTCCGACCACATCTATTAACGCGGAAATGAATCAAGCTGGAAGCAAAAAAAAAGCCAATTCGCGGCCCCCGGGAGAAATTATTGGCGAACAAAGCTCTCATGGCAGTGAAATGCCTAATTTCATCACCTCGAGGATGACAAAAAGCTATCATATGGTGTCGCGAATAGGTCTAAAATTCCATTCAAAGACGTCTAAAAAAGGTCATAAATTTGACTTGTTGAAACTTGTAGGAACCCTGTAGTTAAATACAGTTGGCAGTTGTAATCGGCACCGTAGAACACTTCGGAGAGGGGCTGAGGAGAGGAGGCCGCTGAGCAGGTCAGGGAGAAAAGCAGGGCTGATGTAGGACAAAAACTCACAGCCTCGTCTCCGTGGGGCAGTGTGAGAGTGTGTGATCAAGAGTAAGAGACCGTGCCGTGCCGAGGTCTGCTGTGCTCCTGAGATGTTTGCATGATCACACAGTCTCTGTCTAACCCTTTACAGAACCGGTGGGTTATTGTGATTAACACAGGTAAACCAGAAAGGACTACTGCACTCTCTGGACAGAGAGAAAAAGTTTTTCAACTCCAGTAACTTCTTCTTCATATAAAGCTACGGATGCTTTTTTTTGGGTCAAAATGTTTTATAGAAAAATAGGTGAAACCAACCTGCAAACGTCTGTTTTTTTCATTATGAAGCACCAAGCACTATTCTATGAATGAAATGATGAAGTGTTCCTCCGGAGACTGGACTTATTAGCATTAACTTGCTAATAGGGAGAGAAAGACAGAGAGAGAGGGTTCTCCATAGGACATCACAAAGGCTAATATTATCCATCGGTGATAATAACACCACATGGGAAGACGCAGAGTGACTCGAGCGTCATTCCCTGTGTAGAAAGGGAACCGTGAACAATAGAGATTCAATTTCAACCTTGAGAACAATCTGGTATAAATGTCTTGAACGGTTCATTTACAAGGCTCCAGAGTCTGGTTCCAACGAGCTGGAAATTCCAAGACATGGCAGGATGCCTCTTCTAGTTTCAATGAACAGAATCTCTCCATTGGCTTCCCGGTTAAATACCGAATCGATTTCAAAATTCTGCTCCTCACTTTCAAGGCCCTTCACAATCTTGCACCCCCATATCTGAACTCCTGAAATATATCTGAACTCCTTCACACCAACACTCCCTCTCGCACTCTCCGTTCCTCCTCTGCCTTTCAACTCACTATACCTTCTGCCCGCCTGACCACTATGGGGCCTAGAACATACCTGACTGTCCAGAAACATCATTCTGTCCAAGCCAGCGTTCCAATACTTTTAGTGCCCTGAAATAGGGAGCCTATGTATGAAAAAGAACAAAAAATCTAAATGGTGAAACCAATCTGAAAAAAACAAAAAACAACAACATTGAAATAAACCTGAGAATCTCTACTTTAACCTCATACAGTAGTCATTGTTTTTTGTGTTTATTTCAAATCCAAACTATTGGGAGTGTGGAGCTAAAAGAAGACAAAATGCTTCATATTTGCAACACTTAAGGATGATGCCCCCGTATCACATCGCTTATTCAAATGAATTCTGTGTTTATTATTTCCACATCATTTCCATTTTCCATCAGAATCACTAATGTATTCCTTTTTTTAACTTATTCATGTTTTTTCCGCTTGCACTCAGAGGAGGAGACAAGCAAATGAGTGTCTCCTGTCCCCCCCCCCCCCTCCCCTGTCCCTGTCCCCCCCCCTGCCCCTCCCCTGTCCCTCCCCCCTCTGCACAGATAGTCAGGGCGGCTCTGTTCCCGGCTGTCTGTGTCCCTGTGTCCTTCTCTGAGGTCTCCCTGCTTCCGGAAGGTGCTTTTGTCGTGCTGCTTTAATGATTCAGAACCGTCTTTGATAAAGAACGTGAGCAGGCCAGGAGGCACACTGCTCATTAAAGAGATCCGACACTCCTCATATCCTCAATCATTTATCGCTCTGTGTAATCCCCCAAAACATTACTTCCACACATGGCACGCACACACGCACACACACGCACATGCATGCACGCACGCACGCACGCACGCACGCACGCACGCACGCACGCACACACACACACACACACACACACACACACACACACACACACACACACACACACACACACACACACACACTTGCCTGGCAGGAGATATGTATACAAACATGTGTGCTCAGTGCTCATACAGAGATGTTGAGGTGTGTGTGGGGTAGTTTGGAGTGTGAATAGGGGTAAACAGAGGATTTAAGGCTGGTGGGTAGCAAGATATATTTTTATTTTTATGCCCTTCGGTTTTGTCAACAATACATTTGCAGCGCAACCAATGCACACAATTTCTTTATGAGTTATGAGACAAAGGTCGGCTATTGAGTTCTCCAGTAATTGACTATCGATTCCAAGCACCACCTATAGAATCCTCATACTCATTACTGTATACTATAAACTCCTGTTCGGTAGATCTTGTTAGTAAAACTCCTTAAGTGACGTCTTTATGTATGAAGCTGTCTTCCCACTGCGCTCTCTCTCCCTGCAATTCAGTGTGAACGTGTGAAAGGCTGGAGTGTCTCTCTGTAGTGAACAGTAAATGGACTGCACTTATATAGCTATGCTTTTTAACGGCCTCTCATTCACCCATTCACACACACATTCACACACCAATGGCGGCAAGCTACCATGCAAGGCGCCGGCCCGCTCACTGGGAGCAATTTGGGGTTCAGTGTCTTGCCCAAGGACACTTCGACATGTGGCCAGCCAGGGCTCGAACCGCTGATCTGCCAATCTTGGGATCATTAGATGGCGGCTCTACCTCCTGCGCCACAGCCACCCCTGTGTCTCTCTCTGTAGTGAACATGTGAAAGGGTGGAGGGTCTCTCTCTGTAGTGAACATGTGAAAGGGTGGAGGGTCTCTCTCTGTAGTGAACATGTGAAAGGGTGGAGGGTCTCTCTCTGTAGTGAACGTGTGAAGGGTGGAGTGTCCCTCTGTAGTGCTGAACAGAGGAAGTACGACCCTTCCAGAGATGCTGTGTGACACGTCGAGAGCGATGAGACACTCTGGTTCTGCACATTATTCATCAGAGAGGTCCCTGGCACTTGTAGTCATTCCACGTTTATGAATTATGAATCATGTTGGGGTGCTGTTAATGGGTTTTTTGACTGTGTCTGTGCAGCTTATGATCTCCAAGCCTCTTGGTTCAAACAGTGGATGGATCAGTGGCTGGGTTGATGGGTCCTATTCTCTGTATCCATTTTGAAATGAAAGGCAAACAGACTTCTCTACCCTGCGCCGGCACTAAATCAATCTGCAGTCCTCTGCTCAAAATCAAATCAAGTAGTTCTTTATTCAAAGTGCGTTCCCCGAGTTTCAATAGACATTTTTTTTTTCAATAAACACAAGGACGAAAGAGCCGTGACACAAAATATAGAAGGACAATCAACAACAAGGTTGCAGGTTTGTTTTACCTGCATTTTACCCTGTAATCCAGTGGATTTGTCGTTTTCATTAGTCAATAGTGGACACATTCACAAGCAATCTCGTTATAAAGCGATCTCGGAATCAAGATACCTCGCTTTGAATGCCCCCGATCTGTCCTGATGTTCCAAACTGCCCATTTGAGTTGAAGGACGTAAACACAGACCTCATCTTTCGATAGCAATGATGCAGCTAAATGGACTGACTTATGTAGCGCCAGGGGTAGTGGTGGTCTAGTGGATAGTGAGTTGGACTTGTGATCGGAAGGTTGTGAGTTCAAATCCCGCCTGAAACCACACCACTACTAGTGTGCCCTTGAGTAAGGCACTTAGCCCTCAGTTACTCCAGGGGGAATGTCCCTGTAATTCGTAATTGTAAGTCGCTTTGGATAAAAGCGTCTGCTAAATGGCAAAATTATTAAATTATAATTATTACCATGCAAGGTGCCAGCCCACTCATTGGGGAGCAATTTGCGCTGGCTCGACCTCCTGCACCACAGCCGCCCCATAACAGCTTCACGCGAAACGGTGATAGTTTGAGACGGTACGCGTCGTGGATTGGCTAGAAATACACATGAAACTAGATTTTGGGTAAACCTCTCCTCGTAGGGGTCATAGGAGTGTTACTCCTGTCAAAATATATTATTTCACCCTTGTCCACAGACCTACATTCTCCCTACTGTGCTGCACTGTGCAGCTCTCAAAAACAAGAAACAAAAGCAATGAAATGGGGGGAAATATGACTTAAAATAAGCGAAATTATCTGCCAACAGAACAGGAACATTTAAAGTAAAAGATATCTTAACACTAGTGCAGTCAGACAGAAAATTTCGTTGTTTGGTACCTGTACTGTAGCAATGACAATAAAGTCCATTCATTCAAAAACTAAAAAACAAGCATATATCACCTTGATTTAAGATTTTAAATCTTAATTGTAGTTTGGGCAGTGTGCAGCTTGAGGAGGGGGGCAGCCAGGGTTGTTGCTTGGCACCGCACATACCTGTACAGGACAGGCCCGTGGAAGAGCCCAAATTCTGCTTTCATTCATATCTGATCATCATATTTCTAATGTTATCAGCAGTTCTGGTTATTAGGTGGAAATTAGTCAAATGAGGCATTCAGCAGAACGAGTTACAGTTCTGTTCAGTTACTTTCAGTTAATAGTTGACTGTTGTTCCTGCTGATTCCCCCCCCACACACACACACACGCATACACATACACACACGCATACACATACACATACACATACACATACACATACACATACACATACACATACACATACACATACACATACACATACACATACACATACACATACACATACACATACACATACACATACACATACACATACACATACACATACACATACACATACACATACACATACACATACACCCCCCCCCCCCCGCTCTCTTTCCACACATAGGTTAGTTGACTTTGTTTCTATTTGTTTTTACTTATGTATCTTCACTGTCTGTGCCGTTGTCATGTATTGTATGTATTATTTTATGTTGACCCTGAGTATTTCTGTTACTATGGTAGTTTTTATTCTTGCCGGGGCCTCTTAGCCAGATCATCATTGAAAATGAGAATTTATCTGGTTAAATAAAGTAAAAAGTTTGAACATGGCTCATAAAAAAAGACCACACTAAACCTTGCTTGACCGATGTAGCTGTGTGGGTCTCCATGCTGTCAGGGCGTCCCAGAGAACCCACCCTGCCACCTCCACGCTGTCAGGGCGTCCCAGAGAACCCACCCTGCCACCTAACTGTTCTCTGCTCTCCATGCTGTCAGGGCGTCCCAGAGAACTCAACCCACCCTGCCACCTCCATGCTGTCAGGGCGTCCCAGAGAACCCACCCTGCCACTGCTCCATGCTGTCAGGACGTCCCAGAGAACCCACCCTGCCACCTAACTGTTCTCTGCTCTGCAGATATAGGTTTAGAGCTGTGTCTTCTCAGGATAGTGACCATGACTGTGTTTGTTTTTACAGGGATGTATTGACACGACAGTGTGACGACGTTTGATGATCCCTGAATGCTCATCCACTTCCCGTTCCACTTCTCCAAGATACCGTGAGTAAGACGACATCGTGTGTGGGTTTAGGAAGCCTGCTCAGATTTGAGTTTTTGTCCAAAAGACAGGGGAGAGCTGCGTTACATAATGTCCAACTGCAACTGCGTAGTTTTTTTTTAGCGTGGACCGGACTTCCAGGAGGATTCTCTTCTCAAAAAATCAGGACGGATGAAACATTTCAAGTTATCAGGCCAAGGTTAAAACAAAACAAAACAAGCACCGGGAGGCACATTTACCTCAGGGAAAAAAGTGGCTTTGATGGATGTTTCGGTATATTTTGTTACATTTAAACAATGTACAAATATGAATGTATGTTTGACACTGAAGGGCATAGCCATACAGAGCGTGCAGCTTACATTTACATTTTTGGCATTTAGCAGACGCCTTATTCCAAAGCGACTTACAATCAATACATTTGACTAAGCAAGTGAATCATCAATCCACCAGTCGTAGCAGGAAGAGTAATCAAGCTCAGGCCCGGGTTCATTGGCAGTCTCAGTTTTTTATATACAGTATATAGACACTGGAGAACAGAGAAACAGTACAAGGGGGGCAGTAGAAGTCTTAGGGGACACAGTAAAGGGGAAAAGCGGGTGTCTCAGGAGGCACAGTGCTGAGGGCAGTAGATGTCTCAGGAGGAGCAGTTAAGGTGTAACCTGTAACCTGGGGGCTCTGCCCTGCCCCCCCCATCACGGGTCATTCAAAACAGCGCTACTCACGAGACCTCGATGGGTGTCCTGTCATCTTTTGTGTGTTTTTTGTTATACCTTCATCATCACAATGATACCAAATCTCTAAGATCAGAAACTGCTAGAGGCGTACTTCTCAGAGCTACTGAGGTTGATCATCTCTGTCTCTGTGCAGCTCTGCCCTGGGTTACTGAACCCAAACTGACGACGTGCTCTCGCTGCTGAGTCAAAGCCCCCCCTCCGCCCCCTCATCCCCCACGTGGCTGAGTCATTGCATGGCCAGCCCCCACCCCCGCACCACCCCCAGCTGGGAGGGAGGGAGGTTTAAGGGTGTATGACGTTACTCACTGGCGCCCTTGGTAGAGTTATTTACACCAACACACTGAGCTAACCTGACTGGTCACATCGGCTCCTCTGCCCACCTGCTCCCTGGGTCCGGCTCCCAGCTGACCACACAGTAAGACAAACAGACTTCACAGTGAGACCAGCTATGGGAGTCATGTGAACTGTCTGACGGCTGTCGACAAGCAGCTTTTGGACTCGGCTTTTGGACCACGTCTCGTGTGAGTTAAAACACACGCAGCCACAGCTACCGTTCTGAATATGATTTAGTTGAAGTAGAATCTAGCTAGAGGTGTTCGATAGTGCAATCGATTTGACACCAGATTCCATTTCTCCTGTCTGGTGAGAGTTTGGATGACTTTGTAACATCTCAACAACTTGACTGCTGTTTCTAACTGCCCCAGCAACCTATTTGTATTGTCTCTAACTTTTTGGGATCACATTCTTTTTTTAAAATTCATTACAACTTGAAGACAAACACAACAACAACAAATTACAATAACAACAAGAGGCGGTGGCACATACATTCAAGTTACAATATACAGGTTGCATGATAATCAGTAGAGAAAAAAGACAAATCAGTTATATATTTGATCAAATACACTCTGTAGTGGTAATTCGGTTGTTAAGTCGTGACGTGTTTCCGGGTCCAAAGTTGGCTGAGGCGCTCTCTTCGAAATGCCTCAGTAATAATAATAATAAATTATATTTATATAGCGCTTTTCCGAGGCTCAAAGTCGCTGACAAATATGGGGAAAATGGGAAAGTGCTGTGTCCCTTGTTGTATGAATAGATCCGAGTCTAAAAAACGATTGAACTGTCATTCTACCGCTGTAGTACACTGGTACTCTGGTGCAGGGAATTTCTGGTTTGGACCCGGAAGTTGCTAAACGTCACGTTTGACGTCAGACTTAACAACCGAATAGTTTTCAATGCCCCCACCATTAAGGGCTGAGCCTTACGTCTGGTAGTGATGCATTCCAGGTTCAGGACAGACCAGACAGACAGACCAGACAGACAGACCAGACAGACAGACAGACTCTTTTCTGTAGGGTACAGATCCACACTAGGTCCATGGGAATGTCACAAATAACACACGTGTCACATCTGACAGAGGTTAATGTGTGCAGTTATAGTTATCAGACAGCCATGTTTTAAGGTGTGTTGTAAAGGTGGAGTATGATATGGGTGGGTAGTTAATTCCAGTTTTGTATTGCTGTAACAGAAAATGATAGTTGACCAAATGTGCTTTTCCTAAATGGGACTAGAAAGCCACCTGGTATGGTGCTTCTGGTGATCTGACTGCTGTTGTTACGTTGGGTTATGATGAATGAGTTAAGAGGAGGAGGAGCGGTGTTATGCAGGATTTTGTAGACCAGGCAGATGTTTTTGTATTTGATCACATCTTCCCAGTTCAGACGTTTACAGTTATTTAGGATGATACAATGATGTGAGCTGTTAGGCTTCTGATCCAGAACTTTGAGGGTTTTCTTGTAAAGAGTTGCTAGTGGCTTTAGTGGTGAGCTTTTAGTCTGTCCCCAGCTTGTCAGACAGTACGTTAGATGTGACATAATCATGGAGTCGGTATATCATTTCTATAATAATATATCAGTTTTCCAAGGTTTGGCAGAGACTTTTGGCTATATTTGATTAATAGCAACATATCTTATATTGATAATCAGACTCCAATGTAATTATCACTATGTGCAAAAAAATATTGATTTTGACCTTTGAAAACTCAGACAAACAAACAACGCTTCACTGACAGTGACTGACTGACCGACCGTGACTGAATGACTTATAATGGCGGGAGTTGGCAAATTTCTGATTTCTGATTTACCACAGCAAGTAATAGACATGTTTTTTTAAAGATGACAAGAATATTTAGTCTAGAAGCTTTTCACCATCCGATATTAGCGAGTTGTTTGTCCGAGTTTTCTGCCTGTCATGACTTTTGATGTGATAATGATTGGACAATTTCTATTTTGGGGCGTGGCTTAGCGATAGGTCCATTGGTGCAAGAAAGGTTTTAATAATACTATATACATATACGGCTATTACAAGGCGAGTACCTCATAGAGAAATGTTAGTAACATCCTGACAGAGAGATGACCACTGGTCATTCAAAACACCACTACTCACAAGACCTCAAAAGCTGTCCTGTCATCTTTTGTGCGTTCTTGTTTTACCCTAACCCTTCATCATCATCTTGTTATACCCTAACCCTAACCCTTCATCATCACAATGATACCAAATCTCTAAGATCAGAAGCTGCCCGGAGGCGTACTTCTCAGAGCTACTGACGAGGGTGATCATCTCTGTCTCTGGACATGTGGATCTCTCTCTCTCGTCTGTTTTAAAGGCTGAACGAGTTCAATATTGAACTCTGCAATGCCGATGGCCATGCACATCACTGAGGAATGGATTCAGGCCAATACAGTCAAGCCAAATTAAATCAAATTACAGGGGCGGAAAATGAGAGTTCTGCTAGCCTACTTCATCTGATGATGAAAAGCGGCTTGCTTCCCACCTCTTCCCTGTCCGAACGCCCCCTGTGTTCCCTGTCCGAACGCCCCCTGTGTGAATGGGGATTACTCGAACGGGTACAAGTTGTTCTACTGCAGCAGGATTTATTTCACTGTATCGTTTTGATTTAGCATTTTAAAGAGCTCTGTGGTGGCTAATCGCGAGCATTATATTCTCTGAATAGATAAATGCTTTGCTTTATGAATTCATTGTCAAATCCATTACCCAGTATTGTATCAAATAAGCCCATACACGTCGGCCTAAATACAGAATATGCCGGGGCGATCATGTAACAAATGGTGTTTGAGTAATGTACTGTATGAAACGAAAGGAAACGAAAACCAGGAGTTAACCCGACCCATGTTGTCAGGTGTTCAGGGTTTTCTTCACCGCGTCCTGTCATGTTTCATCTCTCCAGTAGTGTACCGTCGCTGGCATGCTTTGACAGAGTAGACCGAACCCTTACACGCTCTCACGCTCTCACGCTCTCACGCTCTCGTCTCTCCCAGATTGACAGTTCTTTGTGGCCGCGTCCTTCACTACCTGAGGGCAGAACACCAGTCGCCCTCCTCTGTCCCTCCCCTCCCCTCCTCTGTCCCTCCCCTCCTCTGTCCCATTCCTCCTGTTCCGCTCCTCCTGTTCCCCTCCCCTCCCCTCCCCTTCCCTCCCCTCCCCTTTCCTCCCCTTTCCTCCCCTTTCGTCCCCTCCCCTTTCCTCCCCTTCCCTTCTCTCCCCTCCCTTCTTCTTTCGTCTCCTCCCCCTCCCCTCCCTGACTGTGCCAGAGCACACTGCCGCCAACCTGCCAGACAGACAGACAGACAGACAGACAGACTAGACAGACAGACAGACAGACAGACAGACTAGACAGACTAGACAGACAGACAGACAGACAGACAGACAGACCGGACCGGACCGGACCAGATCAGACCAGGGAGACAGGGATGTATACTTAGACAGAGAGTGGAGGGTGTATAGGGAGGGTTTAGACAGAGAGTGGAGGGTGTATAGGGAGGGTTTAGACAGAGAGTGGAGGGTGTATAGGGAGGGGTTTAGACAGAGAGTGGAGGGTGTATAGGGAGGGTTTAGACAGAGAGTGGAGGGTGTATAGGGAGGGGTTAGGCAGAGAGTGGAGGGTGTATAGGGAGGGTTAGACAGAGAGTGGAGGGTGTATAGGGAGGGTTTAGACAGAGAGTGGAGGGTGTATAGGGAGGGAGGGTTTAGACAGAGAGTGGAGGGTGTATATGGAGGGTTTAGACAGAGAGTGGAGGGTGTATAGGGAGGGTTTAGACAGAGAGTGGAGGGTGTATAGGGAGGGTTTAGACAGAGAGTGGAGGGTGTATATGGAGGGTTTAGACAGAGAGTGGAGGGTGTATAGGGAGGGTTAGACAGAGAGTGGAGGGTGTAAAGGGAGGGTTTAGACAGAGAGTGGAGGGTGTATAGGGAGGGTTTAGACAGAGAGTGGAGGGTGTAAAGGGAGGGTTTAGACAGAGAGTGGAGGGTGTATAGGGAGGGTTAGACAGAGAGTGGAGGGTGTATAGGGAGGGTTTAGACAGAGAGTGGAGGGTGTATAAGGAGGGTTTAGACAGAGAGTGGAGGGTGTATAGGGAGGGTTTAGACAGAGAGTGGAGGGTGTAAAGGGAGGGTTTAGACAGAGAGTGGAGGGTGTATAGGGAGGGTTTAGACAGAGAGTGGAGGGTGTATAAGGAGGGGTTAGACAGAGAGTGGAGGGTGTATAGGGAGGGTTTAGACAGAGAGTGGAGGGTGTATAGGGAGGGCTTAGACAGAGAGTGGAGGGTGTATAGGGAGGGCTTAGACAGAGAGTGGAGGGTGTATAAGGAGGGTTTAGACAGAGAGTGGAGGGTGTATAGGGAGGGTTTAGACAGAGAGTGGAGGGTGTATAAGGAGGGTTTAGACAGAGAGTGGAGGGTGTATAGGGAGGGTTTAGACAGAGAGTGGAGGGTGTATAGGGAGGGTTTAGACAGAGAGTGGAGGGTGTATAGGGAGGGTTTAGACAGAGAGTGGAGGGTGTATAGGGAGGGTTTAGACAGAGAGTGGAGGGTGTATAAGGAGGGTTTAGACAGAGAGTGGAGGGTGTATAGGGAGGGTTAGACAGAGAGTGGAGGGTGTGTAGGGAGGGTTTAGACAGAGAGTGGAGGGTGTATAGGGAGGGTTTAGACAGAGAGTGGAGGGTGTATAGGGAGGGTTTAGACAGAGAGTGGAGGGTGTATAGGGAGGGTTTAGACAGAGAGTGGAGGGTGTATAGGGAGGGTTTAGACAGAGAGTGGAGGGTGTGTAGGGAGGGTTTAGACAGAGAGTGGAGGGTGTATAGGGAGGGAGGGTTTAGACAGAGAGTGGAGGGTGTATAGGGAGGGTTTAGACAGAGAGTGGAGGGTGTGTAGGGAGGGTTTAGACAGAGAGTGGAGGGTGTATAGGGAGGGAGGGTTTAGACAGAGAGTGGAGGGTGTATAAGGAGGGGTTAGACAGAGAGTGGAGGGAGCTAGAGAGGTGTAAACAAGGACACGTGACGATTTGGGTTGTCGCTAAAGTGAGTGTGTCCTTCATTGTTTGTCCTTCATGTCCTCAAACCAAAATAGCCAAAGTAAAGCAAAGCAGGTTTCATTGCGGTGTGTAATTCGTGGCCTGGGACGCACGCACGCCCCCCCCCCACCCCCTCTTCCCCCTCCGTTTTCCCAGAGCTTTTATCTTTATGGCCACCACAGTCAATGAGTCCCCCGAGCGCGGTTGAATTACATGGATTCCTGGGCGGTTCGATGCGATGTGTCTCTTACTGTATTAGAACACGTCTGTCTTCTAGGCTGCGAGTGTCTGAATGATTCTCTTGTATTTGACGATGGGGAGATGGGGGGGGGGGGGGGGGTATGGCGAAAGGGGCTCCAAAGGGAGGGAGTCAATATTATGGTGGGAGGGGGTGCAGGAGGTCAAACCCCTGAATCCTCCACCCGGCACGACAATTCTTATACAGTCACAGAGAGTTCATATTCCTATACAGTCACAGAGAGTTCAGGGTTGGATTCATATTCTAATCTGTTTCCTTACTTTCAGCTATATTCTCTTGATAGCGAAATATATCTAATATGACATGACCACCGGTCGTCAAAAACACTGATACTCACAACATGAGAACCTCACAACATGATGACAACCTCACAACAGGAAACAGGAACAAGAGAAATAACTAATCCCTGACATCTGCTTTTATATCGTCCTAAAAACCACGGTATTTAAATTAGGAGCTGTTGATAAGGAGACCACCAACCATCTGGTGGTTGAATCGGAACTCATGACAACTATTGAATATGAACTGATTGACAGTTTTGACACCTCAAGACATTCCACAGAGCTCACAGCCATTTCCCTTCTGGGGGATGCTAAACCTAACACTTAATCAGTAAAAAAAAATATATATATCTTTGCACTCGATCAAATTTCAGGACCCTCCTTTCATGACTTTTCCTAGATAGTCTACCACCCAGTATCCTTACATTTTCAAAATCACATCAGGATAAGCTAGTATGAAGCTATTTTGCAGTTTTTCTGTGTAGGAAGCAGGCTCATTTACAAGCGGCCAACTAGTGGTCGTTGTGTGTAAATAGCAGCTTACCATTGTAAAGAGGTACAGGCGGCTCTTACGGTAGGTAAAAAAGGCACGGCTGTTCTAGTGTTAAGGCGATGGAATGTGTTCTTTTCAGATGTTTTTTTACAGTATGATGTTTGGACCAGCGACCCAGCATACAGTAGGCATTCTGTGGACAGCAGTCTTCTCCAGGGTCTGTTTCTGGGCAGATATCATCTGTGTGGATTTTTTTCCCACCGTCAGTCCCCACTGTAGGTGATCGTCCTCCACGTGCCCAGGAACATAACCCTGCCTTAATCTCCTTCCTTGGAAGTTATTCTGGAAAACAGCTTAAATGCAGAGTATGCAGAGTGTGAAAGCGCCATCTGCTCGTGCTTGAGAATTCCACCCCCATATGATTGTGCTGACCTGTGCTGTTTGCAGATGAATAATTATAGTGCTGGCATACAGTTCTGTACATCGATTCTCCTAAGAAGCTGAAGTTGTAGTTTGTATTGATGCAGATATGATGGCGTAACGGTATGGTTTCCCATGGTTTTCAGTGGTATCATGACACTATATTGGGCGTTTGATGTTAGCCAGGCTACAATTGAATGTGCCAAATCGCTGTGGCTTATTTCTCAGCTGCTTAACCAACGATGTTGACGCCATTTCCTATGTCTGTCTGCTCACCGGGCCAATGTCTACACATCCCCTCAACATTGAAACAAACGCAGTTGAGCTGTTTTCATTTACCAGGTACATACGAAAAACACAACCAATTAACGCTAGAACAGCTGTGCCTTTTTTTTACCGACTCCTCAGGGGTCAAATGACCACAGTCTTTACAATGGGAAACTGCTATTTACACACAACGTGAAAGGGATGCCTTTGCTATTATGACGATGTATGCCCTAATGTTGATTTATTCCTTCTATCACTGAGACTGCCAATGGCCCCTGGCCTGAGCTAGATTACGCTTCCTGATACGACTGGTGGATTGATGATTCACTTGCTTAGTCAAATGTATTGATTGTAAGTCGCTTTGGAATAAGGCGTCTGCTAAATGCCAAAAATGCAAAATGTAAAATGCATAAAACCTGATGCATTGTGCCAAGTCTGCTGAGGCGGTAGGCTTCCAGAGGCTGAACACACCAGGGAAACAGGCTCAACGGCCCTAGGAAGAGAGGGAAACGATCACCTCATGATCTCCCAGTACATTATGCAAGTTTGTTGACATGATACTAGAACATTCAGCCTTCTTCAAAAAAACAAATGCTGCTGCTGCTTCTCTATTCTCCTGGTGGTGAATAATGAAAGCTCTCTCCTCAGGAAGAACATTCTCAGAGCGAGACAGTTTACGCTTCTCCCAAACATCACGCTCCTCCGGGAATGTTGGACGTCTCTGCGTGGTTTTCAGTCTCCAGTCTAGGTTTTCCGATAAAGTCAAAGGCTGTCGTAGGAAGGATGTTGACCCCCCCACTAATACCGCCGCAGTAGTCGTGGGGTCTGATGATAACACACATGACACTCTCCACCCCCCCGACAGCTCTTGTCAGTGTCAGTCGCTCCTCTTGGTGGTCGAGTCATTTGAGTAGAGAGAGAGAGCTTTGGAATAACTACCGCCTACGATACTGTAGTGTACCTCAATGGTCTGTGCTGCAGGCAAACTAACCAACCACCAACTCCATTAATGGATCCTAGAAATCTGAAATGAAATCACGAGTGTTGAGAATTACCAGCACATCTGCTGCGGTCGTGCCTGAGTGACCTGCCCGAGAGCGGGTCGGAGGCTCTGACGACTCCCCCGTCTCAGCGGTGATGAGGGGGAGAAAGATGGAATGATGTGCCGACACCAGTGACTGATTACGCTGTCAAAGTATTGATGAGCCCTGCATGCGGATGAGAAATGAAGGGAAAAGAGCAGTCGATTTTCTCTCTCGCTCCGTTAAAAACACAATTTCTATGCATGGGAGAATGTTTATTGGTTCGTAATGAACAAAGGTTTCGAGGGTTTTCGAGGAATGACGTGACCAAAAACGGTCATGATTAAAGGGCTTTTTTTGAGTAGGTAGATTTTTTTCTGCCAATAACCCTCGAGCTGGAATTCAGCTGTTATTCATAAGAGATACAGGAGGCCGACGTGCACATTTTTATAAGGACACATGCGCACGCACACACACACACACACACACACACACACACACACACACACACACACACACACACGCACATACACACACCCACCTGGTGGAACAGGACTCTTGCTGTGATATTTAACGGGGGTCATTGTGTCCTCTCCCCTCTGTTCTGCCTCTGAAAGCAGCTGTCCCTTGACCGTATGTGCTGGGCTGAACGGTGGTTGCCTTTCCTCTCAGGTATCTTTGTTGATATTGGAGTTTAATGCTTTTTAGTCATTTCAGGGCAAAGTGTATGTTGTCGAGAGTATAGAGAGGAAAAGTGATCCCTGTATCTCCCAGAGACAGGGGGAAGGCATAGTCACAAACCTCCTAGAAACTGAGGGAATAGCCCTTGCAACAATTGGGCATGGCCAGATACGACTAGCTTTAATAATAATAATAATAATAATAATAATAATTCATTGTATTTATATAGCGCTTTTCTGAGGCTCAAAGACACTGACAATATGGGAAAAACAGAAAACACAGAAACAATGAGCAACAGATAACATGAGCATATAGAACACAGAGTTAACGAACAGGGAACACAGTAACGCAGCAATGTCCAGGGGGTTAGAGGAGATGGTTAGGGGTAGGGGAGGTTATATGCGTGGGAGAACAGGTAGGTTTTGAGGCGGGGTACAGCTTTAGACCAAGAAATTGAAAAGAAAACTCCTCAAGAGTAGTCTGTCTACTACAGCAATGAGGACTTATAGCAGAAGACCTTATTGGGGCATCCATGCAGTATTCTTCTTAACATACTTGTCAGAGGTTATATGTAACAGCAGCTGGTGAAACCGGGAACAAGTCACCAACCAATCAAAATGTTCTCTAGGTAGTAGTGGGGATTACGGTACTCACCGAATCCATTGCATTGCAAACATTTTGGCTTGACTAGCGAGTGTGTCATTGATTTTCTTTTCTTTTTTTTAAATGTGTTTTTCAGATTTTTATCCCTTTTTCACCCAATTTGGTATCCAATTGAACCCAACCTAGCATCCAATTATCTGCCTATTGCGTAGGATCCGCCGCACGACCCCGTGGCCGGCAGCCCCAGAGGAGATCGCCAGGCAGACTAGCTGACTGGCTCCTCGAGCCCAGCACCGTTATTCCGGCACCCCGGGGGCGCTGTTGTGCGACGGATTCTTGTCCGGAAATAGTCCTATACCGCCCTCTGGAGCGGCCGCTCAATATGCCGCTCCCTGTGTGCCTCGGCCATATCCGGGTCTGGCGAGACCGGGATTCGATCCCAGTCCCCGGCGGCAGCTTGCACTAGTGGCTAGTGCTTAGACCGCTACACCACCGCGGGGCGTGTGTCATTAATTTTCAACAACGTTGACATTTTCGGAATAAAAGTCAGAACAGTCCGGCGGTTGCAGACTTGTTCCTGGATTCACCAGCTGCTGTCACATATTAGATTAAGACGACCATCTAGTCTGTTAGTCAGTGTACAGTATAATATCGTGACGTTAGAATTATAAGGTTCTATCTCAATTTTTGTCAAAATTTAGTTTTTTACATAATCTGATTCATCAGGTGTTTATTAATGTCTGTGTGGTGTTATTTTTAAAATGTTGACATTTTTGAGTTAGTAATTCATAAAATACAAAGGTTCCATCTCACAGAACATAATGGAATGTAAAAACTTTGAAGCTCAATATCTCTGAACTACCCTAAACGGAGATAGAACCTTATAATTCTAAGCTCACGATATGCATATAAGCCCTCCTATCTCATCTCTCTTGGAATCAGTAGTGTAAAACATAATTTTCGACTACAGAGGTTGCACTCACAAAGAGTGATATGTGATGTGATGTGGTGCTTTTCTGACGGTCTCTCACTGTCTCCTTATAGGCGGTAGCCTCGGGGCGAGGTGCCTGCCACTGCCGCTGTGCCCTTGAGCAAGGCACTTAACATGAATGCATCAGTTCAGTGTCTGAAGTCATTAGATATGGTCTTTCATGGGGCTCGAAGATTTGTAACATACTGTACATTTATGACTCACAATTGTACTTTTGTTCTGTTCCCAGGGCTCCTTGAAATCCTTGAAAGTTTGTGAATTTGTGAAAAGAAAATCAAGGTCTTAAACGTTTTTGAAAACAGACATGGGTCATTGAAAGTGCTTGAATTCCCCTCTCTTTGTTTTTACTTAGCTTGTCAACTAGTAAATGAGTCTCTGTGTTGCTTAACTTTACACATTTTTCACAATATATTGTTTTGCTGTGCTGTGGTAGAAAGGAGAGAGACCATCTAGAGTTCACACATTCAAGCCTCTCTTTTTAATTGTTGTCTGTGAGCGGATAGTTCTTGAATTCTCATCTAGATCTGTCTCAAACTATGCCATGTTGGGTCCTTGAATATGAATGAATGAATGAATGAATGAATGAATGGACTTTATTGTCATTGCTACAGTACAGGTACCAAACAACGACATTTAGGAGGGGTGGCTCCCCTGGTGTTAGGAAAGGGAAAAAAAAAATCACTTTAAAAAATAAATAATAATAAATCACTCTGAGGGAATTGAGTCTTGAAAGTCCTTGAAAGGTGCTTGAATTTGATGTTTCAGAGGGTGTGGGAACCCTGGACCTCCCTTCACATGCGCAGACGGAGTCACTGGCGTATATTTATTTACAAGGCCATTCTGGGGATGCTTCCATCCTATCTGTGTGTCTACATGACTCAGATCCGTGGAGCTCTGTATAGCCTGAGGTCCCAAGACACTTGTTTGTTTGTTGTACCCAAAGCTCGAACCGAATTTGGGAAAAAAGCATTCATGGTCGCTGCCCCCTCTACCTGGAACGCCTTGCAAAAGGTCTTACAACTGAAGGACTTGATAACTCTTGGTGAGTTCAAGAAGATTGTTGTTTGGTACAGGAGTCAATTGAAACCTGTCAATGTTTTTAGTGTGATGCTTCTTCCCTTCCCCCCCTTCTTCTCTCTCCCTCTCTTGAATGGTCTTTATTTATTGTCATTGATATAGTACAGGTACCAAACAACGACATTTGGGAGGGGGGGCTCCCCTGGTGCTAGGAAAGAAAAAAAAAACTAAAAAAAACAAGAAGGGAAAGGAGCTGGTTTACATAAATAAAGGCTATGTACACTATCCACTATACTATACTATACAAATAAAACACTGTGCTGTACTCTATGCTATGCTATACCTATTCTAACATTTCCTATTCTCTGAACCTTATGTACCCGAGGGTTCTTCTCTCTCCCTCTCTTGTTTGCTCCTAACCTCCCCGCTCCCATTTCCCCATTTTTTCCCTGGCCCTTATGAATGTTAGTTTATGCATTGCTGTAGGTTGTTGTATGTGCTGTCCTGTCTGTCACTTTGTTTAATTCCTGCCACTGTTTCGGCCAGGTCTCCCTTGCAAAAGAGATTCTGAATCTCAATGGGACTTTTTACCTGGTTAAATAAAGGTTAAATTAAAAAAAAAACTACGAATTGCTCCAGGGGTGCTGTCTATGGCTGACCCTGTGCCTAGAGCCAAAAAATAATGTTGTTGTGCTCTGATTTCAATCAAAAAGGTTGAATCTAATCTGTCTCCCTATCTCGGTGTCTCTGCATTTCCTCTCGGATTGAGAAGTCACTTGTCCTTTGTGAGATGAGGTGAGGGTAAGGTCAGGTCTCCTCCCCCAGTGGGACCGCAGCCATGGACCAGTATTCAGTCTTCATGCAGGCTTTGTCACTTTGTTGAGTTGAAAACATACATTACGTATTGATAGTTGCCGTAAAGTAGTGTAGATAATGTCCTATACCCGCAACATGGAACTTATTAACGTTTCTGGCTTGAACAAGCAATGAGGCAAACTGATTTGATGAAACATCTAGTTTAAGTCACAGTGCCTGTTTGCTGTCACAAATTCAATAGAAAAACCTGGCTGTGTGGGATAACAGGTCATATGAAACAGACCCAGGGAGTGTTAAGTTCATCATCACTCCCGGTCTTCTTATCTTCATAATCAAAAACCTTTTGTGACCCTCCCGTTAAAACAGCGCCATACATTCTGTTCCACCATCTGAAATGTGAGTAGTGCAAGAGTTCCATCTACAGAGAGTTTGAAGGTATTACATGAGCTGTTGATTTATCCAGCTGTCTCATAGGAATAACAACAACAACAACAACAACAACAACAACAACACATACAATGTGTATAGCGTTTTATCATGGTCTCAAAGCACAAAAAACAGTACTATGATAAGATTATCAGTAGGCCTTTTGCATTTTTCAGTGTTACACTACATACATACCGTAGCGTAGCCTGTGATATAAACTGTTATGCTTTCATACTCAAATATAAAACACACAAATACAAGAATAGAATGTTTTTTTATTCTGAAATACTCTATATATATCTCAGCAAACACAGTTGGACTTGTAAAATATTCTTCATACAGAACAAACAATAGAAAAAAGAAAATAAGACTTATCTGCATATACCCATCCCACCCTGGGTACGAACACTTTGCTCGGCTGCCCTCGGGCAGGCGGTTCAGGACCATGTTCGCAAGGACAAACAGACTGAAGCTCAGCTTCTACCCCAGGGCCATCCAGGCCCTGAACACAGCAAAGACCTATACTAGGTTCTGGGCCCTGGACAGTCTGGACGGATTGATGGCAGCTACTAGATTGTAATCAAGTGCAATACTGAAACACAACTGTGAACATTTCAAACCTGCAAACTGCGACACTTTAAATGAATGTGCAATAACACTATGTGCAATATGACAACCCTAGGGTACATAAGGTTCAGAGAATAGGAAATGTTAGAATAGGTATAGCATAGCATAGAGTACAGCACAGTGTTTTATTTGTATAGTATAGTATAGTGGATAGTGTACATAGCCTTTATTTATGTAAACCAGCTCTTTTCACTTCTTGTTTTTAGTTTTTTTTTTCCTAGCACCAGGGGAGCCCCCCCTCCCAAATGTCGTTGTTTGGTACCTGTACTATATTAATGACAATAAAGACCATTCATTCATTCATTCTACCTTTCTCTGCAAGTTGGCATCTACTGTTCTCCAACACAGGAGAGCTGATCTTTTATTGCTAAAGCTATGATTGCTAATTGAAAAGCAATAGGTGTTTGGCCCATATGAGGAGTGTGATTGTGTGATTGGTGGTTTGAGTTTAGCATTCTGAATGGTGGTGTTTTCCATGTGAACACAAGAGATTTTAGCAAGGAAGAGTGTGCCAAATGTAGAACATTGTAGTGTTTTGTTAACTGTGTGGTTTAGAGCTGCAAAATGAGCGATGAGCAAGAAATGTGTTTGTCATTGTGAATAATTGGTGTGAGATACAATACACCAGTTTTAGGGGAAAACTGTAAAGCAATAAAGAAAAACTGTAAACAAATGATGTCTATGTTAAATTGTTTAATCGTTATTACTTTCTGTGTTTCAGATCACTGAATTTGCCAAGTGCTCTGAGTCAGCAGCAGTTACAAGACAGGTTGGTCACCCTTTTACAGATTGTATATACAGTATATTGTATATAGGACTGTGTGATCATCTAATTATGTGTAGTTATGTGTTTTTAGCATGTTGCTGTTCTATCAGCATGGTGTGATGTGTTAAACATGCAGTTAGATGTTCGTAGCGAAGATCGTTCAGTTGTAAGTTAGCGCTAGCTACTAGCAGCTGTTTTGATTCTGTAGGATATCTACATTAGCACTTGGTTGAAATAAATCACGAGCAAAGCTTCTGAGTTACAGACTATTTATTGAAGCAAGGTTTAAAGTTATTTTTTCTGAGTGGGGCAGTCCCACTCATATTTTTAATTTGTATTGACAGTTACAGGGAAGATTTAGACAGGAAGGATGGGTGAGAGAGAGAGGAGGGATGACATGCAGGATATGCCCCCAGCCGGAATCGAACCGGGGACCCTGCGGTTACATGGTCAGCGCTTAACCCGCTACGCCACCTAAGCGCCCCAATTGAAGCGAAGTTACATACAGCTTACAGCATTCCTACTCTGGGATGTTATAGAGAGAGAGGGGTCAGCTCTGTTCAATGGTCAGCAGGGGAAAAGAAGAAGAGCTGTCTAATAGCTCACACATTTAATACTTCCAATATGGTAATACAATACAAGGCTATGACAAGACACATTATACGTCCTATCACCTTCTTCAGGACAGGTTCGGGTGCGAAAAGAGGGATGGGTTACAGACAGCATCACTCAGGTCAAAGGGCAGGGGTCAGGTCACAGGAAGAGAGGCCATCGTGACCATGTGTTCTCTAGGACAAAGGAATACTAATTTATAAAACCCTCCTTGTTAGGAATCTTGGAGACAATGAAAAAGGCTGTACAGGTCTATGAATGTGTGTGCAGTGAGACAGATATCTACAGGTTCTATACACAGGTCTATGTGTGTGGGAGTGCGTTTCAGAGTGCGTTTCTCCGCTCTTTAGTTTGAGGTGGACCCACATTCAAATAAGCTTATCTTGTTCAACTAATTTTCAGATTTCCATGTATGACACATCATTTGAAAGCTTACAATCTGCACCTTCATAATCTGGAAAATAAATGACCTAGTTGAGGACTTTTTAACCAGACCCTGTCACATGTATTCTCCTCATCAACATTTCGGCTCAATGGCCCTCCTCAGGCTGTTATTAACCCACTACCAAATATGTCCACAGGGAGGCAGTGTAGGCCAGAGTTTCCTGTTTTTCTTTTAGAACATGTTCATTGTGTTCACTGGGGGGGGGGGGGGGAGACATACAGGTCCACTGGTGATGCAAGCTCACTGGCTTCCTTTCTCATGTATACCTGAAGAAGATCTACGAAAGACTGACAGCTCGCAATAAAACATTGATTTTTGCAGTTTTGAGTGTGCGGATGCTGCTTTTCTTTCATTCCATTTGATACTCTTAAGCTCCAGAACCTCAGCTAAGTCTGCTTACGGATGAGCGGTGGTATTTTCACTGTTTTGTCTTTGTGTTCTCTGGGGGGAGACATACAGATGCAAGCTCACTGGCTTCCTTTCTCATGAGACGCCTATTGCCAGTAACACAGAGATAGGAGGATTTAGTTCCTAATATTTGTGTGACCTTACA
>NC_137688.1:85357632-85362632 GCF_963989245.1 Nansenia antarctica
TGGCCCTGGCCTTGACTGAGGGGAGACAGCGATAGTCATCTGTTGTGAGACGCGGGGGTAGTGGTGTGGAGAAAATGGGAAGGAGAGCGGCAGGAGCAGGGAACTGAAATCTTTCATCTGCCCCTCCTGCTGAGAGCCTCGGAAAAAGCTCTGGGTCCTGCTGCACCCTGCCGTGTCCAAATCAGTGTTCGAATCAGCCTCCTCAATTAACTGGTTTGGAGAGAG
Source organism: Nansenia antarctica (assembly GCF_963989245.1). Classification (NCBI taxonomy): domain Eukaryota; kingdom Metazoa; phylum Chordata; class Actinopteri; order Argentiniformes; family Microstomatidae; genus Nansenia; species Nansenia antarctica. Next base: position 85,357,858 of record NC_137688.1, read on the forward strand.
TGCCTTGCAGGACTCACAGAACCGATTTATTGAAACTCAGTAATACGAATCCAGTTTTTTATGCTACCTGCTGCGAAATTATTTTAAAATAGTTTCTGAATATCGTTTTTTCCTCATCGCTGTTTAGACGTCGATGTTCTTGCATTAACAAGAAAACATTGTGACAGTTGGTTTGACTAAATGGCAGTTAATTAACGGCCGTTACGCTTCGCCAGATGGTCGCTTTAGGACAGGGGTGGGCAATTCATTTTCACAATGGGCCACATGAGAAACCGGGACTATTGTTGAGGGCCGGACCAGTAGACAAACTTATAACATCATGTACAGAAGATGTGTATCATATTACAATCACAGTCACCCCTATTAAACTGTTTAATCATATCTGATTCCCTTTGCAAGCCATTAAATCAATAACATTATTATCAAACGTACGTTCTGTTAAATGTAATTACGTCACACACATGCAGAGACATGTCAGATCCAGCCCAGCCTTGAACACATGACTCTACATACATGAGACTGTTTGACTTCTCTGGGTGTTCACATTATTATAAATCAGATGCTCTCATACTGTATTTTCATTATTAGCTAGTTATTATTGTAATGTTTACCTATTTTACTGTATCTGACATTGCTACTGCATATTCACCATCTAGCAGACACACTGAGAGCACAACATATATGAAACAAACCATAACCAGCTCAGAAATTACTCTGTGTGTGGGGAAATATACCATAATCTTTCCTAATGAGTGACAACAGATAAAGATGAATCTAAATGCGTATTTTACTGCTTGGTCAGTCAGTGTGATTGACAGGAGAGATGATCAGAGGAGCAGAGTTTTTACCACCCCTATTCAGTTGAGGGCCGAAGTATGGATAGAGTTTCTCAGTGAAGGTGCAGCCAGTGAAAGAGTAGATCAGAGACCTGGCCTCCACATCATAAAAGGAGACCTGGCTCTCCTCATAATCCACAAACACCCCCACCTTCTGGGGCTTCTCTCTCAGGGACAGGGGGACAGGAAGGTCAGCGAGTGCCCAGTACTCATTTCCATTCTCCAACCCTACAGTCCAGTATCCATCCTCAGGGCTCAGTGTGATCTGCCCCTTCCTGTTGATGGACTCTCTGGCCACTCCTACATCCCACACAGTCTTCTCCTTCACCTCCACTTCATAGTAAAACCTCCCTGAGGAGAATCCCTCCTTTCCTAAAACACAGGCACACAAGGAAAACCTCCCTATGTTATCAGGGAGATTCTTTCTTGTGTCTCCATGTCTAACTTGTTTCCCATCCTCAGACAGAATGAGTTCAGGATGTGCTGTATCAGGGTCCAGAGTCACGTCTGCTGCATACTGCTGAATCATCTTCAGCTCAGCAGCATCACACAACTTCTTCACTTCACTCAGCTGAGACACAGCTCTCCTCACAGTCCCCACAGAGAGATCACTGTGAACCCTGACCTCAGACCAGTCCTTGGTGTGTGGAGGGGTGGACAGGGAGGGGAAGCTCTGGAGGAGGTGGAGGTGGTCCTCAGTGTGTGAGAGCTGCTCCAGCTCAGTGCTTCTCCTCTGTAGCTCAGTGATTTCCTGCTCCAGCTCTTTAATCAGCCCTTCAGCCCGCCTCTCTGCTGCTTTCTGCTTCTCCTCGATCACGTCAAGGAGCTCAGCCTGGCTTCTCTTCATGGAGTCCACCACAGCAGTGAAGACCTGTACGCTGTCGGCTTTCTCTCTCTGTGCAACTTTCTTACTAAGATCTACAGAGTGTTTGATCTCTGAAACCTTCTGCAGTCGCTCCTGGATCATCTGCTGAACATCTACCTCTGTCTTCCCCAGCTGAGCCTTCCTCTCTCCATACTCCTCCTCTATGGGGACGGTGTCGTGGGTCTCGTGGTCTTTCTCAGTGCAGAACTGACACACACACGTCTGGTCAGTCCTACAGAACAGCTCCAGGGGTCTGTCGTGCTTCTTACACATCCTGTCTTCCAGGTTCTCCACAGGGTCGATCAGCTTGTGTTTCTTTAAGCCTGCTACTCTCTGATGAGGCTCCAGGTGAGTCTCACAGTAAGAGGTCAGACACACCAGGCAGGACTTCAGAGCCTTGAGCTTCATCCCAGTGCAGACGTCACAGGACACTTGTCCAGGTTCGACAGGGGACTCATCTTCAGCCCTGACTCTCGTTGTCTTGAATTTCTCTACGACCTCTCTAAGCGTTGTGTTGACGCGAAGCTCAGGTCTTCTATAGAACGTTTCCTGACACAACGGACACAGACACAATTCACTGGTGTCCCAGTATCCTCTGATACAGGCCATGCAGAAGCTGTGTCCACATGGAGTAGAGACAGGGTCAGTGAACACATCCAGACAGATGGAACACAGGAACTGCTCCTCAGACAGGAGACTGCTGGAGGAAGCCATATCTAGAGAGACCAGAGGTGACACCATAAAGCATTTCCTGGAATCAATCAGATCTCGATAGTTTCAGCTATGGAGCTGACAAGACTGTCTTATGAGATTATACAGCGACCAATGATGATAACATTATTCTACATCACATAGGAAATAGTCCTTCAACCAAATCAATACGTTTTACATGCTGAACTGTCTATAAACCAAACTGGTAGAGACTACACAATAGTTTATCTTGACTTGTCATTGTAAGTCTCTCAACTCACCTGTCTGTGATTCTGTGAGAGTGTGGACGCTGTCTCTGTCCTTTATACTGTATGTGTGATAGATGTCTCTGTCCTTTCTACTGTATGTGTGATAGATGTCTCTGTCCTTTCTACTGTAGGTGTGATAGATGCCTGTTTGAGGACGATATCTAACAAGTTTGAGAGAGTCTGCCCTTGTCCACGATACACTTTACGTCTCTACACAGTTTAGTTTCATTTCAGCTGCCTGACGTTGAGATGCTCCTCCCCTCCCAGTACAGCTCTCCTCCCTGGAACAGAGTTAACCCTTTACAGGCTGCTCTGTTTCTAACATGTGGTTTTACACACACACTCTTCTTACCTGTCATTTCCAATCATCATATTGTTCCCAGTCAGTATAAACTGTAATCAGAATAATATTTGTGATCAGGGGTCTCATTTATAGAAAGTACTTTGGATAAAATGTTGATCTTACCCGTGTCGTACGTAGAAAACCAGGTCAACGTAGTGATTTATACAATTTCAACGTGAGTCGATTTGATCGTGGAAACGATCGTAGCTCTACGTCGGGTATTGACCTTGCGTACGCACATTACCTACTGGTTATGCAGAGTTATTACAGGCATGTGAGCCGCACTGCCTACTGTAATTCATGCAAAGTGAATGGGACTCGGAATAAAATTAACGATGTTGTTATCAGCCGAGAAAATGAGTTTAATTCAAGATTTAAAGGGAACTGATGTTTATGATTGTATTTCAGTCTTCCTTTATATTCCTCCGGAGCTGTCAAGGCAACACCATCTCCCTTTCAACATGCCTAATGTCTATCTCCCCTTCAACATGCCTAATGTTCAACATGCCTAGTGCGCTAAATTATACTGGATTTTTCTCCGGAGAACGCAAGGTCAATACCCGACGTAGAGCTATGATCGTTTCCACGGTCAAATTGACTCACGTTGAAATTGTATAAATCACTACGTTGACCTGGTTTTCTACGTACGGGTTAGATCAGAATTTGATCCAAAGTACTTTCTATAAATGAGACCCCAGGTCTTGTTAAAAACCCTACACTCTGCATCTTTCTCTTTTTAACGAGCAGACATTTTTCTCCTCAGCATCTCTCCAACTGCACATTATGGTGAAGAAGATGTGTAACATAGACACACACGCACATACGTCAATTGAAAATAAAAATTGTCGCCTTCAAAATAAAAGCAATGCAATTGTACTGGATGCATTGCCTACACTAATTTACATGTTATTTCTATTATTATGATGATTATTTTATTTTTTTACCTCACACAGGGCCGGCCAGGGACAGCCATAGGGCCGTACAATGCCCAGGTCTGCTTTAGGATCTCTACATGTACTTGAGGGCATCTGTGGCGCAGGAGGTAGAACCGCCGTCTAATGATCGCAAGGTTGGCAGATCGGCGGTTCGAGCCCCGGCTAGCCACATGTCAAAGTGTCCTTGGGCAAGACACTGAACCCCAAATTGCTCCCAGTGAGCGGGCCGGCCGGCGCCTTGCATGGTAGCTTGCCGCCATTGGTGTGGGAATGTGTGTGTGAATGGGTGAATGAGAGGCCGTTGTAAAGCGCTTTGGATAAAGGCGCTATATAAGTCAGTCCATTTACCAGTTACTTTCTTGGCCTTAGACAGTAATTTCAATTTGAATTTCGCCATTTAGCAGACACTTTTAATCAGGGACATTCCCCCTGGAGTAACTGAGGGCTAAGTGCCTTACTCAAGGGCACACTAGTAGTGGTGTGGTTTCACAACCTTCCGATCACAAGTCCAACTCACTATCCACTAGACCACCACACCACTACCCCTACAGTACAGCATCATAGACTGTAGGTTTCTGAGAACCATGGCAGTGAGGGGTAATGAAGGTGAATCATACAGCAGAGAGGACTTGGCCATCACTGTGTAGAAGCAGACACCTCCAGTACCTGTGCGGGCTAAAAAATCTGACCTCCCGAGGTCAAGTCATTCAGACACATGCAGAGTTCTCTCAAGCATTTGTGACACGGTCTGGTCAAAAGGTCTGCATGCCGGCAATTCTCAAATCGCGCCAATGACTAAAGTTTAAAGTGTTTTTTTCCGGTTTTTTTCGTATTATT